>NW_012105209.1:948493-1054587 GCF_000951045.1 Mandrillus leucophaeus | reverse complement strand
TTTTGTATTTTTGTATTTTTAGTAGAGACAGCGTTTCACCGTGTTAGGCAGGATGGTCTTGATTTCTTGACCTCGTGATTCGCCTGCCTCAGCCTCCCAAAGTGTTAAGATTACAGGAGTGAGCCACTGCATGTGGCCAATGTACTCTATAATTTTTATGCAATGGTGTTAGTCCTGGCGATTTCAACTTTTCTTCATAATATGCTTTCAAGTAACCTGAGTGTCCTAGTCAGTATTCTCCATATGATCTGTGTTTTGTCAATATTCATATGCAGAAAACATTCATGGTATGCAGCTATTAGGTAAGCATGAGCGAGAATCATGGTTTTGACACTTAATGCGTGACCTTGGAAAAGTCACTGTCTTTTAACAAAAATATATTCATCATCGGAGTGGGGTTTTTAACTCCCAAGCTAGTCTAGACTAAGCTCCAGCAACTTGTCAATTACAGTTCACGTATTCCTATTTCTTCTCTCCTTTTTTCTCTAACCAAGATGTAATTCCAGCCACGGATTTCTCCTCCTAAGCACCAATTTGTGATTCTCTGTGTTTACCTCTCTCTTGTCTTAGGGATTGTGGCTTAGCCCTGTGACCTCAATTCTCTGACAGATAGAAGAAGAGATGCTTCTTGAATGTGATTGACTACTTCCAAGATAGGAAACCAGAAGTTGTTTGTACTTGTAAAAGGCAAAGAACCCGACACATGCTTCTCTACTAAATATTTTTTTTTTCTGAAATTGTTGTTGTTTAGTTATTACTTACATTTCTTTGACATACACCCAGAATTTGGCTATGATTCTGACTTTCAGGTTCTGAGACATAACTCTGAAAGAGAAAGGAGATCTTCCCATTTCAAAGTGTTGTACCTGGCTCCATTACTGCTTGATGCCTAGCACTTCATTAGTCTTTTCATATAGTTTGATCACTTACAATAACATCTGTAAAATAAGAACAATTGAGACCAGAGTGTACCTTAGCATAAAATAATCTTTGTTTCTACTCTAAGATTAAAGGATGCTCTATCTTTACTAAAATGCAGGATTGCTGTCCTATAGAAGGAACTTAAGTAAGAGTGATATCATCAATGACATCCTCAGGAGCCTGTCAGGTGAGGTGAAGTAGTTCAGGATATGAATCTTTCTGAAGCATAAGAACATGGGTTGTTATTAATGGAATCTTACAATTAGATGGCCTCCAAATCATTAGTTCACACTTTATATTACACATTGGGAAACTGAGATGCAGAATATTTTAAATAAACTGCTTGAGGTCGCAGAGAATGTTGGTAGCAAAGCCACAATGAAAACCCACGTCTTGCCATTTCTAGTGAAGTGTTTTATTTGTTTTTCCTATTTTCTTTTTCTTGTCTTCATTTTTCTTCTACCTACTAAGACCTGTTTTCTGTGATCTGTTCAGTTCTATTCTTTTCTATTTAGCTGTAGAAAGAAACCTAATACATGGTGGGCAATCACGTATTAATTAGTGATAATAATGGCAACCGTGTTGGTGTGATGGAGTTGTATGACAAGCTATTTATCTGGCTCACCATTTAATTCATTCTACCATCAGACTTAGAAGAGATTGATTTTATTGCTTTACTTTTGGAACTTAGCATTTCTATTATAACCATAGAGTCACAGCACAACATCAGCCTCCATGTAGTTACACTTCATAAAGAGGCTAATGGAAGTTCATCCTGAGAGTGGGTTGGGCCCTAGAGAGCCAGTACTGTTTCTTTCTGATACCTTTCTAGAATTGTGTGTGTTCGTGTTTTAGGTTACAGATGTTGAAGAAGAGCTTTAGAATTGTCCACTTTGAATACCTTGAGACAGAAATCTTGATTTCTATTTTCAGCCATACCTCTGAATTACAAATGATCTCTGAACTAGTCACTCTCCTTCCCTGCTCATTTTGCTGTCTTCATAATAAGGATAGGGAAGAATACCTGCCCTCCAACTTACCTTACAGAAATACCCTGAGGACTAATGAGATCACATGCATAAAACGACTTGGAGCACAAAGTATTACATCAATTATTCCTTCCTATTAATCTCATGAGATGCAATTCACCACTTTATAATGTGGCATTACATTGCAGTTTCAGGTATTCAGTGACAACTTATAAAAAGCTTTCTCTACTCTGTAGTCCTTCATTTCTCATACAGGGAATATTAGTGTGGGGAAGATGAAGAGGCTCTCTCCAAACTGCAATAGCTAAGTCTAGAAAACTTACATAACAAGATTGGATGTTAAGAGTTAAAGTACCCTAGACCAGACGTTTGTGATGCAACTATCCCAGCTACAACATCTCTGGCAGATAGTTAATTAACCTCTGATTGAGTATTTCTAGGGATGAAGACTTTACTGCCTTCTAACACTGTCATTGTTGGGAAACACTCATAGCTATAAACTTCAGTCTTTGGAACTGGAATTTTGCCTGTAGTCTGTGATAAAGATGTTCTGCATCCGTACCAGCCCTTCCCCCGGTCCTCATCCTTTCTTTATTTCAGGGCACTATTTCTTAATTCTTTGATTATCCTGATTAAACATTGTATTAGGCCATTCTTGCATTGCTATAAATATCTGAGACTGGGTAATTTGTAAAGAAAAGAAGTTTAATTGGCTCATGATTCTGCAGGCTTTACAGGATATATGGTGCTGGTATCTGCTCCTTAGAGACCTCAGGAAGTTTATAATCATGGTGGAAAGCGAAGGGAAAACAGGAGTTTCATATGATGGAGCCTGAGTAAGAGAGAGAATGAGGGGGAGGTCCCATACACGTTTGAGTAACCAGATCTCCTGTGAACCCAGAGTGAGAGCTTACTTATCAGCAAAGGGGTAGCCCAAACCATTCATGAGAGATGTGCTCCACCTCCAAGATTAGGGATTACATTTCAACATGAGATTTGGATGGGGACAAATATGCAACTATATCAAACATGCTTTGTTTCTTCTTCTTTTTTGTTTTTTTGGATTACTGATATATGTAGCCAGTCTCATTTGCTTACACTTTGTGTAAAATGTAACGCTCACAACTTGATCCAGTACCACAGAACATTGCAGGCATGTATGACAGTCATGGAAATGTGCCACTTGGCTCCTCTTTGAAGAGAGAAACTACCAATCAGCTTCAAAGAGTACATCTAATTGATAAGTTCCAGCTGCAGCAGCTTTGGGACCCACAGCAGCATGTCAGCTGAGGCCAGGCTCTTCCTCAACAGCTCTAGTTAATGACTGAACTTGGTAGAGTCCTAGGGACTGGTCATTTCTGCCCACTGGAGACCCCTCCCCAACTCATAGGCAATATTTGCCCCTGAGCTCCCTGTTGAAGTGGAGAGGACTTTCTGAGAGTCATACTACGCAGTGAGTCACTTTCAATTCAAGCCTGCTTCCAGAACCCCTTTCTATTCACATATGTGAGACCAGCATTGCAGTCTGCAGGTTTACCGTGCCTACTCCTTTTCCCATTCTTTTTTTTATCTTTTAAAGGCATTATTATAGATATCCCTTGTCTTTCTAACTCCATGCTGGCATCTTCCTTCTGGGGATGCCACTAAACCTAATATGCTACCTGCTTAGCCTTGATCTGAACTTTCCCAGCATCCATAAAATAATGAGTGACAACAGTTAATGTCCTACATTAAGACGATAGTGTGTGGAATACCTTAGACTTCCTCAATGACTCCAAAGTTTGATCTGTTTATTACCAGGTGAATTGGCTGGAGGTATCACTATCACTCGGGGCATATTGGATATCAAAATAAAATTTTCCAAGCATCTCTTCACTCATCCCTAGGAAACTTTAGTACAGGGCTCAAGAGAGATTTTGTAACTGGTATCAGGTTCAGCATAATTTCTATAAGCTTTACAAAGGCTACCACACTAGTCATGCTTTAGGCACTCGTATTCATTCCTGAACTTTTGACTGAGACAAACTTACTTACCTACATGACGTTTAATCTCACTGTTTATCTTCCCATGTGTGACTTCTCCTCACTTTTATCCTCTACACTTAATATCACTTGTCTAGATTTAAACTTGAAACTCTTTCTTGAGTAAAATTATAACTTTCTAGCTAAAATGTGTATTTTTTCTATGCTTATCCCTATAATATATATTATATGTATTTCTTGACTTTATGACCAATGATCTTGCTTTTCTCTATAAACTATTTCTCCTAATTAAGATATAATAGTAGCATTTTAAAGACATTTGATTTCAGGTGATAAAATTTCTTATTACAAGGGTTCAAGATTGAAGTTTTGTAGTAGACAAGTGAAACAATCAACTTCGCCTGAAATGAGTGGTAGGCAATAGATCCCAACATGGGCTCATTGAAGCAAATTCATATGCTTAGTGTATGAATTTTATCTAACCATACACAAATTTCAGACTGTAGCCCAAGCCAATCACTATATATCAATTTTCCCATAGAAATCAATTAAATATGGCTGGGCACAGTGGCTCATGCCTGTAATCCCAGCACTTTGGGAGGCCGAGGCAGGCAGATAACCTGAAGTCAGGAGTTCGAGACCAGCCTGACTAGTATGATGAAACCCCACATCTACTAAAAATACAAAAATAAACGGGACATGGTGGCATGTGCCTGTAATCCCAGCTACTTGGGAGGTTGAGACAGGAGCATTCCTTGAACACGGGAGTCGGAGGTTGCAGTGAGTCGAGATTGTGCCATTGCACTCCAGCCTGGGCAACAAGAGCAAAACTCCATCTCAAAAAAAAAGAAAGAAAAAAAGAAAGAAAGAAGTCAATTAAATATGGCTTCCTGAATTTCAAACAAGACTAGCATTTATTTAAGAAAGGATCTCACAGGAGCATAGCTTGAGTCCAGGAGGCAGAGGTTGCAGTGAGCCAAGATCAGGCCAGTGTACTGCAGCCTGGGTGAAAGGTAAGACCCTCTCTAAAAACAAACCTTAAACATCAAGAAATGAGGAGAAATGACCGTGCTGTAAAAATGCAAACTGAGTTTCCATGATGGTAAGGTTTTTACTTCACAGAATATTTAAAGAAAACTATGAGCAATAATGGGATGACCATCACAGAATTGAAAGATAGCACATTTTAGTAGTCAGGGTTCTCAATCAACTTTCACACACATTTTCAGTAAGTATTTTCTATAGCAGTGATTTTTAAGTAAACAGAAAACAAACCAGTTTCAACTTTAAAAATAAAATTCCAAAACCAAGGGAAATGAATTATTTAAAAAAGCAACTGAAGGAAAAAAAAGAGTAACAGCAACATAAAATGTGCCGCTAGGATGTGAAGAAAAGTTTAAAAATGTAAGAGATTGAGGAAAATAGGAAAGCTAATTCAAGCATGCCATTTACTTATTTTGCAGGATGTCTATTTGTGACTCATAGATAATTTATAGATCTATTCAATTAGCAAGTTAGACATGAGTATGCCTACATCTGCCCATGCAGCTGAAAGCAATAATCTCTGTACTGTGGTGTTATTGTTGATAAAAACTTTCTGTGGCGAGTGCAAGAGAATTTAGTTTTCTGCAGAGTGGTTGAGAGAAAAATGAATCACAGAGAGGAATCTTAAGAGATTCAAACATGGCAAATAAATCTGTGTTCTGGAGTGGGAAGCCTTAGGCACACAGATGCCACACTCTGAGGCAAGAAGTGAAATATTCAGCTGCAGTCTTCCCATTTTGGTTTAAATCTTTGGATATTTACAGAAAATGTATATCAAGGATACGGTTTCTTTCCTCTGCTTGTTATCCTGTACCACTTTAACCAAGGTTGTTTCCTACTCTCTTCATGCCGGAGTTTTCATTAATGTGCACATATTATTTGTCAATCCAACAGGATAAACTAGAGATTTAATGAATAGGTGGTCTAATTAAATTTGTGAGAGGTATTTGAACTTTTTATTAGAATTTCTTTTAGTTTGAAATCAGATGGTATTTGACTTTAAGATATGGTATCACCTCTTTTCACTGATTCTCTATCAAGTAATTCAACATAGTAGATAATGCTATGTCATGAAAATCTTAGATGTAGGACAAATGCTTTTTATTAGAGGCTCTTGAGATGAAAAAAATGTAAGTCCTTTTAAAATCCCTGCCCTTATCTATTACATCTCTTGCAGATAGACAGCTGTGAGATAAGTGAATGAAGAGTAGTTCAAGCATAGTCTATCCATTTTGTTGGCATTATAACTTTTCTATTAATTCATACAGATATTAAATATTCAATGCCTGCCTTATAAATTAGTAAATAGAGGATATATGAATATGTATTTCATTTTATGCTCCCTGGGATAGCCATATGAGACCAACTACTTTATTAGTAATGCAAGGGGACAGTAGTTATGTGTTCATATTTCAACAGAGAAGATGACTTCCATATCGTGCTTGGAAATTATTAAACTATATCTTGGTATATTGTAGAAAAGTAAGTTTCAAGTTGAGATTAAATCTGTTATTTTCTATAAATCAAGAGAAGGCACAAAAGCATTTCCCTCTCCTGCAAAAATCTTTGAAATGTTTCCTAAAGGAAAAATTATATATTTGCCCTCTGTCTGATTTGGTTTTGTGTATGTGTGTGTGTGTGTGTTGCTGCCTCTGAATCTCTGCAGATTGTGTGTATATCCTTATTAATCTAATTTGTTTTACTAATGTCTTTATGGAGGGAAAAAACCACAATCAAACCTAACTTTTTACTTCTTCTTTCCATATAATTCACACTATCTCCCGAGACGTCAGATTTTTATTTAGCTTTCTGAAAACTTAGGTCTGCTATCTATAAAAATAGTGATAATTCCTCAATGGGTTGTTGAATTAAATGAGATACATTTTATTTTCAACATCCATATTGATTCTTGAACATTTCAAGAACGAAAACTGTGAATATACTGAGAATATTTCATAAATTCATTACTAAAACTTAATAACATAGCAGTTTTTTCTCTGTAACTGAGAAGTCATACAATGCAATAAGATTCACAATTGGAATGTTCAGTAGAGTAGGTCAAGCAGCTCAATGTGAAGCATGCCTAAAAGTAAGCTTACCCCCAAATTATGTTAGATGTTAGCTGAAATAAGTGAGAAATTTACCTTGAAATTATTTAAAAAGTACCATCTGGGCAGTAAATAACAACCCAAAACATAGCAACATATAACTGAAGAGTGACCCAGTGAGTCCTGTGACAGCTTTGAATGTGTTGAGAGATATTATGAAAAGTTTCTATGACGTAGCAGTAAGACTGGAATTATGTCTGACTTGCTTAATGTAATTCTGAGTTTGTATATTTTCCAGAGCATACTGTTAAATATTCAATTTTTTTTTTTTCTCTTTTGATACAGAGTCTAGCTCTCGCCCAGGCTGGAGTGCAGTGGCGTGATCTCAGCTCTCTGCAGGCTTCGCCTCCCAGGTTCACGCCATTCTCCTGCCTCAGCCTCCTGAGTAGCTGGGACTACAGGCACCTGCCACCACGCCTGACTAATTTTTTCTATTTTTTAAGTAGAGATGGGGTTTCACTGTGTTAGCCAGGATGGTCTCAATCTCCTGACCTGGTGATCCGCTTGCCTCCCCTCTCACGCCGGGGATTACAGGTGTGGGCCACAGCGCCTGGCCATATTCTAGTATTTTTACAGTGTTTAAAATTGTTCCATAAATGCACTTTTTTAGGGCAACCAGAATGTATGTACACATTAGATAGTAATTTCATTTTTTCCTTCATTTCTCACTCTTTCTCTTTTCCACACTGCTAGCTATTTCTTTATTTCTACATTGGCCTTTGACTTTGTTATTCGATTCTTATTTTACTTCTAAATCAAAACTAAGTGAAAATATAATAGCTAGCCTGACCTTTATAAAGGTGTCGGTGATTCTTTCTCAAGGGACTCTAACATACTTTGTCTGCCAGTACCCTCCCTCATTTGACCTTCTTAAACCTTTCATGTAATGAAGATGAAAATGGAAAGAAAATATAGTGATTTTGATTGGATGAATTTCTTTGGGGTATTTTTATTTAACCAAGAAGTGCATGAATGTCAACTTTGGTTCTTTCAAAGCACTACCTTGCTAAGAATAACTTTTCTTTTGAGAAGTTCAACAGTCATCCCTTCTAGTAGTTACAAGTAGAAGTGCACTTAGGACAGAGTAAAGAGTTATTGGTCAAAACGATACATTATAAATTGTGTATAATTATATGTCAATTGGATACTTCATGAGATTATCTCATGTCATAGTTGAAGATTTCTCTGAGCAATAGCAGTTGATACTTCATATAATCCCTTCTTTCTTTTTCTATGTATGTAGGCATGATCCACAGAGCAATGTTAATAGAGTTGTGAGATAGAAGAACAAGCCTATCTTATTTATTATATTAAATAGCAGTTTAGTAAACTAATAATAGATGTTTTAGTATTTAAATTAACCATAAATAATATTCCTAAGAAAACAGTGATAGACATGAAAAAAATTGTTTCTGATACCTTAACGTTGTTAAAATAGTATATCCTTAATTTCGTAGAATATTCAATCTCTCCTTTGTTAGTTTTTTCACAAATGGGGATAACCCATTTACTAATGGTTGTGGTGGACATTGTGCTAAGGTAGTTGAAAATCTTAATCTACTCTCACAAGTTAATAAAGTCACACTGGGTTTGATTGGCTTCAGATACATAAAATACTGTAGCACCTATTACTATGAAGTGATGAGGTGGAATGTAGGTCAGAATTTAGCATAAATATATGAATGTAATTCCTGAAATAATTGACTGGGTTCAAATTCTAACTTTTTAACTTGCCGCCTCCCAGGTTCACGCCATTCTCCTGCCTCAGCCTCCTGAGTAGCTGGGACTACAGGCACCTACCACCACGCCTGGCTAATTTTTTTCTATTTTTTTAGTAGAGATGGGGTTTCACTGTGTTAGCCAGGATGGTCTCAATCTCCTGACCTGGTGATCCGCTTGCCTCCCCTCTCACGCCTGGGATTACAGGTGTGGGCCACAGCACCCGGCCATATTCTAGTATTTTTACAGTGTTTAAAATTGTTCCATAAATGCACTTTTTTAGGGCAACCAGAATGTATGTACACATTAGATAGTAATTTCATTTTTTCCTTCATTTCTCACTCTTTCTCTTTTCCACACTGCTAGCTATTTCTTTATTTCTACATTGGCCTTTGACTTTGTTATTCGATTCTTATTTTACTTCTAAATCAAAACTAAGTGAAAATATAATAGCTAGCCTGACCTTTATAAAGGTGTCGGTGATTCTTTCTCAAGGGACTCTAACATACTTTGTCTGCCAGTACCCTCCCTCATTTGACCTTCTTAAACCTTTCATGTAATGAAGATGAAAATGGAAAGAAAGAAAATATAGTGATTTTGATTGGATGAATTTCTTTGGGGTATTTTTATTTAACCAAGAAGTGCATGAATGTCAACTTTGGTTCTTTCAAAGCACTACCTTGCTAAGAATAACTTTTCTTTTGAGAAGTTCAACAGTCATCCCTTCTAGTAGTTACAAGTAGAAGTGCACTTAGGACAGAGTAAAGAGTTATTGGTCAAAACGATACATTATAAATTGTGTATAATTATATGTCAATTGGATACTTCATGAGATTATCTCATGTCATAGTTGAAGATTTCTCTGAGCAATAGCAGTTGATACTTCATATAATCCCTTCTTTCTTTTTCTATGTATGTAGGCATGATCCACAGAGCAATGTTAATAGAGTTGTGAGATAGAAGAACAAGCCTATCTTATTTATTATATTAAATAGCAGTTTAGTAAACTAATAATAGATGTTTTAGTATTTAAATTAACCATAAATAATATTCCTAAGAAAACAGTGATAGACATGAAAAAAAATTGTTTCTGATACCTTAACGTTGTTAAAATAGTATATCCTTAATTTCGTAGAATATTCAATCTCTCCTTTGTTAGTTTTTTCACAAATGGGGATAACCCATTTACTAATGGTTGTGGTGGACATTGTGCTAAGGTAGTTGAAAATCTTAATCTACTCTCACAAGTTAATAAAGTCACACTGGGTTTGATTGGCTTCAGATACATAAAATACTGTAGCACCTATTACTATGAAGTGATGAGGTGGAATGTAGGTCAGAATTTAGCATAAATATATGAATGTAATTCCTGAAATAATTGACTGGGTTCAAATTCTAACTTTTTAACTTATTGGCTTTTCAACCTTTAAGCCTGTTGTATAACTTCTGTGTGCCCCGGGAAATTGGGAATAAAAATTATAAATCTTTCATACAGTTATTTTGAGGATTAAATGGATCAATAGATACAATTTTGGTTAAAACAGTGCCTGTTGCACAAAAAGCACCTCCAAAAATATTAGCAAAACTAGTAAGTGGGGAATGTAGGAAATATCTTTTCATGTAGGGTGCTCTAAGGAGGTCTTTTAGGTATTGTCTTTCTGAGGATCTTTAAGAATCTGAGGATAAATATCTTGGATTCAAAAAATGTTTTATGTACTTTTCATGTTGCGAACATTGTAATATGGACTTTTGATTTTGTAAATTTATATTAACCAACATTTAGAAATGTGTCTGGCTTGCCTTTCAGAGATAGAATACCTCACACTTTTTAAAGATACCCAGAAATATAAAAATATGCTTTATTATAAAGATTATGATTTTATTTTATTAGAGATGGGTTCTCACTATGTTGACCAGACTGTTCTTGAACTCCTGGGTTCAAGCAATCTTCCCACTTCAGCCTTCCAAGTTGCTGAGACCACAGATGAGTGTCACTGAGCCCAGGCTAAGATTACAATTTTATGAGGGTCTTGTATATTCATATCTCTTTGGCCTTTTAACAACACTGTGATATAAGTAATATGATTATTTTTCCCATTTTATCAATGAGAAAAATGAAGGTAAATGAGACTAAGAAGTAAGTGAGACTAAGTGGTTTACTAAACGTCTTACTACTTCTTAGTAGAGAAAGAACTTTTTAAAGCAACAGGTTATGATTCCTAAGCCTTTGCACCTTCAAAGGTGAGATGCAAATAATAAAAGCTGCCTTTGGCCAATGGAAAAAAAGAAAAAATATTCTTTTTCCTTATTTGTATATATCCAAAAGCAAACTCACGATACGAACTCTCCTCCACCTCTATGGCTGTTCTCTGGTCTTATCCCAATAAAGGATACCATACATCATTTCATTTAGCAGGTAAAAACACATGTAATCCTTAAGGCCTCACTTTTGATTCACTCAGTATCTAACCCACCACAAATCTTGTCCATTACATCCATGATATTTTCTTGTAAATCTCTCAGCTCAGTCTGCTTCACATCTTCTCTGACACTAAGTCAAAGCTACCAACATTTCTCCCATTTACTGTTATAATAACTCCTCAATTAACGTGTTTACATCCATGTGCCTCCTCCATTCTGCTGTCTACGTTACAACTGAGGTTGCCTCTTACAACAGAAATGCTGTCTTTACATTTCCAACTGATAACCTCTTCACCACCTTGTCTCATCTCTTGGGAGAAAGGACAAAACAATTAAAGTCCTTAAACTGCCTATGCAGCTCTGCAGTATCTGTTCCCTGCCTGCGTTGCCCATTCATCTTGAGGTTTTTCTCTCCCTCACACAGGTTAGACTGCACCATGCTCCCCCCTTTTGTCTTCTGTGCTCTTTTCAGTCTGACTTGCCCGGAACTCACTATCCTGCTCCTCCTGCCACTGTGGCTCCCCACTTCTGATGAAAATGTACCTTTTATACCCATCCTTCAGATGGAGCAGATGGAGCTTGAGCACTGCTCTCTCAGAAAAAGCTTTTCTAAGCCTCAAGGTCAGATCTGTGATAGTCTTTTAGTACATTATACTTAATTCTCATTGAATTGTCACAGTTTAAACGTATTTATTTCACCAGTGACTTGATTCATATGTAACTCTCCTGCTAGAATTCTTAATATCAGTGTTGCTTTCTACTGTTTCTATGTGATCTAGCAATAATGACAGGTAATTGTATACCTACAAGTGTTGATTGAAAGAATGGATTAAAAAAAGGTAGATGAGACTTTTATATTGCTCCATTTGATCCAATTATTCACTGCTTGGTATGTATTATACAGAATCAATTCTAGAAATGCTTCTATGCCTTATTGAGAAAAAATAACAAAATAACAGGATCAATAATTTTTTGAATAAACCAATTATTGTAGGAAGACAAGATGTATCTGATAACAACCCTACTTTTGTGTACCAATCATGACTTTATTCAAATATGTGTGATAGCAAATTGTTTCACTAACTATAAAATTATAAAGAAGCATACATTTATAAATATACATGTTTTAAAATTCTATGTAATATAGCTATATATGTATACAGCTATATATAGCTGTATAAAATAAAGATGAACAAATATGCACACCTTTTGTTACACATGAGGGTTCAAGTATGTAAAAACTGGATAGTACTTTTTAGCACTTGTACTTGGTGTAGTTATAAGAAGAGCACTGAAATGAAAAAGTAAGCATACTTGGGTCCTAGCTCTGGTTTTTTATCTGAATTGGCTCTGGGATATTAAGAAAAACACATTGATAGGAATCAGTTTTCTCATTTGTGATTTAGGGGACTGAGCTGCAAGGTCTGTCAGGTCCCTTTAGCTTCATAGTGCTGTGATCTCTGTTGAATTGCACTAACATTTCTATGAATGGCATTTTCAAACCCAGAAGCATTTGAGGAAATGACAAGTGAAATGCTCAGGGGTGAAATTTTGCACAAGTGTTACAACAGGGTTGGAGAAACACCATGTATTAATATGGCTACAATGTTGCTAGCTGAGAACTTCATGTTATTGTTAGTGTTTTGTGTAACTTATTTTAATTATTTGAGCAAATTATTCAAACCTTTTAAAAATAGCATTAGAACTTTCTTAAATATGCAAAACATAGTTTAGGTTTTCTGGATTTTCATGTCATACTATTTTTTTATTAAAAAATATCTTCAATTGATAAAATAGATAAAAATGTGAATGAATGTTCAGTAGCTGGCTGGAGTTAATTGCCATATGATTTTCAACAACTTGAAATATTAAATGTTAAAATGAAGTGACTAAAAAATCAAATAAAAATTACTTTAAAAGAGAATTAGGTGTTACTAGATGTCTGAAATAAGAGCTATTATAGTTGAACACAGAATTAAACCTTGATTTTTTTTTTTTTTTTTAGCAAAAATGGACAGACCAAAAACGTGCCATTTTATGTTTATATGGCTGTGACTGACTTTACCAAACTAAAAAAAAAAAAAAAATCTTCAAGAACATATGTGAACCTGACACTTACTTTAGGCATGTTTTTACATTTTTAAAGGATTGAAAATCCCTTCATAATTTTTAGTTCTTCATGCTCAATGGAGATACAAAAATTTTATTCTAGATACATTTATGACAATTTCTGCAGTATATCTGTTAATAGGTCACAAAAAAACCTTATCACTGACCTTAGAGTTTTCACATGACATGCTTCTTTGTTATTTATGAGTGTAACAAAATTTAGAAAGACACTAAGTTTGTGACCACTATTCAGAATCTCCTAGGTCTATTCTCAAGAACTATTCCAGTGACAGCCTTAATATGTTTCTTAGTAGAAATCTCAGTGCCTGGGATTATGTCCAGGTTTTTGACAGCTGTATATATCATGTAAAGGTTGAAAGGTAGGAGACAGCTTCCAGAAATAATGAGTACCTAGATATCCGATAGTCATCTTAAAACAATTTAGTTAGAGAGAGTTGGGAGGCAGCCAGGAACTGAAATTGAAGATGCAAATATTAATGGAATAAGATAAGGGTTGTAAATCACAAAAATTTGCATGCCATTGATATTGCGTAGCAAGAAGATTGAACAATGATTGACAAGATATAGGTATTAATTTGGGGAGATAGTGATATGGAAATAATAGGATACGATTAGCAAATTAAATGTATATAATTCAAATATTAAAACAGATTTAAAGCAAAGAAAGAGCAAAAAAAGATATTTTCATGCAGTATCTTGGGTTTTAACATCCTATGTGAAAAATCATCACAGAGTATATTCAAAAAACACATGTGAAAAATAAGAATTTATTTTTTAAATCTCAAAGCATGGTAGATATTGTCACCATCAGTCTGAGACATTTGTATATGTTTATTAGATAAATTCATACACCTATGATACCATTTTTATGATTACTATCATATTTACTGATTGGTGGATAAATTTTCTGTTATCCCTTATGAAGCCAAATTCAATAAAATACGAGAAAGTGACTTTTTCCAGTTATTCCAGTGATCGAATTAATAGGAAACAATGTAATACTTTGTTCTCCATGTATTGACTACACACTGTTATTTGTGTGCTGTTCCTTCTCAGTATCAAACAGGCTCAGTCTCAGTATATTTTTCTTTCTTCCTGAGAAGAATGTAGGACAAGTTGAATAAACGGAAGAAAAATGCTGTATATTGGGTCGCTTCTCCAACTTGGTGTTTATTGTTTCACTCTTCTTGAAATGATAGATTCATGATGTTTGATAAATGACTGGAAAGGTTGTTTTAGTTTCCTGTGCTTCCAAAGCACACAAAGTTTTGCCTAATGGATGGCATACTCAGTGAATCAAAGGATGTGTTTCTATGGTCCCCACAACACTGAGGCATTTCCTTTTGTTTTAAGTTATAGCAACAGATTTTGTTACATTGACACAAACAGTGCAAATACAATGATGATCTTATAACAAGCTGCATCTGTTCTGATTTTTTCTGTGTGTCTGTGAAAATTTTCTACATTTCAGTCTAGGAGAGATTATTCCAAAATCAAAATAAAGTCAAAGGAAGATAAAAAGTTGAGTGGTAAGTATGCAATACAGCAATGTTCATGCATTCAAACACAGTAGGATTTCTAATTATACTGCAAGACATGGAAGTAAATATAATGAACATATTTTAAACAATAGATGTAGGAAGGAGCTCAAAGAACTCAAATAGCCCAAACAATCCTGAGCAAAAAGGACAAAGCTGGAGGTATCAAACTACCAGACCTCAAAATACACTACATAGCTACAGTGACCAAAACGGTGTGATACTGGCATGAAAACAGATACCTAGACCAATGGAACAGATTGGAGAACCCAGATATTAGTCCACATAGATTCAGATAACTGATTTTTTGATGAAGGTGTCAAGGACACATCTTGGGGAAAGAAAAATCTCTTTAATAGCTGGTGGTGAGAAAACTGGATATCCACTTACAGAAGCATGAACCTGGATGCCCCAACTCTCACCCTATACAAAAATAAGCTCAAAATGGATAAAATACCTAAATGTGAGACCCAAAAGGATAAAACTACTAGGAGAAAACATATGGGAGGTGCGCTTCAGGACATTGGTCTGTGAAAAGATTTTATGAATAAGACCTCAAAAACAGCAACAACAACAACAAAACCAGTGGAATTACATCAAATTATTTATTTTGCTGTGCAGAGTCTTTTTAATCAACAGAGTGAAAACACTAAGTATATAATGGAATAAAATATCTGCAAACGACTCATTTGGCAGGAGATTAATATCCAGAATATGTAAGGAACTAAAATATCTCAAGAGCAAAAAAGAACCAACCTGATTAAAAATGGGCAAATGATCACAACAGACAGTTCTCAAAAGAAGAAATACAAATGACCAACAAATATATGAAAACATGTTCAACATCACTAATCTTCAGGGGAATGCAATCAAAGCTATAATGAGGTATCATCTCACTCCAGTTAGGATGGCTATTATCAAGAATACAAAACACAGTGCTGGGGCAGATGCAGAGAATAGGGAACTTTTATACTCTGTTGGTGGGAATGTAAATTAGCCAAGCCACTATGGAGAAAAGTATGAAGTTTCCTCAAACTACAAATAAAACCACCATATGATCCAGCAATCCCACAAGTGGGAAAATAAACCATTATATGAAAGAGGCATCTGCATCCCGATGTCTATTGCAGCAGTATCCACAACATCCAAGATATGGAATAAATCTAGGTGTCCGACAACAGATGAATGAATAAAAAATTGGTATACATACACCAGGGAATTATATTCAGCTATAAAAGAGTGAAATCCTGTCATTGGCAGTAACATGGAAAAAGCTGCAAGACATTAAGTGAAATAAATGAGGAATATAAAATTAAACATCTCATGTTCTCATATGTGGAAACTAAAATTAAGTTGATTTCATAGGAGTAAGAAGAACAGATACTTGAGGCTGGGAAGGGCAGAGAGAAGGGAAGGATAAGAAGAGATTTGTTAAAGGATTTGCAATAACAGCTAAATAGGAGGAGTAAGTTCCAGTGTTCTATCTATTGCACTGTAGGATGACTATAGTTAACGATAACATACAGTTTCAAATAGCTGAAAGGAGTATCCTGAACATTCCCAACACAAAGAAATGATAAATATTTGAGATGACAGATTAGCTAATTTCCCCAATCAAATCACTGTGTGTGTACATAGATATACACACACACACACATATATATGCACCAAAACATAACTATGTAACCCCCAAAATACATACAACTATTTTGTCAATTAAACCAATTGGTTGCAGTACAGATGTATATATATTCATTTTTTTGTCAAATAAAATTTTTCAATTATTGATTGGAAAAGCTATTCATTTGATGTATAAAACAATAAAGAACTTTCAAATAGTTAAATAGGCAAATAGAGACTGTCATTTAATATTACAGAGTGTGTTAGTTAGCTCATGTTATAACAATTTTATTTTTGAGCCACCATGTATATAGATTAAAATATAAACATAGGTAGACTGTAGAGTTAATACAGTAGCCACTAGCTACATGAAGCTGTTGAAAACTTGAAACATGGCTACTCTGCAATGAGATGAGATGTAATTTTAAAATTCTGCTGGATTTTAAAGACTATGGAAAAAAGTATTTAAAATATCCCAGTAATAAAGTTTCTGTGACTATATACTGAAACAATTTCTTGGATATGTTGGGTTAAATACAATGTCTTGCTAACATTTAAAAAATTAATAATCTACTATAATCACCTTAAATCGTGTATACACACAGGTAGCATACACACAAAAAGGAACTAACAGGAATGAAATTAAAGTGAAGCAGAGCTGCATTCTTTCAGGACTCATCAACTACTAAGGGCTCATGCAGTTATATCTAAAATAAGAGACCCCTTGCTAAAAGCAAATGGCTGTTGCATCCATGAAATACAACTGCCATGTCAATTCCCCCACAGGCTTAGCCACCATTACTCCCACTGGAAAACTTCTGGGAGAAAATATTGGCTGAAGGAAGAAAAGCATAATGAACTCTGTAGGGCTACACTCTTTCCTTGGGTTTCAGTTTAAGGTCTTTACTGAGAAAGTCTGAGGCTGGCCTCTGTAAACATAATTTCAATTTTGCTGCTACTTTCATCAGTGGAAATCCAGATGATTGTCCCTCAAATTAAGGAAGTGATAACAATGCAGAAAACAAAAAGGGGCAAATCAATTCCTGTTTTTTTTTTTTGGTTCTTCGCTTATTTACAGCTGAAAAACTCATACCTATTTGTTAAGGAAGAAAAGAAAAGGAAGTATATTGTTCTCCTGTGAGTAATACGGAGTAAAGAAAGGTATTTTTTCTTTTCGTCTGGTCAATTTTCACTCATTAAGCCACAAACTAGAATACTTCTGATCCCAATTCTAGTATTATCCCCACTAAATGACACTATTTCTACTCATCTGAGTGTCTGAATACAAGAAACATTTAAACTCTGCAGTGTAACTGAGCTATTTAAAAAAGTAATAGAGGTTTCCAATAAAAAGAGCTTCAGTCACTTGGAAATCATGTGATATCTCCCTTATTTATTTTGTAGAAAAAAAAATCTCAAGGAGTTCTGTAGAGGGTTCTTTCAAATAAGACTTTCTTAAATTCCATATCATTTGCTAGAACAATACGTTGTTAAATAATTTGATGTTTCATTATGTTCTTTACCCTAACTATGGGAGAAAGCAAATACAAAAAACCTTCAACTATCCTGATGGCCAGATGCACCCTAAAGAAAGAAGCAGCATGATTCAGGCTTTCTTTTTTAAAATTTGAGTGTTTTTGCTGCATGCCAAATATGCATTTCTGCATTTAGAGAAGAATGTTCCCAAGCCTAAGGAGTGGAGTTCCATTCATAGCTCATCAATGCTTATCCAGAATTCTCCTGTAGTCAAATTATGTATTTTAAATGTCCATAGAATATGTTGCCAATTTTTAAATAAAGAATAATAATCTCTTAAGTTCCTTATAGAAGCTGGATATGTTAGACCTTTCCAAGATGCATAGTTTAAAAAATTTTCTTCCATTCTGTTTGTTGTCTGCTGACTCTGTTGATTGTTTCTTTTGCAATGCAGAAGCTCTTTAGTTTAATCGGATACCATTTGTCAATTTTTGCATTTGTTCCGTTGCTTTTGGTGTCTTCATCAAGAAATCTTTGCCTGTGTCCTGAATGGTATTGCTTAGGTTGTCTTGCAGGTTTTTAATAGATTTGGGTTTTACATTTAAGTCTTTAATCCATTTGATTTAATTTTGTATATGGTATAAGGAAGGGATCCAATTTCAGTCTTCTACATATAGCTAGACAGTTATTTTAGCACCATTTGTTGAATAGGGACTGCCTTCCCCATTGCTTGTTTTTGTCAGGTGTTTCAAAGATTAGATAGTTGTAGCTGTGCGGTCTTATTTCTGGGTTCTTTATTCTGTTCCGTTGCTCTATGTGTCTGTTTTTGTACCAGCACCATGGTGTTTTGGTTATTGTATCACTATTGTATAGTTTGAAGTAGGGTAGCGTGATGCCTCCAGCTTTCTTCTTTTTGCTTACGATTGCCTTGCCTCTTTGGGCTCTTATTTAATTCCATATAAATTTAATTTTTTTTCCAGTTGTGAAGAATCTCAATGTTAGTTTAATAGGAATAGCACTGAATAGCATTTTCACTAATCACTTAAAATTCACTTTTCAAAAATAATACATACATTTGGCCAAGAATCATGTAAAAAAAGCTCAACATCACCGATCATTAGAGAAATATGAATCAAAACCGCAATGTGATACCATCTCATACCGGTTAGAATGGTTGTCATTAGAAAGTCATAAAATAACAGATGCTGGCAAGGTTCTGGAGAAAAAGGAACATTTGTACACTGTTAATGGGAGTGTAAATTAGTTCAACCATTGTGAAAGGCAGTCTGGTGATTCCTCAAAGACCTAAGAAGAGAAATACCATTTGCCCCAACAATTCTATTACTGGGTATATACCCAGTGGAATATAAATTGTTCTATTATAAAGCACATACACTCATGTGTTCATTGCAGCATGATTCACAGTAGCAAAGATATGGAATCAATCTAAATGTCCATCAGTGATAGACTAGATAAAGAAAATGTAATACATAGACACCATGAAATACTATGCAGCCATAGAGAAGAATAAGATCACGTCCTTTGCAGGGACATGGATGGAGCTGGAGGCCATTATCTCTAGCCAACTAAAACAGGAATAGAAAACCAAATGCCACATATTCTCACTTATATATGTGGGAACTAAATTATGAGAATATACAGACATATAGGGGAACAACACACACTAGGGCTTATTGGAGGCTGAAAGGTGGGAGGAGGGAGAAATGAGAAAAAATAACTAATGGGTACTAGGTTTTGTACCTGGGTGATGAAATAATTTGTACAACAAATCCCCATGACATAGGTTACCTATGTAACAAACCTGCACATGTACCTCTCAGCATAAAAGAAATAATAATTTGCTGAAGTGTTTTAATTTTTATTTTTTTACTTGAAATTTTGTGGAGAATAATTCAAACCTCTTCATGTTCTAAGTTACGGCATGTTTCTTTGTAGAATAGAAAAAGTAGTTTCTTTCCTCACCCATTGCTATTCTGTGGTTGTGATTGCTATAACAAAAGACAGGTTAACAAGAGAAAAGCCTACAAATTTAATGTATGTGACATGGGAGCCTTCAGAAATGAAGATTCAAATAAACAGGAAAAATTGTGTACATTTTATGCTAAATGAGAAGAAGTGGACAGCTGTGCAGAAACATGATTGGACAAAAGGGTGTATGATCTAGAAATCTCAGGTGGGAAGGGAGGTTTAGCAAGGCCTGTCCATATTCTTCAGATACTTCTTGGTATCTCTGTGTTTCACTCCTTTTCCCTAGATATAGGGCTGGGCTTACAACCTATTTTTAGGGGAAGGTTACCTAGGTTTTATGGCCTGCTTTAGGGGAGAAGTGCGGGGAATTTTTTCTTGATTTGAGGGCTTGCTTCTGTTGCTTCCTCAAATGCCACTGTGTTATATTTTGTGGTAGGCTGTCATCCTTGTGCCCATCAAAAATAAAATCAATGTTATTTTCTATGTTAAATAGGTTTTCCCATCATGTACAGGAACAGTTTTTGAAAGGGGGGAAAAAAAATTCAAGCACCAGTCAGGTTAACAAATCTTACTCATGCTTTCAAATTCTATTGCACAACTTTTGCAATTTAGGACTGATGAAATTGTCCCAATAGTTGTTGCCATAGAAAATGTTTAGCCAAGTAGGTGGAAATGAGTAGTAGCATTTGCATTTTCAAGGGGGAAAAGGAATTTGTTAAATGCATGTTCACACATAGGACGCAAGGGAGCTTATTTTGAGAGAAATTTGAAGAAAGTGTTTTCACGAGGCACTTAAAATTCAATGCTTTGATGTATCATACAGTATGTTGTTTTTAAGTTATTTTGGTTTCACTCATGTGCTTTGTTATTATCTCCCTTTGTGTAAGAACCTGATGTTTTTGCTCATCATATTTCTTGGTGATTTAACTTGGGAATGTTGTGAAACATTTTTATCTGTTGCATGAAAAATACCATCTATTCCCCAGTTTATACATTAATGCTTAACAAAATATAGACATACTATATGAACCTAGCATTTATATTACTTATCAAACTTCACTAATACATATCAAACGATTCTGTTTCTACTAATACACAAATCTGGCACACAAATCTAGATTAAGTACATATTTTCAGCTATTGACGTTTGTATTTAAGGCCAAAACATAATTTCTTCATACTTTTTTCATATAGCTGTCTGGATAGGCTAGGTTATGCTAATGGTAACAAAGTCAAAATTTCAGTTGCCTAAAACAGAAGAGGTTATTTCTTGTTCACAGTGTGTGTGTGTGTGTGTGCGTGTGTGTGTGTGTGTGTGTGTGTATCACGGGTTGGCTGGTGGCTCTTTTGTGCATGGCTGTTTTCCTCACATTGGAGCCTAGGTTGAAAGAGCAGCCATGAACATTGCTACAATCTGGGTAGACAGAAAAGAGTGTGACAAATTGTGCCCTCATTAACTTGTTAGCTAGAATAAGAAATAGCTGGAATAATTTTGAACGGTCCAAACTACTAACGAAATATGCAGATAAAACCCTAGTTACCCTAGTTGTGATCTAAATATTTGTCTCTGATACCAAATAGTTAAAATTCCCTGTGGAGTATGTGGGGTTGGGTGGGGAGGAGAGAGAGAACACATTTGATGATTACCAAGTCACGATCAAAACTTCTGCCACCCACCATGGAATTCTGAAGACAATAGGTTCAGAGAACACATCTGCCATATGTAGCAAATAAATACTCTATTACTGTTTGTGCTTTAGCTCCAAATTTCATATCTTGGAGAGTTGAGTTTGAACTAGTCAAACTCCTTTAGCATAACCAAGTAAAATCAGCCTTCCCCATCTCTCCCTCCTCCTACTCATCTCATTCCTATGCCCTTGGTTTGCCAACATAGGACACAACCCAAAATGGAAAGCTCAGGTCCTCCGGGCTGCACTCAGCAGAGTTCTTAAAAAGAAAATAGAGAAGAAGAATCCAAAAGATTAAAAAAAAAACCAAAAAACAAAACAAAACAAAACAAAAAAACAAAAACACCAAAGGCTCAAAACGGAGATTCCAAAATAGAGAACAGGCCAATAAACCAGAAACGTGAAGCACCAAGAAAACTGGTTGGCCATTTCCATGTATCTTTCTCAAATTGACAACTAAAATCATAATCTAAACTTGTCCAGGATATTTTCATTTATTTATTTTATATATTTTTTCACTTTTTTTTTTTTTAAACAAAGGGTAGAACTCCATGTTTAAAATCCCCTGCATTTGGTTTCAGCGTAGCCAGACAGAAGAATAGAAGCAGATCTGGCTTGTGTTACCTGTTAACACAAAGGGCACATCTAGCCACCCAGTGGATCTGAAAGCTGCTAGCTAAAAGGAATACAATTAACCTAGTGTGATAAGGAACTGAGGGGGAAAAGAGGAGACAGAGGCAAAGAGAGAGATCATCGGCACCACGAAAAGACTTGTACATAAATGCTGTTTTCCTGGGGAGGGTTAATTTTTGATTTTTCATAATTAATTTTTGTGCTAGCACTTAGTTTGTCTGCTAGTACATAAATAGTGAATAATTTTTGGACGAATAATATTGGATATTGCAGATTCTCCTTTCCTGCAGTTCTCAATCCAGTCCCTTTGACCTCTATTACAGAAAGTTATTTTTGCTGATAATCTATGGTTTTAAGCCTACTGACAGGACACTCCATGTGGTACATTCCTGCTAAGTAACTTAATTGAGATCAGATTAGTCTGAGACAATTACCTAGATTAACATATTTATGAAACCAGCCTTGGCATTGCCTGAAACATGAAAGCAATGAGAATGAATCTAGAAAAAAGAAACGAGAACTTCCCCTCCTCACCTTCAAAAAAAAGAGTAGTTCAGAGAGAATATCATAATTTTTCCTATAATTTACAGATTTTTAAAATGTATCAGAATTGTTACAGTGCCTAGTGTTTTTAAATTAGAATTATAATTAGTATGCTTTAAGCTGTGGGTGGTGATGCAATAAAGAAATCAAATAAAGTTTTAAAAATCAAGTTTTAATAGCAACAGCAGTTCACACAATTAAGCTAGCAATTCAGTGAACTGCATCTTTTACAAATTCCAAGCTTTGCTGCATCATGGGGTGACTTTATAGCCTACTGTTTTCACATCCTTGTTGATATCTTGAATTAGTCAAGCATCTGTTACCCCAATGAAATCAGATATCTATTTCAATACTTTTGTTTTCAGCATTGCAGTCATGATCTCATTGCTTTTGTATATGTTCACAAATGAAAAACATGTTTCTAATACTTATATATATTTTTTCACATGCTTGTTAACAAAGGGCAGATATGAAGGGTTATTTTTTAAACTGATCTACGTAAAGGCACATTCTCTCAATGTTTCCATTTACTTTTTTTTGTTGACGTGAGAAAACTATTCAAGTCAAAGAGAGGATTTATTCTGAAACTTAAATTGAGTAAGTTGGCAGGTAGTCCTTAACTGTGCTTTCATAATCTCATAAGCCACTGAGTTCTGTATCATTTTACTTCCACCATAATGTGTAGACAAAATAAGGGGTTAACCTACGGAGTCTAGATAATTTTTATTTAAAATACTTTTAAAATATGTTGATATCAAGTATATTAGATATATTAGGCATATAAAGAAAAACAAGCATACAACCAGTTTTAAATCTCATACTTTGTTAATAAAATGACTCTAGTCAATATACTTTTCACTAAGTTGTGATTTTTTAACAGCAAAAGATTCAAATATTTTCAACTAAAATACCTTTTCTAAGTTCTGAGCATTAGAGAAAAAGTCTTGAGACACATTCCTTTTTATATTATTCAACTGCTCATTGTTGAAATGCTTTAGATTCAAAATGTTAAGCTGACAGAAGAGTGACTGGTATGAAAAGGTAATAGATATCCTTCTTTAAATTTTATTCACATGTCATATGATTGTCTGGAAGACTATTATTTAACGCTAAATCTTTTCATTTCTTCCTGTTATTGTTGATACCCTTTCATCATGGGTGGGAGAAACAGATTATACACCCCAATAAAAAAATAATATACAGCTATAGGTGGTTTGGAGTTCTGAAACTATTTGCTATCCAGAAAATAAACATTGAAATTATATTACGAATGTATTTATTGTATGAATGGCAAACAACTTTCAAATAACAGCAAATATTATCCATAGCTTAGAAATTCTGAAAAGAAAATAACCAAGGTGTTTCAATCAATCAACAATAGCTATTTTAAATGGCTTTAAACAAAGGGTGATGTTTGACACAATCTACCGAGACAACAGAAGATTCTAAACATAGATCATTCTTCATAGTTCAGTATCTGTGGATCAGAAAGAATCAGTTACTTTATTTTTGTCTGCAAGGATATATTGAAGGGCTAGAAGGGCAGAGAACTGAGAAAAGTAACTGTCAGAGCAGTTAAAAAGTGTTTTAATTTATGTATCTTAAATCTTATAAAATCCCATCTGGGAATACATTATTAATTACAAAGGAAAAAACTAAGGCTTGCCTGTGAGCACACAGTCAAACACAGAGATTTTACCTGAATCCAGGATTTCTGCACCCAGAATCCATGTGTGTATTTATTCACCATGAGTTTGCTCAAAAAACCAGGAAGAAGAAACAAGTGAAGGGAAAGGGTGGATATTGTTAAGGAGGCTTTTCTTTCCTTTCAAATTAAGGTGTAACGAAGTCAAGTTAGTGGGAGGAATGGATGGAAAAAACATGCACTGTGTTTAGGATTCAAAATAAATTGGCAGCTCCTTGAGGAAGTAAAAGGGAGGATAAAGTGAGGAGAATGCAGAGGCTGCAACTGAGGACCCTAGGGGTTCATTAAATGTGGTTTAATCAGTCATACATGGCATGTTCACCCTCTGTATTTAATGGGCGTTGGAGGAGGAGCTCAATAATCTTCCCAGTAGTTTTATTTCTTTCAGGTTCGTTGTGTCAGTTACTTGGATGGTACTTGACTTTTGCATAAGGCAATCAGGAAGGGCCGAGGGCACCTTTGTGAAAAACACATGAACAGAACAAATGTTAAAGAAACCCAGCCCATATTTAATGTTTCTCTCATTTGGCCTGACTGGCTAAGACTTGGTCGGTACAAACTTTTGAGGAGACAATTTGAGAAGACACATCAAAAAATTTTTAAATATTTATTTTCTTTATCAATTCTAAAATACTATACAAAAAAGATTGCACAAGTACACAAAGATGTACAGAGAGATAACTGACATTCGTGCTCACAAAAATGTTAAAAATGACTGAAATATCAAAAAAGTATGTTTAAATACATTACTCTGTCTACAAGATGAGTCAGTATGCAGTAATTGATACTTATGATTAAGAAATGTATGACAATATATTGCTGAGGGAAAAAGCAGATTTCAGACACTATGGTCTGGTTTAAAATTACACGTTTACATAGATTGAGAGATACAAAGTTTCAAACATAGATATGAATGTTTAACTTCTATGGTGCAGGATTATTGATTATTTTAATACTTCTTTTTCCTTGAATTTTTAAAGTTTTCTTCAATGTATATTGATCACTTTTGTAAGTTTAAATATGCTAAAAAGTAAAAATATGAAAAAATGTTCCCATTAGGCTTGAGTAACAATACCCAATTTGACATATAAAACATAATACTTAGATATTTATAAGAAATTGTGGCTTGCAATTCATTAGTCAAAAGGACATTTGCAGAATACAGTAACTTTTTCAAGGAATCTGGATGCCAAGTCCTGAAAAATCTCCTTATTTTGAAACAAAGATTTTTAAAGTACCATTTTGTATTATAATCTATTTGGTTTGTATGCTCACACTAAGTCTACATTATCTTATTTAAGTCATGTATAGAATAAGCAAAAATAGTTGCCTAAAAAGTTTGGATTATTATTCTTAATGCTGACAATATTTCTGAATAAAAAGTGCTGTCATCCCAACATCATTCCCAGCAAACTGTAACTGACAGATTGTATGATTTGTTTAGCTCATTTAGATGGTTTTGCAATAGAAATACACATATTCTCATCTATTGCAGGTCAAATAGTTCTAGAAATCCTTGTGAACATTACAGCATTGGTAAGATGAATCTTATAAGCTTTAATTAACTTTAAAGTATTCTGAGATACCTGATATTGTATATCAGTTCCTCCTTTTCTACCTGAGTTGTGACAGGACAAGGTTAATGTGCATAGCCCTTCTGACATTGTTTCTTGTCCTCCATCCTTTGGCTTGTTCAGCCCCTGAATCAGCCCATAGACTCTCATTTTGGGTGTGTCTACTCTGTGGGTAATCTGGTTGTCTTTTTTTGATACCTCTTTGGTACAGTGTATTCTGGTTTGTGTGCTGAATGCTGATTTTTAAAAAAATGTTCCAAAAACTGTACAGTCTGCCATGTTCTGCTTTGTAAATACTATGACATTTAAAATGAATGCAGAGTGGACAAAATACACTCCTTATCAAAGTAAGTTAACAATACAGCATTTAAGTTTCTTCTTTAGTGATGCTTGGCCAATTTGCTTAATGTTATAGTGTAACACACACACACACACACACACACACCCAAAAAATTCTGTCTAAAGAATTGGGAAATTTGGGCTTGAAGATGTAATTTAAAGTAGAGGAATTCAGTTTATTAATACAGAGTTCTTGGCATCTCCTCCTGTACAATGACTGCAGGTATGTGGGCCAAGGGTAATTTTTGCTCGAAGATGGAAAGAATACCTCTTACTTGCTGACATATAAATTGATGATAAAAATAGGAGGAAAAA
This sequence comes from Mandrillus leucophaeus, assembly GCF_000951045.1. Classification (NCBI taxonomy): domain Eukaryota; kingdom Metazoa; phylum Chordata; class Mammalia; order Primates; family Cercopithecidae; genus Mandrillus; species Mandrillus leucophaeus. The sequence continues at coordinate 1,027,852 of NW_012105209.1, read as the reverse complement.
GGGATTTGTGGAATGTAGAGCTAAACATATTTAGATGTGGTTTCTATTTCAGTTATTGCTAGGCATGTATCTTTGAGCAGATGACTCATCCTCTTTGACTTTTGTCTCCCTGTATAGCAAATGCAGAAAATAATGTGAAACTTATAGTGTTGTAGAAATTAAATACGCTTTTTTATGTAAGGAAACAAATATAATTCCTGGCATTTGCCAGTGCCTTTTTCCCTGAATATCTAAAATGCTATGGGTGAAAATGCTTGTTGAAAATAACTCTTGCAGAAATTGCCAGTGTCAAACCTTGTTGTATTTACCAAGGAATGTACAACCTTTTGCTAGTCTGGTACTATTTTAAATCTAGCTATGGAGACTTAAGCCTGCTCATCCACAGTGTTCTTGGATACTTCTATTTTTATAATTCAGCTCTTTTGCTTCCATGATCTGTCCTTCCGCATTTTGTGCTTAGGTCCGAGTCTTTTGAACTTTTTAAGTCTGATTCTTCCTAGCTACAATATGGGAATAATAATACATTACTTAATGGAAATTATGAAATTTAAATGAGATAATCTATATCTGTGGCTTCAAAAAGTATAAAATAGTATGCAATTATACTGCCATGTTGTTGCTATTATTATATGTAGATGCTTAAATCTTCTAAAAGGACTGATCAGAATTGAGAATATTAGCATGTGTCCAACTGTACAATTTGCAAATTCAAGCCTAAATGAAAGAAGTAGATTGGACTGTCAAAATGGTATGCTTGTGAATAATTGAGCAAAACAGCTTGGTGCAGTCCTACTATTCACATAATTTAAGACTGAGGAGCACTGGGCACAAGCAGTTGCATGCTGATGCCAATTCATGCTGGCGCCAGTTTGTACCGGCTCTTGACAGCTGATTGTGCTCCTGTTTTTCCAACTCCAAATTCAATGACCTCATACTGGTAGCTTAAAATTGGCTAGAATCAGTATTTCACTAAGGAAGTAGGGGTACTACAGATTAGGACTTGTTTTGTTTTGAGATCCAGCTGTCAAACATTTACTAGTATGCCACTGGGCACAGCACTCACTATGCCCATTAAGGGCATATCATGGTTAATAAAATCGCACTGGATATATTGGTATACAGTAAGAACATTTGAAGAAGTAATCTTTTCTCTTTGAAATGATCCATTATTTCTGACAAGGTGAATTCTTTTACATTATATTATGAAATAGAGAATACAGCCAAACAGAGCAATGATATCCAGTAGCAGAAAGATTTCCTGCTTTCAATCTACGATTTCTGAGATCAGCTAATTGACATCTGAAAGCATTAAGGAGTCACTGTTAACAATATTTGCTACTTACATTGTATTTGACAATCTTTTTTACTTTGTGTATCTAGCAATTTCTTCAGACTCTGAGGTATAATTTAGACTGCCTAATACCTCAGTGAAAGTACAATTTGTTTCTAATTCATCAGGCCTTCTGAATTTTTGTTTGTATTTATAATTAGAATATGCTTCCTTTGAAAGAAATACAGGAGTCAAATTTATATATGCATTTTTATTATATTCCAATGTACTGCCACTGTACAACTTCATTTTTCTTAACACCCACAGCACTTAATATAATAGAGGTTCTTTCACAAGAATTTCTAAAATAATTTTTAAGATATCAGAACTAAAATTTATTTCAACTTAAATGAGATTTTTTTTTTTTCTAAAAGCCAAGTTGGCTGGATATAATTTTATTTCCAAAGTGAACAACACATATACATGAATCTTAACTAGACCTAGGATTTTTTTTTCCCAGCCTTCACTGTTTTATTTTATTTTTTTAATTTATTTATTATTATTATACTTTAAGTTGTATTTATTTATTATTATTATACTTTAAGTTGTAGGGTACATGTACATAACGTGCAGGTTTGTTACATATGTATACTTGTGCCATGTTGGTGTGCTGCACCCATCACCTCGTCATTTACATCAGGTATAACTCCATGTATATTTAATAATGGCATAATAATAGATAGGTACTAGGAAAATAAGACTTAACACATAAGAATGAGTTTTGTGCTCATTCCTAAGTTACTCTTTAGAATTACATATTCCAGGGCCATGACCAGCACCAGCAATTGGGTAATCAAAGTGGTTGTTAGGTATGTCAGATATTTAATGGAGTGAATTTAAAATTAACATTCACTCAGAAAATACATGTACTAAGTGACTACATAGATGTCCTCTATTTGAGAGTCCATAGTATATGCTTTATAAATATTTGAAGCAGGATGGAAGAATGGGTCCTGAAGAATACACAAAAATGTAACACTCAAGAGTTTTCCATAAAAAGCATAAAAAAGTTGTAGTCAGGGTTCTTCTGAGAAAAAAGGGTGTGTATATGTTGTACACATGCATACACCCAGATGATTTATTTCAGGAACTGGCTCATGTGATTGTAGAGGTTCTCTAGCATAACATCTGCAAGGTAGGCTGAAATGCTGGAGATCCAGGAAAAAGTGGCCAATGCAGTTTGCTGGCAGAATTTCATTTTCTTCTGGGGAACTCAGTCTTTTATCCATTAATACCTTTAAGTGATTGAATGAGGCCCACTCACATCATGGAGGAAAATCTGCTTTACTCAAGGTCTACTGATTTAAATGTTAATCTCATGGAAAAATACCATCATGGAAACATCTAGCATTTTGTTACTCCAAATATTTAGGTACTGTGGCCTCACCAAGTTGAAAAATAAAAATCACCCCAGGAAGCAAGACTGTGATGCACAAATGGTTAAAGCACATATTAAGCAATTGACTAAAATTGTGATTACAATGTAATACTAAAGGTTATGAACACAGACAAAAGAGAAATAGTACTTAGAATTTGTTAGAAATGAATATACTTACTCCAAATTGGACTTCAGGACACAGGTGGGATTGTAACATAAAAGCTAAGTATATTTCATGTGTATGTAATAGGGTGTTAGCAATGTGAAACTGATGGTTACCTAATCTGGGCTAGGTACTACTTGGAACTTCAAAAAGGGTATCATCTGTTTAAACCAGAGAATCAGTGGTATGTTTAAGAAAGGATCTATGAGTTATAAAATATATGATTAACCATGGACTGAAAGATCAGATTCGCTATCTTATTAGCTTCCTGAAAAATAGATTGGGTGCTTATTATTTCATTTAATAGAGGAGAGCTCATTGTGTGATAGATCTACATCTACTAGCAGTATGAACAGTTAACAACAGTAACTTTCTTTATAGCAAGAGACTCCATTAACTCATCTATAAACCAGGAATACTTGATTTGTGGCTATTATGAAGCCAAATTTTAAATCATGTTATTTTGTTCATAATATTGGTGGAGGGTATATTATGTTCTAGGCAGTATACTATTTGCTGGACACAAAAGAACAAATAAGAGACAGCGATTCCTTTATTTAAAATGTTATTTGTGTGTGTGTGTGTGTATATATATATATATATACACACACACACATATATATGCTGCAACAGTAGAGTGCCTATAATAGAAAATTAATAGCAGACAGCTATGATTAATGCAGATTTTCTTAATGTCTTCCTCACTCTGTATACAGAGACACATAATATGTTTACATATAGTTACACACATACAAGTGCAATCTGAAATGCTTCCATCCTTGACCTCCTTTAGGTGTTACAAAGTTACTCTCCAAAGTACAAAAATATTTTCAAGCTCAATAGTTCTATCACAGAACTAAACCTGAGGAAAAAAATCACAGCCTGATGATTTAATACCCAATCTTGCCCTTGGGTGTATGAATCACATTGCAGCTTGTTTTAGAAAAATATGTAGTACATTTATGAGTCAGACTTTGGAGAGAGGTTGTCTTAGACAAGCAAATGTGATTCCTCTAATGCAAAATTTAGAAATGACCGCATAGACAATGTGTCCTGAAGACTTTGCATTCAGACAGTTTGTATTCCCTTGGAACGCAGCATGTGGGAAACTTCAACCCAGCAGTGTGTGAACAGTATACTTCTCCTTTTCAGGTATAGCTGTAATTGCTCTCCTATGATTTGACTGCACAAGAGACACAGAACACTGATCTTAAACATTTGTTGATAAACCTGAGTTTCCTTTGACACTTATTGTGGGGTCTCTGTGACTCTAATATAATCAGATGAGAATTTAACACACATACTGTTGGCATTTGTCAAGCTTGCTTCTATTATTAAGATCATAATACCAATTACATTACATGGCTGAGAAAGCAATGCTCTGATTAGTTACTTATGTGTAAAATACACCAGTGCCTTTCCTACCTAAAGTTTTTTTTCTCCTAGATATATTTTTATTGGGGATGGCTGTTGCCACAGTCTATCTGTAGCTACTTACCTTTATGGGCTTTAACCCTCAGAAACTCTGACATACCTGCCAAGTTGCTGAATGTACTGATACCATCTATATAATGTGAGTAATTATCCCAGAGTTGCTGGGAAAATTATACATACGATTTTAAAATTGTGTCTGGCACAAGGTAATTGCTCACAAAATACTAGATAATAATTTATTAGTTTTGGGGAGTTGGGGTAGGACAGTAATATTTAAATGGTAGACATCTGAGATAAAATTGTATAGTTCTCATAGGCAAAGTGCACAATTTTGAGGATTTCAGGTGATGCTAAATGAAAAACCTTTTCATCCTTGGGTAGTTATGGTAAGGATGCAAATTGTTGAATTTTTTTTTCATTTCATTATATTATGCATATTACTGAGGATATTCATGTAACTGATATGATCCAAACCACATATACATTTTTTTCTACTTTATTTGCATACTTAGGAATACACTGCAGGAAAAGCACTTTTGGAAAGAAGACCTCTGAAAATCTTTTTCTTCATAAGTAAGTTGTCAAAAATCAACTTTATTTAGAACTGGGGTAACTACCCCAAGATGTGCAACAATCTGAAGGATTTTACTCAAGAAAGTGGCTGAATCTTGGTAAGAACAGTGAGCTTTGTGGCATTTTAACTTACCCTCTACCCATGCTCTCTCCCCAGCTCTGCAGTAACATTGACAAACGACAGGCATACCTCCCTGGTAGCTATGAACACCAGCCTTCTAGCAGTCAGTAGAGGGATTAGAATAGGTTTTGTAAAATATACCAATGCTCTTCCTAAAGTGTTTTTATCCTAGCAGGCTCCAGAGCACAATCTACCTCTAAATACTTACCTTTATCGGTTTAATTCACACCTTTAGGGCTTGATCTCTTAGAGGACTGTCACCATTTGGCCAGTCTGACAGCTACTCGGGAAAAGTCCATTCTTTCTGATACTCTTTATCTAACCCCAGGGCATAGTTAGAAAACAATTAGTGGCAAAAGTTTACAACTGCAGCTACCTAAGTTTAGGACCACCAGACTACAAAGGAAAAAAAAACTGAGAAGGATAAATTAGCAAATTAGGTGTTAATGGGGCTTTGAAAACTTCCCATATATTTCTGGTAATACAGAAGGCCCCTGGCATGTTCAGGGCATTTAAGGAGATCTCTGACCAATCACTAGTTTATTGCTAAGCTTATGAGTGACTCCTATGACTAAATATGAAAGAGAATAACCCAGGAAAATCATTAAACAAATCTTGGAGTAGCTGGTTTCTTTAGGAGAAAGAAACACACATGAGAGAACCAGGAAATTATGGCACTTACACAAAAATAAAAAGCAATCAGTAGAAACTGATCCCAAGGAAGGCAAGTATTAAAATTACTAGTCATTTACTTGAATAACTATGGAAAGATTGAGATGATGTCTATCAAAAATAGAACACATCAATAAAGATTTAAAAACAGAATAGAAATTCTGGAGTTAAACTAGAATAAGAAGCCTAAGAATATTTGAAGAGAAAACGACCACAAACTTCCAAAATCTGGAAGAATTAACACATCAGAGCTCAGACAACTAACTTGGATAAACTCCAAGAGATGCAAACTTAGACAAATCACAGTCATAGTCAAACTTTGAAAAACAAAACAGAAATAGACTCTTCAAATCACAAAGAGAGAAGTGAGTCATCACATAACAGTGGCTTTAACAGATTAATAGCCAACTTTGAGAAAAACTATGGAACCCAGAACACAGTGGAATGACATATTCAAAGTGCTAACAGAAAAAAGGCTCAAAAGAAGGCAAAATAGATACTTCCAATATAAAAGAAAAACAAAACAAGAAAAACGTGAGAGAATTTGGCAATACCAGACTTTACAAGAAGTATTGAAGTTTATCAGGCCAAAGTAAAAGGAAGGTAGAATAATTGCCATGAATACAGAGCAATGCTAGAAATAACTACATAGGTGAACATGAAAGATTGTGTTTTTTCTAGAAATTTTTTTCTACCTGATTTTTAGAAACAATTACATAAAACAACAGACATTAAAATTTGGGATTGGGGATAGATATTGCAAGATGGCAGACTAAGACTTTATAGACTTTTTATACCTTGAATCCCCTACAGTAATAGCAACTTGAATCACTGCCTACATGTAAAATACACTTTCATAAGAGCTAAATGAATCAGATGAGAGATCACAGCATCTAGATGTAGAACAGAAATAAGAAAAAAAAAAAACGCACTGAACAGGAGAGAAAGAAGAATTTTTACACTGTCCCTGTTACACCTCCCCTGACCAGCAGCACAATTTGAAAACAGATACCCTTCATTCCCCAAGGAGAGAGAAATGAGCTCAGGACTTTGCCTTAGACTCACACACCAAGACAATCCCAGACCTTAAGCTGTTACCCACAGGTGGAGCCTCCAGGATGGCCCCAGCACGAGGCCATACCAAATGACACTTTTCACAGAAAAAAAGTCATATGGAACCATAAAGTACCCGAACTCTCACAACAATTTTCAGCAAAAGAACAAACCAGAGGCATTGCACACATTATTTGACTTCAAGTATACTACAAAGCCATAGTAATCAAAACATCATGGTGATGTTATAGAAACAGGCACCAGTAGAATAGAGAACCTGGAAATAAAACTACATATTTATGGTCTGTGATGATTCCAGGACTAGGCAATGGAGATAAGAGAGTCTCTTCAGTGAAATGTGACACACAATTAAAGGCATTAAAATCGTTAATGAACCTATGATGCATTAAGATATATATTTTTTATCACTGGAAAAGTATAAATGAAGGGAACAAAGCTACATTGGATGAAAGTTTTTGTATATTATTAGAATTAACATGTTACTAATCTGAATTAAATGGCTTGACATTAAGATGTTACTTATAATTCAGGGCAACAACTAAGAAAATAACTAAAAAATACTGTAAAAGAAACAGCAAGAAAAGTATAATATAATGCTAGACTCCAGAGAAGGTATTAATGAAGAAATTTTTTAAAAGATACAAGATGTATAAAAAACTAAGAGCAAAATGAAAGCTGTAACACCTAAAAGCCACTTATAAAAGGGTTAATACCCTAATCAAACTCAGATATTATGTTTTCTTTTATTATACAATCTCATAAGATTATTTACAAGAATCAAACTCTACTAAGAAGAAAAATTTATAATCAAAAATGTGTTAATTCTTCAGAAATATATACAATTACATAAGTTCCTAACCACAGAGTCCCAAAATATGTGAATTAAAGAGATAAATACTTCAGCTTAATTATGAACCTTAATAATTATTTCTAAGAAATGGATCGAACAGACATCTCTAAATACCCCACTCAAAACAAAATAATGCATAATGCATATAAGTACATATAAAACAATCTCCAGGATAGAATATATGTCTGGGATAAAATGTGCAAAAATAAACTTTAAAAGGTTGAAATCATAGGGTATATATACCAGTCTCAAGGAAATGGAATTTGAAATCAAAAAAAAAAAAAAAAGGAAATTTACAAATATGTGGAAATGGAACAATATACTCATAATTAAATGGGCAATTAGAAAATACACTGAAATGAATGAAAACAAACAATATGACAAAACTAATGGGAAACAGCTAAAGCAGTGCTTAGGGATACATTTATAGCTATAAAAGTCTATATTCACAAAGAAGAAATATCTTAAATTAACAACGTAACCTATCACCTTAACATACTGGAAAATGAAGAGCAAATTCAACCCAAAACTAATCAGGAGGAGGAAAATTATTAAAGAACAGAAGCACAAATAAAGATATAGAACACAGAAAAACAATAGAGAACATCAACAAAAGCAAATAATTTATCTTTGAAAGGATTAACAAAATTAACAAAACAATAGCTAGACTGATCAAGATAGAAATAAATCTCAAGTTAATAAAACTAGGAATGACATCTAGAAAGGTGGCTCATATCTGTCATCTCAGCACTTTGGCAGGATTGCTTGAGCCCATGAGTTCCAGACCAGCTTGAGCAACAGGACAAAACCTCATCTCTACAAAAATATCAACACATTAACCAAGCATGTTGGTGCATTCCTGCAGTCCCAGATACTCAGGAGGTTGAGGTGAAAGGATCACCTGAGCTGAGGAGGTCGAGGCTGTAGTGAGCCATGATCCTGCCAATGTACTCCAGCTTGGGTGACAGAGTAAGACCCTATCTTGAAACAAAAGGTGGGGGAGATGAAATAAGATGGCAGAATAGAAAGCTTCACCAATTACCACCCCCGCTAACCCCCACACTGTGAGGACACCAAGTTAACTATCTACACAGAAAAAAACACCTTCATAAGAACCAAACATCAAGTGACTATTCACAGTACCTGGTTTTAAATTGATATCACTGAAAGAGTCACTGAAGAGAAAAAGCAGTCCTAAATCTGTAATGCAATTGCCTCTCAATTGCTCTGTTCTCCCCTCCTCAACCCCATGATGCTAAGAGCATCTGTGGGTGCTGGCAGAAGGAGAACATAGCAATTGTGAAGCATTGAACTCAGTCCTTTTGGATCAGAAGAAAAAAAAAAGGTTGGGGGGATCAAACTCAGCTGATACCTGCACATGGAGGGAGCATTTAAACCAGCCCTAGCTAGAGGGTGAATTGCAGATCCCAGGGTTCTGAACTTGACTATCCATAAACTTCATCATCAGAGGGCCAAAGTGCTCTAGGTCTCTAAGCTTGAAAGGCTCTGTGGGTCACAAGGACTACAACTCTTATGCAAGTCCTAGGGCTGAACTAGGCCCAGAGACAGTGGGAGGGCAGGTGACATACTGAGACACCAGCTGGGATAGCCAAGGGAGTGGCTGGCATCACCTCTCCCCTTTCCCCAGGCTGCACAGCTCATGGCTCCAAAAGAGACCCCTTCCTTCCTCTTGAGGACAGGAGAGGGAAGAATGGGGAGGACTTTATCTTGCATCTTGGATGTTAACTCAGCCACAGCAGGATAGGGTTCTGGTCAAAATCATGAGGCCCCCATTCCAGGCAATAGATCCAAGCCATTCTTAGACACACCTTGGGCCAGAAGGCAACCCTCTGCTTTGAAGGAAAGAAATCAATCCTGCAAACATTCATCACTTGCTAACCAAACAGCCCATGGGTCCTAAATAACCAGCAGCAAGACCCAGGTACTACTACATCAAGGGCCTTGGTTAGCGTTAAGACTTTCTGACTTCAGGTAGGACTCAGCATATGACCAGCCATGGTGACTATGGGGTAATACTCCCCTTGCTTAAGAAAAGCAGAGAGAAAGTAAAGGGGACCTCGTGTTGCACCTTAGGTATGAACACCACCACAGAAGGGCTGAGCACCTAGCAGGCTCTTGGGGTTCTCGATTTCAGAACCTGACTCTCGGATGACCTTTCTGGATCTTCCCTGGGCCAGACAGGAGCCTGCTGCCCTGAAGGGAGAGTTCCAGACCAAAAAGTATTCACCACAAGCTGACTTAAAAGACCTTGGGCATTAGGTAAACACTGGTGGTAGTTTGGTAGTACTCTTCATGGCCAGGGATGGTGGTGGCTACCGGGTGAGGCTCATTCGCCTTCGATCAAAAAAAGGTTGGGGGGATCAAACTCAGCTGACACCTGCACACAGAAGCAGTACTGCACACAGTACAATAGAATATCAGGTAGAGTTCTAAAATGTTTGACTTCAGTTGCTGATTCCCACATGGCCCTTCTGGACACACCTGAGGCTGGAGGGAAGTTCACTGCTCCAAAGTGAAGGACACAGGCTGGTGTCCTTTGCCACCTGCTGACTATAGAACACCAGGGCCTTCAGTGAACATAGGTGTTGGCCAGGGAGTAGGCAAAGCAGGCCTTGGGTGAGACCCAGTGAAGTCATAGTAGGGGTGTGCTGCTGTCACTCTATCCCGAGCGTGAGGTGACTCAGAACAGAGAGGCGCAATGTTTGGGAGTAAGGGAATTAAAAGTCTCTATGTGGTCATCCCAAGAATTCTCCCAGATATTGTCCAAGACCATCAAGGTGGTACCTCTGAGTCTGCAAGAACCACAGCATTATTGAGCTTGGGGTGCTCCCTGAAGCATCTCAAGATTAGATCATGACACCCAAGTCCAGACAAATAGCCAGAAAGCTTTCCCAATAATGATGACTACAAATAAACCCAGACAGTGAAGACTACAATAAATACCTAACTCTTCAATGCCCAGACACCAAAAGAATATCTACTAGCATGAACACCATTCAGGAAAACATGACTTCAACAAATGAACTAAATAAGGCACCAGGGACAAATCCTGCAGTAACAATGATATAGAGGCTTTCAACAGAAAATTCAAAATAGCTGCATTGAAGAAACACAAATTCAAGGTAACACAAAGAAGGAATTCATAATTTCATCAGATAAATTTAATGGAGATTGAAATAATTAAAAAGAATCAAGGAGAAATTCTGGAGCTGAAAAATGCAATTGGCATACTGAAGAATGCATCAGAGTTCTTTAATAGCAGAATTGATCAAGCAGAAAAAAAAACAGGTGTTAGGCTATTTGAAAATACAGTCAGAGGAATTAAAAAAAAACAGTGAAACATTAAGGGGCAAGATGACTGACTAGACACAACCAAGTGGAACAGCTCCCACACAGGGACTGAGACAACAGGCACATCCCTAACATGACTGTTAGGCAGAGAGTAGACAGAAGGACGACACAGAAGCTGGGCTGAATGTGGAGAAAGCTGGAAACCATGCATGGGACTACCACATATGAGGACTTGTTCCTGGCTCCAGGAGAATGAGTGAGTTGAACTGTGAAGGAGCAGCTGACTCTCACCACAGGCCTCTGGAACCTTCTCACGAAGAGGCCCCTCGATCACCCACAGACACTCAAGTTGGCAGAAAGAGATGCTTAGAGGAGCAGTAGGGGCAGCAAGCCAGCTGACATAAAGCCCAGAGTATTTGGTACAGGAATGTCTATAGTCAAGCTCATCCAGAAATGGCCATGGCCCTTTGCTTGACTTTCTCCCATAGAATACTTTGGTCCTAGAGGAACTGTCAGACCTGATTTCTACAGGGCAGTTTTGCCCATGAGACAGGGCTGGCTGGACCTGCACACACTTCATTCTGCTGGCTTCTCCCAGCGCCCCAGCATAGCCATGCCTGCTTACTGGACAGCCTTGCTTTCCCTCAGGCAGTGGCTGGGGTGGGGGCGCTGCACCATAATTTCTGCACTGGTAGACCATGCCCGACTGACAGAGCTCCAGTGGGGCAGCTCCCAACATTGCTTTGCTGGTGTGTGTCTGCATGGGCAGGTTTTGATTTCCTTGCCCTATCTACCTCTGCAGATGAAGTCTTGGCAGGCACAGAGCCAGCCATCCAGCAGGATACCTACCACCACCCCACCACTGTGCTAACAATGCAGAGAACAGTAGATTCTCCCCAAGTCTGAGAGATCACTCCTGTCTGTGAGGCACAACAAAGGCACCCAGAAGTGCACTTGCCAGCACATTGCCCTCAAGCCAACACCACCTCCAGTGTGTCCATACACAGTTTCCAGCAGGGCACCTCTATCTTGCCCCTAACTGTGTTGCTTCCACCACTGGGGTGAACACCCACAGAAAGGCAGGCACCTCAGCACCCACTGGCACTCTTCTGCAGCTGCCACATCTCATCCCTTCAGCAGAGTGGATTCCTAACCTCAAGGATCCAGAGAACAATGTCAGGGACTAATACAAGTGTCCCAGAACCGGAGCACACAGTCCAGAAGTTGGGAGCTGAGCGTCGGCCCCATAAAGTCTCCCCAAAACAAAGCCAGACAGTTGAATCCACCTTATACCACAATCAAATTCTCCAGGTTATGAAATAGGATAAAAAAAAATCCAAAGGTCAGCAACCTTAAAGACTAAACGTAAACTCACAAAAATGAGAACCCACACAAGAACCCTGAAAAGTCCAAAAGCAATGAAATGACTGCATCACTTCTCCAGCAAGAAGTCTGAACCAGGCTAAGATGGCTGAAATGACACAAATGGAATTCAGAATATGGATATGAATGAAGATCATGGAGCTATAGAAGTACATTGAAATCTAATACAAGGAAGATAAAGATTATGATAAAAAATGAAGAAACTGACAAAATGAAATAGCCAGTATAGAAAAGAACATAACTAACCTGTGACAGCTGTAAAACACACTACAATAAATTCATTATGCAGTCAACTACAAGTATTACTAACAGAATAGACAAAGCAGAGGGAATAATCTCAGAGTTTAACAACTAGCTTTCTGAAATAACACAGCCAATAACAGAAGAAGGAATGAAATGGAATTAAGAAACCTCTAAGAAATACGAGATTATATAAAGAGACCAACTCTATGACTGATTGGTGTCCCTGTAAGAGATAAGGAGAAGGGAAAAATATCAGAAAACGTATTTCAGGATATCATTCCTGAGAACTTCCTCAACCTAGCTAGAGAGGCCAGCATTCAAATGGAGGAAATGCAGAGAATCTCAGTAAGATACTCCACAAGAAGATTATCCTCAAGATGCATAATCATCAATTATGTAAGGTATAAAAAAAATGTTAAAGGCTGCTAGAGAGAAAAGCCAGGTCACCTTCAATGGTAAGCCCATCAGACTTACAGTGGAACTCTCAGCTGAAACCCTAAAAATCAGAGGAGATTGGGGGCCAATATTCATCATCCTTGAAGAAACTCCAACCCAGAATTTTATATCTGGCCAAACTAAGCTTCATAAGTGAAGGAGAAATAAGATCCCTTTCATACAAGCAAATGCTGAGAGAATTCATTACCACTAGACCTGCCTTACAAGAGGTCATGAAGAAAGCACTAAATATGGAAAGGAAAGACCATTACCAGCCACTACAAAAGCACACTGAAGTACACAGACCAGTGTCACTATAAAGCAACCACATAAGTATGCAAAATAAACAGCTAACATCATGATTCCAGGGTCAAATATACACATCAATACAAACCTTACAAGTAAATAGGCTAAATGTCCCAATTCAAAGACACAGAATGGTGAGCTGGATAAAGAATCAAGACCCATTGGTATGCTGTCTTCAACAGGCCCATCTCACATACAATGACACACATAAACTCAAAGAAGTGGAGAAAATGACTAAGTTCCTGGACAACTACACCCTCCCAAGAATGAACCAGGAAGAAGTTGAAACCCTGAAGACATCAATAATGAGCTCTGAAATTGAGCCAGTAATAAATAGCCTAAACACAAAAAAGCCCAGGAGCTCATGGATTCACAGCTGAATTCTACCACATGCAGAAGGAAGTGCAGGTACCATTCCTGCTAAAACTATTTTTTAAAAATAAGGAGGACACTCCTCTCTAATTCTTTCTATCAAGTAACCATCATCCTCATAGTGAAACACCCACAGAAAGGTAGGCACCTCAGCACCCACTAGCACTCTTCTGCAGCTGCCACACCTCATCCCCGCAGCACAGTGAATTCCTAACCTCAAGGACTGTTGTATCACCTGGCAGTGATACAGCAAAAAAAAGACAAGGCCACTATCCTTTATGAACACTGATGCAAAAATCCTCAATCCAATATAGGCAGAATAAATCTCACAGCAATTCAAAGAACTTATGTATCATAATCAAATAGGCTTTACTTCTGGGATGCAAGGTTGGTTCAACATATACAAATCAGTAAGTTTGATTCATCACATTAACAAAACTAAAGACAAAGACCACTTTAACAGATGCAGAAAAGACTTGATAAAATTAAATGTGTCTTTATGTTTAAAACTATCAATAAACTAGGTATTGAAGAAACATACCTCAACATACCAGCCATTTATGACAAACACACACCTATCATCATACAGAATAGGCAAAAGCTGGGAGCATTCTCCTTGAAAATTGGCACAACCCAAGAATGCCCTCTCTCACCACTCCAATTTAACACAGTATTGGAGGTCCTGGCCAGGGCAATGAGGAAAGTGAAAGAGATAAAGGCCATCCACATGGAAAGAGAGGAATCATACTATCTGTTTGCAGATGACATAGTCTTATATCTAGGAGACTCCATGGTTTTGGTGTAAAAGCTCCCGAAGCTAATAAACAACTTTAGCAGAGTCTCAGGATACAAAGTCAATGTGCCAAAATTACTAACATGCCTATACACAAACAATAGTTAAGCCACGAGCCAAATCAGAAATGCAATCCCATTCACGACTGCCACAAAAGAGAAGAAAATTCTTAGGAATACAGGTAACTATGGAGGTAAAAGAGCTCTACAATGAGCATTCAAGAACACTGCTCAAAGAAGTCAGAGATGACACAAACACATAAAAAAAATTCCATGCTTATGGATAGGAAGAATCTGTATCATTAAAATGGCTATACTGCCCAAAGAAATGTACAGATTCAATGCTATTCCTGTTAACCTACTATTGAGATACTTCAGAACTGGAAAAAAACTATTTTAAAATTCACATGGAACCAAAAGAATTCCAAATAGCAAAGGCAAGCTTAAGCAAAAAGAACAAGGCTGGAAGCATTTTGCTACCTGACTTCAAACTACACTGCAGGGGCATAATAACCAAAACAGTATGGTACTGGTACAAAAACAGACATATAGACCAATGGAACAGAATAGAGATCTCAGAAATAAGGCTGCACACGTACAATTATCTGATCTTTGACAAATCTGACAAACACCAACAATGGAGGAAGAATTCCCTATTCAATAAGTGGTGCTGAGGTAACTGGCCAGAAAACTGAAACTGGACCCCATCCTTACACCATATACAAAAATAAACTCAAGATGGATTAAAAACTTAAATGTAAAACCCAAAGTTATAAAAACCCTGGGAGACAACCTAGGCACTACCATTCTGGACATATAAATTGGGCAAGGATTTCATAACAGAGACATCAAAAGCAATTGCAACAAAAGCCATAATATAATTAAAGAGCTTCTGCACAGCAAAGGAAACTATTAACAAAGTTAACAGACAACCTACAGAATGGGAGAAAATTTTGCAAACTATGCATATGACAAAGGTCTAATATTCATCATTGGTATGGAACTTAAATTTACAAGAAAAATGCAATGCCATTAAAAAGTGGGCAAAGAACATGTACATTTTTCAAAAGACATACATGCAGCCAACGGGCATATGGAAAAAGCTCAACATTGTCAATTATTAGAGAAATGCAAATGAAAACTACAAAGAAATATCTCATACCAGTCAGAATGGCAATTATTAAAAAGTAAAAAAAAAACATGCTGGCATGGTTGCAGAGAAGAAGGAATGCTTATACTTCTCTGTTGGTGGGAGTATAAATTAGTTCAACCATTGTGGAAGATAGTGTGGGTATTCCTCAAAGAATTAAAACCAGAAATACCATTTGGCCCACCCATCCCATGACTAGGTATATAACCCCCCCCCAATATAAATTTTTCTATTATAAAGACTCATGCATGCATATGTTCATTGCAGCACTGTTCACACCAGGAAAGACAGTGAATCAACCTAAATGCCCATAAATGGTAGAATTGATAAAATGTGGAACATATACACCATGTAATATCATGCAACTATCAAATAGAATGCAATCATGTCTTTTGCAGGGACATGGATGGAATTAGAGGCCATTATCCTTAGCAAACTAACACAGAAACAGACAATCCTATACTATATGTTCTCACTTATCAGTAGAAGCTAAACGATGGGAACCCTTGGACACATAGAGGGAACAACACACACTGGCAGTTACTAGGAAGTGGAGGGTGGGTGGAGGGAGATAATCAAAAAAATAATTAAAGGATACTAGGCTTAATAGCTGAGTGTCAAAACAGTCTGTACAATTAACCTCTATGACACAAGATTACCCATATAACAAACTTTTCTATGTACTCCTAAACTTAAAAATTTCAATACCACCACTTACACAAACACATGTAAAAGAGGAAAAGCAATGAAGCACCCCTATAGGATCCAGAAAATAGCATTACTAAAAGATCTAGAAAGTAGCCTCAAAAATGCACATCTAAGAGTTACTGGCCTCAAAGGGGAGGTAAAGAAAGAGGAAGGGTAGAAAGTTTATTCTAAGGATAAAAAGAGATAACTTCAAAACGTAGAGAAAGATATCAATAAGTACAAGAAGGTTATGACCGCCAAACAGATTTAACCCAAAGAAGACTACCTCTAAGCCTTCAGTAATCACAGTCTGAAAGGTCAAAAATGAAGAAAGAATACTAAAACCTGCAAGAGAAAAGAAACAAATAAGGAGCACCAATATATCCAACAGCAAACTTTTCAGTGGAAACTTTACAAGACAAGGAGAGAGTGTCATTACATATTTAAAGTGTTGAAGGAATTAAAAAACAAAGACTATTTTACCCTAGAATAGTATATCTGGCAAAAATATGGTTCAAACATGAAATACAGACTTTGCCAGACAAACAAAAACTGAGGGTTTATCTATACTTGACCTGTTCCACAATAAATGCCAAATGGAGTATTTCAATAAGAAAAGGAAACTAATGAGCAAAAATCATCTGAAAGTATAAAACTTACAGATAACAATAAGTACACAGAAAGACACAGAAAATTATAACACCGTAACTGTGGTGTGTAAACTTGTCATATCCTAAGTAGAAGGACAAAACAGATCAAAAATAATGACTAGGACTACTTTTCAAGACATAGTACAATAAAATAGAAAAAAAACACGAAGTTTAAAGGCAGGTGGACAAAATTAAGGCAAGTTTTGATTAGTTTTCTTGCTTGTTTGTTTATGCAAATAGTATTAGCAGGTTAAAATAGGTTATAAGATAGTATTTACAAGGCTCGTGGTATCTCATACCACAAAACATGCAATTCATGATATACAAAAATAACTGGCATTTCTGTACATTAAAAACAATCTAAAATTTTTAAAAATCCATTTAAATTATTTAAAAAATAAAGTTGTGCCACACATGTATGACAAAAGCTATAAAATATTATTGAAATTTTTAAAAACCTACATAAAAAGACCTCCCATGCTCATGGATTGAAAGATTTAATATTGTTAACATGTCAGTCTCCCCAAATCGATCTATAGATTCAATAGTTTTATCAAAACCACTGCTGTCTTTTTTTTGTTGAAATCAATCCCAAAGTTCATTTAAAAATTCAAGAGAACCAGAATAACCAAAACAATCCTGAAAAGACGAACCAAGTTAGAGAACCAAAACTTGTTAATTTCAGAACTTACTACAAAACCACAGTCGTCAACATTGTGTGGTACTAGCATAAAGATAGACACATAGATCAATGAAACATAATCGAGAGTCTAGAAATAAAGACTTACGTACATGGTCAGTCGACTTTCCAAAATTCTTTTCACCAATAGTGCTGCAACAATGTAATATACACATGCGAAAGAATGAAGTTGAACTTCTAATTATACCACATATAGGGATTGTGTGACAATAATTCAAATATTTAAATAAAAAAGCTAAAACTTGTAAAAATCTTAGAAGAAAAATAGGCATAAACATTTGTGGCCTAAGATTAGGCAATGATTTTTTTTAGATGTAACACCAAAAACATAAGCTACATAGGATACATAAATTGGGCTTCATCAAAATTAAACACTTTATGCTTCAAAAGACACTATTAAAGTGAATAGAAAAGCCACAAAATGAAAGAAACTATTTTTAAATCATATATCTGATAAAGGACTAGATTAAACAATATATAGAAAATCCTTGCAACTCAACAATAAGGAAAGAACCCAATTTTTCAAATGGACAAATTATTTGAATGGATACTTTTCCAAAGAAAATAAATGGCCAGTAAGCACATGAAAAAAATGCTCAGCACCATTAATCATTAGTGAAACACAAAACTTCAATGAGCTATCATTGCACATACACCAGGATGGTTATAATTTTTTAAAAAGATGGGTAATAATAAAAGTTGGTAAGCATGTGGGAAAATTGAAACCCTCATACACTGCTAGTGGGAATTCTTATTGAATGGCACAGCTACTCTGATAAACAGTGTGGCAGTTCCTCACCATGTTAAACATACTTACTATATATGACAGTAATTCTAGTTCTAAAAATATCCCCAAGATAATTAAAAACACATTTCCAAACAAAAACTCATTCATGAGTGTATGTAGCAGCATTATTCATAATAGTCACAAAGTAGAACTAACTCAAGTATCTACAAACTGATGAAGAGTAAAATGTGGTATATTCATACAAGGGAAAATCATTCTGCAATAAAAAAAAAAAAAAGTACTGACTTATGCTGTGACACAAATGGACACTGAAAACATATTAGGTATAAAAAGGCAATCACAAAAGGTCACATATTATATGATTCTATATATATCAAATATCTAGGGTAGCCAAATCTATGGACAGAAAGTATTACAGAATAGTGGTGGCCTAGGGCTGGTGCTATAGGTTTGGGGTAATACTGGCAGTCATTGCCAAAGAGAATGGGATTTATTTGGAGGAAATATTTTAAAATTTAAAGTTGTGTTGATGGTTTCATAATTTTGTGAATAGACTAAAAACCATTGAATTGTACACTTTAAATGGATGGATTCATGGTACATAAATTATGTCATGTTATGGATGTTAACTGTATCTCAATAAAGTTGTTCTAAAGTAAAAACCCTTCAGAAACAGTGGAAAAATTAAGAGATCCAGTTTTTATTTATGAGATATGTACATATATATGTATATAAATATATGCATGCATGTGTATTTACTGTAAAAAAAACAGAATGAATAATTAGAAACACCTAAAGTGTGAAAAGAATTTTAGGTTGGGAATGTTAGAAAAACACATATACTTAGTTATATAGACAGCAAGAGAAAAATGGCCATTTTGGGTTGTGAAAGTCTATCTACTTTTTATTATACATGTAAGGTGAGAGGAAATCTTGTCTTAAACACTGTGACAATGCAGTGGAACATTCTGCCTTTTTAAGATAAGTTCAAAACCAGTAATCAGAAAGTTTGTTCTGTATTCCAGATGTCATGATGTTTCTTGTTAAAATAGTATATAAAGGAAATATTTCATAGAAAACGATTAAAATACAATAAAAATATTACTTAAAAATACTCTAAATTTAAATTGACAAATTTAGTCATTCCAGAGAAGAATAGTGAGCTGTACAGCAACATTATTATGGAATAGCATTGGGAACTGTGAGTCTCTGTGTTCCTACTGGGTAGACTTTGGAATATTTTGAGATCGGCATGATGATTGATACTAAGAATACGTGATCTAAGGGAGCAGACCCTAAGTGAACCAACACATGTTAAGCAGAAAAAAATCTCAGAAAATATAATCACAGGTGACACCTTACCTGAAAAAATAATGGAAATCCATAAAGCTAAGTCCCTCACCCGGTGATGTGTTAGAGACAGTGGATGCCAGCTTATATTAGCTCTTAAATATTCAG
The DNA here is from genome assembly GCF_000951045.1 of Mandrillus leucophaeus. NCBI lineage: Eukaryota > Metazoa > Chordata > Mammalia > Primates > Cercopithecidae > Mandrillus > Mandrillus leucophaeus. The sequence goes on along the minus strand of NW_012105209.1, from coordinate 1,008,021 downwards.
AAATTCTCAAGCTATTTGTTATAAATAGCCATTATTTAAAATTGTCATATCAAAAACAAAGGTAATACATACTTAAAACACATCACTTCATATTTATTTTATTGTTAACTTTGCTCTTGAGGTTATTTATGTCTATTTCATTTCTGATAAAAATAATGCATAAATCTGTCACTGTGCATCTTTTCGTAAATCTGTTCAGTGCTTTGTTAAAATTAAATATAGTTGAAGTATTTACACCATAGAATTTGCTATCTTCTACTAGGGCTCTATTTATTGCTTCGTTGACTTTGTAAGTTTAAGAAAATATTAATAATTCGAATTAAACCTATCTGTTGCAACATCCTTGGCAATGGCACAAAAATGAGGACTGTTTGTAAACTATCAGTATTTCTCATTTAATCTATACACCACTGTGAGGTTTTTTAAATTTAACTTCTATTTTAAATTCAGGGATACATGTGCAGGTTTGTTATAAAGGGAAACTTGTATTATGGGGCTTCATTTTACAGACTTTGTCACCCAGTTATTAAGCCTAGCACCCATTACTAATTCTTCCTGATCCTCTCCCTCATCCCACCTTCCAGCCTCCAACAGGCCCCAGTATGTGTTGTTCTTCTCTACATGTCAGTGTGTTCTCATTTAGCTTCCACATATAAATGAGAACATGCAATATTTGGTTTTCTGTTCCTGCATTAATTTGCTGAGGATAATGGCCTCCACCTCCATCTATGTCCCTGCAAAAGACATGATTGCATTCTGTTTTATGTATGTATAATATTCCATGGTGTATATGTACCACATTTTCTTTATCCAGTCTACTACTGAGGGGCATTTAGGTTGATTCCATGTCTTTGTTATTGTGAATAGTATTGCAATGAACATATGTGTGAATTATCTTTATAATAGAATGATTTCTATTACTTTGGGTATACACCCAGTAATGGGAATCCTGTATAGAATGGTATTTCTGTTTTTAGGTCTTTGGGAAATTGGTCTTCCACCATGACTGAACTAATTTACGCTCCCACCAACAGTGTTAAGCATTCCTTTTTCTCTACAATCTTGCCAGCATTTATTTTTTTTTAATCTTTTTAATAATCGCCATTCTGACTGGTGTGAGATGGTATCTGATTGGAATTTTGATTTGCATTTCTCTAATGGTCAGGGGATCAGGGATGATGAGCTTAGTTTCTTTCTATTACAAACTGATGAAGAGTAAAATGTGGTATATTCGACAGTCTCACTCTGTCACCCAGGCTGGAGTGCAGTGGCATGATCTCGGCTCACCGCAACCTCCAACTCCCATGTTCAAGCAATTCTCCTGCCTTAGCCTTCCATGTAGCTGGGACTACATGCTCACACCAGCAAGCCCAGATAATTTTTTGTATTTTCAGTAGAGACAGCGTTTTACCGTGTTAGCCAGGGGTGTCTTGCACTCCTGACCTCAGATGATCCACCTGCCTCGGCCTCCCAAAATGCTGGGATTATAGGCATGAGCCACTGTGCCCAGCCAGATGAACTTATTCTCATATGCATGTTGGCTGCATGTATGTCTTCTTTTGTAAAGTATCTGTTCATATCCTTTGCCTAATTCTAATGGGGTTGTTTTTTCTTGTAAATTTAAGTTCCTGATAGATGCTGGATACAAGACCTTTGTCAGATACATAGTCTGCAAAAAATTTCTCCCATTCTGTAGGTAGTCTGTTCAATCTGATGATAGTTTCTTTTGCTGTGCAGAAGCTCTTTAGTTTAATTAGATCTCACTTCTCAATTGTTGCTTTTGTTGCAATTTCTTTTGGTATCTTTGTCATGAAATTTTTGCCAGTTCCTATGTCCAGCATGGTAGTGCCTAGTTTGTCTTCCAGGTTATTTATAATTTTGGGTTTTATATTTAAGTCTTTAATCCATCATGAGTTAATTGTTTTATATGGTGTAAGGATAGAATCCAGTTTTAATCTGCATATGGCTAGCCAGTTGTCCCAGCACCATTTATTGATTATGGAATCCTTTTCCCATTTCTTGTTTTTTGTCAGGTTTGTCAAAGATTAGATAGCTGTAGGTGTGCCACTTTATTTCTATATCCTCTATTCTGTTCCACTGATCTGTGCCTCTGTTTGTGTACCAGTACCATGCTGTTTTGGTTACTGTAGCCCTGTAGTATAGTTTGAAGGTGGATAGTGTGATGCCTCCAGCTTTGTTCTTTTTGGCTTATTACCAGTGATCTCACAGAAAAACAACCATCAGAGGATATTATATAAACCTCTATGCATATAAAGTAGAAAATCTAGAAGAAATGAATAATTTCTGAACATATACACCCTCCCAAGAGTGAAACAGGAAGAAACTGAATCCTTGAACAGACCAGCAATGACTTCTGACATTGAGTCAGTAATAAAAAGCCTAACAACCAAAAAAATGAATAAAAATAAATAAATAAAAACACCCAGGACCAGACAGATTCACAACTGAATTCTACTAGACATACAAAAAGCTGGTACCATTCCTGCTGAAACTCTTCTAAAAATACTGAGGTAGAGGGACTCCTCCCTAACTCATTCTATGATACCAGCATCATCCTGATGCCAAAACCTGTCCGAGATACAACAGCAGCAAAACCTTAAGGCCAATATCTTTGATGACCCATGAATACAGAAATCCTCAAAAACATACTGGCAAACCACATCCAGCAGCACATCCAAAAGCTTATCCACCATGATCAAGTAGGCTATCTCCCTGGGATACAAGGTTTCTTCAACATATGCAAATCAATAAATGTGATTAATTGCACTAAAGTAAAAAAAAAAAAAAATCATCTCAATAGATGCAGAAAAGGCCTTCATAAAATTCAACACTACCTTATGTTAAAAACTTTCAATAAAGTAGGTATTGAAGGAATACATCTCAAATAAAAATAGCCATCTATAACAAATCCACAGCCAACATCATACAGAATGGGCAAAAGCTGAAGCATTCTCTTTGAAAATTGGCATGAGACAGGGATGCCCTCTCTCACTACTCCTATTCAGTATAGTATTGGATGCCCTGGCCAGGGCAAATCAAGCAAGAGAAAGAAAGAAAGTGCATCCAAGGAGGAAGAGAGGAAATCAAACTCTCTCTGGAGACGACATGATCCTATATCTAGAAAACCCCATAGTCTTGGCCCAAAAGCTCTTGAAGCTGATAAACAAATTCAGCAAAGTCTAAGGATACTAAACCAATGTGCCAAAATTACTAACATTCTTATACACAAACAACAGTCAAGCTGAGAGCCAAATTAGAAATGCAATCCCATTCACAATTGCCACAAAAAGAATTAAAAACTTACAAAAACAGGTAACTATGGAGGTGAAAGATCTCTACAATGCTCAAAGAAATCAGAGATGACACAAACAAATGGAAAAGCATCTCATGCTCATGGATAGGAAGAATTTGTATCGTAAAAATGGCCATACTGCCCAAAGCAATTAATAGATTTAATGCTATTCCTATAAAACTACCATTGAGATTCTTCATAGGAGTAGTAAAAACTACTTTTAAAATTCATATGGAAACAAACAAGAGCCCAAATAGCAAGGCAACACCATAAGTATTACAGATAAGGAAACTGAGACCTGTGGCAATTAAGTAACATAACATGTTTATTGTCACATGGGCTACGAGTAAATGTAGCCAGGATTTGAATTCCAATCCTTATTCTTCTTAAGCCACATTGAATTTCTTTGTAACCTCTTCATAATGGTTTTTTTTTTTTTTTTTTTTTTCCGACAAAGTTTCACTCTTTTTGCCCAGACTGGAGTGCAGTGGTGTGATCTCGGCTCACTGCAACCTCCACCTCCTGGGTTCAAGCGATTCTCCTGCCTTAGTCTCCTGAGTAGCTGGGATTACAGGCGTGTCCCACTATGCCCAGCTAATTTTTGTATGTTTAGTAGAGACGGGGTTTCACCATCTTGGCCAGGCTGGTCTCAAACTCCTGACTTCAGGTGATCTGCCTGCCTCACCCTCCCAAAGTGCTGGGATTACAGGAATGAGCCATCACGTCCCGCCCTTCCTAATGTTTTACACTACCACCAAGGAAGCATGAATTGTGATTAAAAGAATAGAACATAACATGCATGAACCAAAAAGGATCACTTCAGTGACTGATGAACACCTGATTTTAAAAAGTCTGACTAATAAAAATCTGATTCAGAATACAAGTCACTTAAGTCACTGATGAATGAAATTACAAAATACACATTTGTTGTTTCACAGTTATCCTACTAATTAATGTCAAAGAAAATACTGATCAACATTCACGTTGTAAGTGTACCTGATCAGCATTTGCAGCCATGGGTTGTCAATGGATGATATGATTTTGGCAAAAATCAACAAAAGCATTATGTGATAATAGGCTTTATTCAATGTCCAATAAAAGATCTTATGTATGTTATTATATAAAAGTTTTATACTACACATTTATATTTGCTTAATTTATAATAAATGTACGCATGTGTATATATACAAATACTGTCTTTTGGAGATCTAGTTGGCAAATTTTTACAAATGCACTACTGCCCTCACTGCACTAAACACTTTTATATAAATACAGTAAAGTTTTTTCCTTTAATTGTCCACTTCTTTCTTTTCCCCAATCCCTTCCTCCCATGTATATCCCTATATCTATAGCCCTAATTGATAGCTGCTTCTTCTCACTACTTGACTCTTACATTCTTGTTGATACTGGACAGCCCTGCATAGTCTTTCTACAAATTCCAGACCTAATGCCACAGCCTAGTAACTGTGACCTTTGTTTCTCCTCATTGCCCATATGTTCCATTCTGCACAAGAGCTAGACTGTGCTTTTATAATTATAAATAAATTCTCCTAACTTCCTGTTTAAAGTTTTCCATTGTCTTCTTATTACACTTAGAATAATATCCAGAATCTTCCCATGGCTTCCAGGGCCAAGTACAATCAAGCTTCTTTCTCTTCAATCCTATTTTGTTTCCCTTCTCTATCATTTTCAGGATTGGTTCTGCATAGGGCCCTATGCTCAGAAGGGTCCCATGTTTGATTTAACCTTCTTCTGTTATTTAAAAAAAAAATTACTTTTATTAACATGGGGGGTCTCTATGCTGCCCAGGCTGGATTCAAATCCCTGGCCTCAAGCAATTCTCCCTCCTCTGCCTCCCCAGTATCTGGGACTATTGGTGTGTACTACCACACCCAGTCACTGTTGCTGTCTTGAAATCCCATGTGATTTTTAAACAAGTGGTCCCCCATTTTCACTTGATATTAGGACCTCCTAATTATATAACTGGCCATCCTCAGTAATGAGGATGGCTGTGGCTTATGAGCCTTAACTTCTTTTTCTCAAATGTGACAAAGTGTTTTTCATCTCAGGAATACAGTCAACCATATTATCTTTTTCTAGAAAGATTTTTCCCTTGGCCATTCTCCAAACTGGTTTCGTTGTTATTATTCAAGTTCAGCTCTGTTTTAACAGAATAAGTATAAAGTTTTTATCTATGACATTTAACACTGTATCCCAAGCAGCCAGAATAGTATCTAGCATACAGTATTAAACAAATAGTTGCTAAAGAAATGAATAAATCCATTCCTTTCTATTATCTGCCATGACACAACTCTAATTGCCTCATCTGAAAACCCTCCCGTAAGTAACCTCATTGGTCTCCTCTTGAATCAGTCACTGAACTGATCCCTCATCATTTGTTACAGTTTAAGTTTCTTATGTGCAATGCTTATACATTTTTCTTCCAATAATCTCTGCTTTTTGGGTGATGTTACATAAGACATTATAACATGGCTAAGTTTCCCATGGTCTAAGAGATTGAAAAATAGTGTTCCAATCCTAGTTATACTACAATAGTTTTTAATAATGGGAAGTATGTTAGTCCATTTTTATGCTGCTGCTGAAGATAACCCAGGACTGGGAAAACTACAAAAGAAAGAGGTTCAATTGCACTTAACCATTTCACATGGCTGGAGAAGCCTCATGATCGTGGTGGAAAACAAGGAGAAACAAGTCACGTCTTACATAGATGGCAGTAGGCAAAGAGAGAGAACTTGTACAAGGAAACTCCACCTTATAAAGCCATCAGACCTCATGAGACTTACTCACTACACGAGAACAGCACAGGAAAGACCTGTCCTCATGATTCAGTTACCTCCTACTGGGTCCCTCCCACAATATGTGGGAATTCAAGATGAGATTTGGGTGAGGATACAGCCAAATGATATTAGGAAGGTTATTTAACTGTTCCAGGTTTCAATTTCCTTCTTTATAAGATTAAATGAGGAAATGCATGAAAACAATTTAAGAAAGAATAATAAGTATATACAAACACCTCAAAATATATTGGCATTGACTCTTGTTAAATGTCTCTTCAGTTATTGTAATCACAGCTCCTGATGTTAGGTGGGCATCTTTACTGACACAAAATTGACACCTAATGTGACATTATACTAAATTGTGTGTTTGGTTAATCACAAAGGATGAAATTATATGGGTGTACGTGCGTGTATAAATATATGCCCATAGAACACTTGAAAACAAGATATAAATAGTTCAGTATTAACAAAGCTGTGGGTGTGTTAAAAACCTTGTTAATACTGAACTATTTATCTTGTTTTGAAGTGTTCTATGGACATATATATAAAGTTAAATTCTAAGAAGTTGAAATATCATTTTGCACAAATATTTCCTATAATTATACTTGCTGGCTTTCTACTTTTGTCATGAAATTCTATGTCACCCAGAAGTTTCAATATTTCATATAACCCCAATTATATTTGCTTACCACACAAATATTTCTCTAAGCAAAAATAATATTCTATAAGGACATTTCTGGATCTTTTGAGACAGATACACTTTTTCATCACTAAGGAGAAATCAAAAACATAAAAACAAAAACATCAACTTGGTTTTTGAGCAATGCCTACTGACAAAGATGCTGTAACATTTTCAAAAGGAAGTAAAGAGCAGAGTTGAAATGCTAAGAGCATAGTTTATTGTAAATGTCTGAATCAGAGCAAACAACCAGTGAAAGGTCAACATAACAGCCCATTGATCTGTACAAGCACATTTGCTAAACCTAGTAATAAATTCCCCAAGATCCACAGTAGCAATTCCTTCAAATATTTGTGATATCTTTTTGTATGAGGCAGCTGGCCAAAAAGTATAGCATAATTTGCTTTTTATCTGTGTTAATCACTATGGCAGTACACTATGGGTCCACTATAGAATTTAAACATTATTATTCCTACAAATTTAGTTTTACTGAACCCACATTTCGAGCATCTATATGCCAGTCAATGAACAACCTTGGTCCTTTGAAAGCAGTCATTAATAATATCATTACTATATTGTCCCTGTGATTAAGGAGTTCAGTCTATTTGGGGAGAAATTGTAAGACAACAATCGCTACAAGTATGCAAAGACTGCTACCAGAAAATATAGGTAATTTCTAAGTTTTTCTCTCTTTATGGTTATGTGGTTATGGGCCTAATAAAAATAATGTGGAAGAAAATACATTTAAGGGAAAAAAATACATTCAGATGTAAATAGGAGAAAAAAGCAGAAACAGACTTGACCCAAAAGAGGGTAGGACACACTGAATAAGGAAAAAATAAAGGCACAGTGTTAAGAAAATGGAATAGTCAGGTTATGGTAAAGAAATACTTTAGAAATTCCAGGGTCTATGCTATAACCCTTACAATACAGCATTCAATAAAATTAACAGAAGACAATGAATAAAGATGTGAAAACAACAACAAAACACAAAAGTTCTTAAGACTGTGCTATCCGAGCATGAATAATTTCAGTTATCCACTTGAGCTGATCTTTATTCTCATTCCCAGTTCATCCAATCATTGCTCAAAGCTTACTATCCAGGGTAAAAAGTCTCTTATTTTAAATATACACGGTGTATCTTTTTGGTTATTGTGAGGGATGCCATACAAAATATAGGATGTCCGGTTAAGTTTGAACTTCCAATGAATAACAATTTTTTTTGTTGTGTCTTTGTCTCTAGTTTTGTCTGATCTTTTCCTCTGTTATCCTGTGGGTAGTGTTACTTTGAAAAATTACTTGTCTGCTTTTAATAATTTCTATTATCATAGTTTTCTAAAATTTGATTAAGATATCCTTTGGAGTGATTTTTTTGTTTACCATTTCCATTGGATTGCTACAGTGCCTAATCTGTGTATCCAATACCGTATAACTTTATTTCAAAATACTGTTATTTTTACCTTTAGAAAACTGGGCATGTTCTATAGATTGTGGATATCCAGAAAGTACCAGGAAGAAATTAGGATGTACCACTCCACCAACTGCTTTCTGTATATTATGAAAATTTATAATTACAAAATCTCAGTGGTCCTTAAACCCCAAAGCACTTTGCACACTAATTGTGGTTGGTGCTTCTCATAATAAAATGTAAAAACCCATGAAGATTTTAAAAGTTGAAGACCCACTTCAAAAATAATTACTTGAATACTTGGGCATATACATTTAAATGTATAAATGTATAAACATGACACAGCTATACATTTCCTGTATGCATGTGTGTGCACACATACCTATGAGGTAAATATTATTTTTAAGGTCCAGTATGACTTGCTGTAATATAATTTTTAAAAATGTCTTAATATAGTATTGAGGCTCTGCCTTGAGGCTGATCAGTTTTTCTTCTTAAACAGCCAATTAAGTCCATATTCCTGCCCATTTCCCTTTGGGGCTTTCACACTCCAGGCCACTATTCATTTGCTCTATTCCCCCCAGGGCCAGGTACCATAAAACTAAGTATATTCTCCATTCCCCAGAGCTTGCTGAAATTATTTAAATTAGCCAATTCTAACCCTGCTTGCCCTGCCTCCCTTTTTCCTTCCTGGGAAACACACAATAAATGAGTTTGCCCACAGTTGCGCTCCCTCACTTTGCCTAGACACTGGTCGCAGTGCTTACCCTGAGTGGCCCTGTGTGGTATGCTACATTCTTTCCAGGGCAGTGTGTGCATAAAAACTGTACATCTCTAATTTATCTTTCTTGATCTACATCTGGCTTCACCATACCTCACCTAAGGTAACCTGGTTAGAACACATGCCAAGTGTTCTTTGTTCTAGGCCAGGAGCTATTATAACCAGGTAAATGATCAAACTTGCAAGGCTTGATCTAATTTTAATAAAACAATACCAAAAACCTCATTTAGTGTACTTACACTATTTTTTACTTACCATGTTTTCACCTACATGTTAATTATGAGGGTACTTGGAATGAAGGTAACTATGGTCCTATACTTTACTGAAAGGAGAAGTAATTATCTTTTAAAATAGTCTGTGAAGTACACACTTTAGTATAGGATCCGTTATGAATGCAGTCTGGTTTTCTATGTAGAAAGGGATTGAGACTAGTTTTCTAAGTAGAAGGGTATTTAAATCAGAAAGTTAGAGGCTCATACAACTTTTGGAAGGACAGAGGGTGTGAAGATAAAAAAGTAACAAAGGTAAAGCAAATAACATCTAGCATTCAGGAATTTAGAAACGGTAGAAACCACTTCTGATGAACTCAACTGTCTATAGCACCAAAGCGGATGATTTACCAGAGGATACTCAAAGCTACTTGCAAAATAATTCTTTCATGGTGTCTGCTGAAGCCTTCACATGCTTGCCAATGCCACATCAGACTTGTTTTGTATCTTTCAAATCTTGTAAAGAATGGCTTTCCTTGGCAATTTTCAATTTGAAATTCCGCTAGCAGGGTTTGTAAAGCGTGTAGTTTCCTAATATCCCTGCCCTATGGTAGGACACCACCACCGAAGACACAATGTGGGCTGCTACCTCATTCACTATCAAGCATCCATCCCCAGTTTGTTGTCAACATTCAATTTAAAAGAACAGTGTCAATTGGAGTGGTGTTCTTTATAAGCAGGTGAAATTATGCCTTACGCAAACTAAGATGCATTCTCTGAAAAAGGAGAGACCGTAGCATGATCACTGTTTTCATCCGAGTATGTTGTTTATTTTGCCCCCTTTTCAGTCAGAATCCTCCTCTGATTTACTAGAAGACATTATTTGTAAGTACCACTAACACACCTTATAGAAAACAGCAGGCGGAAGAAAAATATGGATAATACCATAGAAATATATGCCTAAAAACACAGAAGAAAATATGCTCAGTTACTACAGACTTTGTTTGAAGTTGTTAATGCAGCCATGATTGTTACTAAAATTGCTTTTCTCAGTCAGGAACAGTGGCTCACACCTCTAATCCCAGCACTTTGGGAGGCTGAGGTGGATGAATCACTTGAGGTCAGGAGTTTGAGACCAGTCTGGCCAACATGGTGAAATCCCTTCTCCACAAAATACAAAAATTAGCTGGACATGGTGGTGGTGCAGGCCTGTAATCCCAGCTACTTGGGAAGCTGAGGCAGGAGAATTGTTTGCACCCGGGAGGCAGAGGTTGCAGTGAGCAGAGACTGTACCACTGCACTCCAGCCTAGGCGATTGAGTAAGACTCCACCTCAAAAACAAACAAACAAACAACAACAAAAAATTGCTTCTGTCTACAGTCCTCAGCTAATTTTTTATTTTAAGAAATGATCCCAAACTTAATGTTTCAAGGGTCTGATTTATTAAGGCCTGGATTCCTAATATTGATTAACTACTACCTCCATTACTTCCATTACTACTGACTATGAGAAATGAAAAGGTACTCTTCCTGGATTCTATACATTTTCCTCATCCTCATTATGAAGCACTGCCCCTACTTTAAAACCCCAAAGCAGTAGTCCCCAACCTTTTGGGTACCAGGGATCTGTTTCATGGAAGATAATATTTCCACAGAGGAGGTTGTAGGGGGATGGGTGGGGATGATTTCGGGATGAAACTGATCCACTTCAGATCATCAGGCATTAGAATTAGATTCTCAAGAAAGCACGCAACCTAGATCTCTCTCACGCACAGTTCACACCAGGGTTCCGACTCCTATGAGAATCTAATGCCTCCACTGATGTGACAGGAGAAGGAGCTCAGGTAGTAATGCTCATTAGTGGCTGCTCACTTCCTGCTGTATCACCTGGTTCCTAACAGGCCACAGACAGATACGGGTCCATGGCCTAGGGGTTGGGGATCCCTGCCCCAAAGGACACAGTGTCTTGTCAATTGTTTCAATGGCCCAGAGATACCAAATCAACTAGTTATCGGTCTCAAATTCCAATTCAGTAGAAACAATGATTCTATTTTGCAGAATGACGAAAGCAATCCTCTGCTGGCAACAGGAATGCACAAGTCAACAGTCAAGGATGGGAGGAAAAATGTTTGCAGTTGTGTTACTGGGTAGTAATGTAAGCGATCAAACTTCACTAATTCCTGGACCTGTACAATATCATATATTGATTACTGTTCAAAATGCTGCATGTCTTGAAGCATAGCATTGCAAACTTTCAAGTTGTCTCCCTGCTGGTCTGTCAGCAAGACTTCAGTATTCCACCATTCTTACCATTTCTCAGTGATTTGAAATGTAGTAATATATGTGAACTTTATTGGTGTATGCATATTGTCTCAATATTTGGTGGTAAAATGCATTCTTAATCACAATCAAAGATACAATTTAAACCATGATAGTGAGTAAAGCACCTTGTTAGATTAGATTTTGGTGTTTAGAAAAATGGCATCTGATAGTCAAGAAAACCAAATTCATATCCAGGATAATTGCCAGCTCTAGTGACAAAACTGTTGTCATCATCATCACAGAAGGGGGATAATGTAATTGACTTGCCACTAGAAGACTTAAAAAAAATCCTGCTGAATGTTGCCATATTGGATTAGGCATTGATCTCTGATGCTGCCATGTTGGTACTCAGCAGCCGCAATAACCAGATCTGCCTTAATGAGAGGAAGTCCATGTTGACAAGTCAATGCTCATTATTTCTGCAACAGTGATCACTTTTTTCTTAAGTCTATTGAATAAGATATGTTTAACTAGAAAAAGAATGGAATGATATCCATATGCCAGGATATCTTGTTCATCTTATATTAATGAGGATCTTCTATATTTGTGTCCTTTTGTTTGTGGCCCTATGATACTTAAATAAATCTGTTTATTCTCAGTTCTGTGTACTACTTCCACAGATTTCTTTGTCATCAAATATTTTACTTTTGTTGACTCTGCGCATCAATCCAAGCTATTAGTACTTTTTATAATTATAAGACCTATATTCTGATTACTTTCCTTCTGAATTAAATGGGAAAATAAGTGATTTAAATGTTTACCCCCTGATAAAACATATTTCCCAGTGGTCAAACCATACTCCTTACTCCTGAATGGGACTATAATGTTACACTAGTACCCTTCCAGTTGCTGCCAGTGTGTGTGAACTGAGCTTCTGTTATTCAAACAGCTAGGCATAGAAATAGTTTCATGAAACTATATGAGTGGATTGACAGAAAAGTGAGTGAACATAGCAGGAATAGACACCATTTAGTCTAAAACACCTGCTCATAAATTACTGTCACTTCTGGGACATTTTGAATCTCTCATATATACAACTTCCAATTATGGATGGAGTACTGCAAAACAACTTTATGGTTTGGTGGGTTAGATAATATCTATTTCATTTTGGTAGCTCAAGTTACATGGTCACTTGCATTTTATGGTCAATTTTCATTCCCTGTTATGTCCCAGTAGCAAAGCAGGACATGTTTCACAAATAGAAAATTGAAGAAGTCATCAGTGTCTGAACTTGAGCTATTTAGTCTCAAATTTTGTCAACATAGAGAATGAAGCCATTCACGAATGAACTTTGTCCAGGTTCATAATGTATAAAAGTGGTATATAAATCCAGAATGCTGATATATTATCTATGTGATTTCAATAACTGACCATGGTTAATATAAATGTTACTTTTTATAGTCTAATCTTTTGAAAATTCAGTCTATATAGACTTGCATCGCAACTCCATTTTAACCAGAATGTTCACTCAGAATATTCTGTTCTTTAAGCCATTTTAGATAACACATTTTAAAACTGTATATAGATAATATAGTTCTACCAAGTGACATTCTTTTGTGAATTACTTAAGTTCTTTAGAATTGTAATTTATGAGATTTTTAAAAAGATCTTAAACATGAATAAAAAGGTAGGACAATGACCCGGAGCCTTTTCTCTTACAAGGTCAAGGCTCTAGAAACAACCTTTCTAATCCTAGCTAGTCTTTGGTCTGCGCATGTTTACAAATGCAAATAAAAGCAGAGAGCACAGCTAATTCTGTACTCCTTAAATAGCATAAGCTTATATTTGTATAGGCCATTTCTTATGTAGTAAACTTATTTCCTTCTGCAGATTCTACTTTCATGTTTTGTCAGTCCAATCCTAGTGTGAAGATGGTTGAATAAAACTATCATTTATCTACACACAAAAAGTACATGTTTTTAGAAGGCGGCATGGCTTTGCTTCACACTGGGCAAAGAGCAAGCATTGTGAATCTGACAGGGGCTTGCCTAAAAGTCCCCAGAGCATCTGATATGCCCCAAATATTTAGGACACGATTTAATCAGTTGGGTCATAAATACCAAGTAGCAGAACAGCTTGCTCCTACAAACTAGAACAGCTGTAGATCTTTATCTGGCTCATGGCATCATTTAAAACTTGCAACCCTACTATTTAATCAATCAAAGCAGCACATACATAGGAATTACATGTTCCCTCTATAATCTAGAATCTCACTAAAAATGTGTCCATTTCTTAGTAGTAGGTATTGTAATATTTTAAGTATCCATTATTTTATCTTATTATGTTTTTATGTATATACACATTTAAAATTGCCATTTTAACCATTTTTAGTGTGCAAGTCTATAGCATCAGTTATACTCACAATATTTTGCAACCACCACCACTATCTTATTAAATATTTGTCAATACCCCAAACAGAAACTCTGTATCAATTAAACAATAACTCCCCACTCTTCTTCCCCTAGCTGCTGATAAACTCTAATCTACTCTTAGTATGAATTTGTCTATTCTAGATATTTCACAAAAGTATTATCATACAATATTCTTTTGTGTCTGCCTTATTTTATGCAGCATGTTTTCAAGATGCATCCATGTTATAGTATGCGTCAGAATTTCATTTATCTGTGTGATTCAATATTATTCCATTGTGTGTATATATCTCATTTTGTTTATCCATTCATCTGTTGATGGACACAAGTTGCTTCCACCTTTGGGCTGTTATGAGTAATGCTGCAGTGAACACCAGCACACAGGTAAATGTTTGAATCTCTGCTTTCTATTATTTTGGTTATATATATAGGCTAGGAGTTGAATTGCTGGGTCATATTTATAGCATATTATCTTTCCTAGGGAATGTTCCACATGCCTTGAGGAGAAAGTGTATTCTGCTGTTGTTGGCTGGAGTGTTTTATGTCTGTTAGGCCTACTTGATTATTTATAGTATTGTTTAAGTCCTCTCTTTCCTTACTGATTTTCTGTCCAGATGATCTGTCCATTATACAAAGTGTTGAAGTCTCTATTATCATAGAGCTGACTTTTCTGTCTTCAATTCTGTCAGTGTTTGCGTCATGTATTTTGTGGCTATGTTTGGTGTATGTATGACCATAACTGTTATAGCTTCTTGATTTGATCCATTTAATATGAAATATCCTTTGTCTCTTATGACACTTTTTGACTAAACATCTGTGTTTGTGGTAATAGTATAGTCACCCTACCTCTCTTGGTTACTATTTGCATGGGTTATCTTTTTCTGTACTTTCACTTTTAACCAATATTTGTCTTTTGATCTAAGGTGAGTCTCTTACAGTATACCACTGGATGATGTTCTCTGTTCTAAGCTTTGCCTTTTGATTAAAGAGTTTAATCTACTATTATTTCAAGTGATTACTAATGAGGAAAAAATTACTTCTGCCATTTTGCTATTTGTTTTATCTATATTTTATAGCTTTTTAGCCATTTTCCCCATTGTTATGGCTTTCCTTTGTATTTGGTGTATTTTTTTAATAATGACCCATTTTGGTTCCCTTCTCATTTTCTTATATGTACATTTATATTACAGTGTAGTTTCGTATCAAATTTGATTCCATAGCATATAAAACGTCACCCAGTAAAGCCATATCTTCCCTTTTATATTGTTTTTGTCACAAATGACCTTTTTACATTGTTTGCTCAATAAATTTAGAATTATTACTTTGTGCATTTTTGTTTAAATCTGTGTAGGAAATTAAAAAGTAGAGCTACAAATAAAAAACCGAAAACACTGGATTTTATGTTTTCCCATATAGTTATCTTTAACAATTTAATAACAATTTAAGGGGTTTAACAGCAGGTGGGAAGTCAGGAAATTTGAAGACAGTTTAAAACAAAATATCCAATCTGAAAAAAGGAAAAAAAATAGGAAAAATAAATAGAGTCTCAGAGATCTTTGGGCTATTTTTTAAAGTGTGTGATATACTTAATTATGCTATGAAGTGAAACTAACCCAGTGGTCATGGTGAATGAAAGAAAGTTGGTCCCGCCCACTTGGTTCTTGCAGCAGGATGCTCCAGACAAATATCCCGTTTGCACCTCTGAGCTAAGGTGGTTTCTGTAAATGAAGTGGAGCTGAGACTCTCTGGCTGGAAAATTCTTTCCACCATCTGCTTCAAAGGGACATCCAATAGAGACTTATGGTTTGGGGTTTGGAAACTACCCAGTTGGGACTCAGCTGTTTTAAGCTAAATGGATTGAATGAGTTTGAATTATTTATTTGCATATACAGACGTCACTGAGGACTGATATGGGAACTTTCCCTATTTAAGCCAGACCCCCTATTTGTTCTCCAGAACACACTTTTGTTCACACCAGGGGCTGTATCCACCTAATCCACAAACTGGTTTTTGTTATTCAAAAACATCAAGCTCTATTTTTTCCCTCCTCTGGAAGACTTAATGATCCTTATTTAACAATAAGAATCCCAGAATGAGACGAAAAAAGAAAGGAGGAGGAGAAGGAGGAGGTGGAAGAGGAAGAGAAGGAAGGAAAATGGAGGAAGAAAAAGGGATGGAGGGTCGGCCAAAAACTTTTTGCTTTTGATTAAAATTTCAAATTACAGAAGAAAGAACTGCAGACAACGCTTATCTGAATAAATACCACGAGAGTTAAACCTAGCCATGTCATAGTACAATTTCTAAATAGTAAAATTAAAGAAAAATTTCAGAAAGACCCAGAGTTAAAAGACATATTATGAATAGGAGACACAGATATTAATTATACTGACTTATCATCAAAAACAATGACAGCACAAAATAAATGATATCTTTATAGTGTTAAATTAAAAAAAAAAAATCCTGATTTCTATTTCCAGTGAAGGTAGACTTCAAAAATGAGACTAAAGGATAGATATTTTCAGAAGTATAAATCTGAGAGTTTTTGTTGTCAGAAGGTGTATGCTACAGAACATAATAAAAGGTATTTTATACCAAATGGAAACTCCAATATACTGGCAGGAATGAAAACAACAGAATTAATAAATGTTGAAAAATATAAAAATTCTTAGTGGTTAGTAATTTCAAATTTAAAGCACTTCAACCCCATATGAAAACTTCCGACCTATAATAATGTTAAAGCAAATGTATACATTTGTACGTTACCTTTAACCTATTATATCATTTTAAGTACTACATCGGCAAAGATTATAATGTTGGAATCATAAAGAATATATCATGTTCAGTTTGGTGATCAAACACTAAAACAAAGATGCAACTTTATATGGTACTATACCAAAAACAGATTTAAGCATGGTTTTCATATCATTATTTACTGTACTCCTAAAAAGTTTTTTTGTTTTGTTTTGAGACAGGGTCTGGCTCTGTTGCCCAGGCTGAAGTGCAGTGGTATAATCTCACCTCACTGCAACCTCTGCCTCCTGGACTCAAGTGATCCTCCCATCTAGGCTTCCCGAGTAGCTGGGACCACAAGGCATGTCACCATGCCCAGCTAATTTTGGTAATTTTTGTAGAGATGGGACTATGCCATGATACCCTGGCTGGTCTCAAACTCTTAAGCTCAAGTGATCCATCCACCTCTGCCTCCCAATGTGCTGGGATTACAGTTGTGATCCACCATGCCTGGCCTGGTTTGTTTTTATAATTTTCATGCTTTACTTTCAGTTAATAAGAGGAAATGTTTCCATTTGCTATTTCTATTTCTTATAAACCGTGGATGAAAATATAACTTAGTAAATCAAAAGTCTAACTTGCAGTAATTACTGTATTTTCTACTTCATATTGGATTTTTTAAGTGCTACAAACATCTTCATGTTCTACATAAAATTTTTGATTAGGTAAATATACTTGTCAGACCTGGCAAAACTGATCTTGGTGAATTATGTTCATGTTCATATGCCTTATTCATGTGTTTTCTTTTATTATCAGTGGTCGTCATGTTTCCTGTGAGAATAGATGGTGAAAATATAACTCAAATTAAAATACATGTTGGTCCAAAAACTCACTACAGCACTGTTTTGAAGAGGCCAGTTCTTAGAGACTACTTGACATGCAGCTGCAAGAGAAGAGAAGATATGCACAAAGACTGCTTTATACACCAATGGGGGGCAGTGTACAACTGATGCAGGCAATAGTCCCCTGTAAGTGATACTGGTTCAAACACTTCTCCTTATTTAATTGACCCATAATGAAATATGTTACCTTCATTTTATCTCAGACATAAAGAGGTAATAATATCCAAAAATTCTCAAGGAAAAGGAAGAGATCAAAAGTTAAGATGAGAACTTCATGTTTTAGAGGTAATTTAGAAGTTTGTCATGGATGTCTGTGCCTTCAGACAGAGTTCCTGGAAATTGGAAAGACGGAGAAAACACACAGAAAAAAATCTGCTCCAGCAAACACTTCTTTGCTATTCGGTATGATCACCATCACCTGTTTTCATTATTATTTAAACAGAATGGAAATTATCAGATAGTTACTGAAGTAAAGGTGGGCATATTCTACTGTTCATTGTCATTATTGTCAACATCAACACCATAATTATTTTCATCAATCTTTACTTTAAAAATATGTACATTTGATAGGCTATTTTTTTTTTTTTTCATTTTTGAGACATGGTCTTGCTCTATGCCCAGACTGGAGTGCAGTAGCATACTGACTGTGGCCTCAACTTTCAGGGTTCAAACAATCCTCACACCTCAGCCTCTGGAATAGCAGGGACTATAGACGCACACCACCATGCCTATTTTTTGTAAAGACGGGGTTTTGCCATGTTGCCCAGGCTGGTCTCAAACTCCTAGGCTCGGTGATGTACCCACCCCAGCCTCTCAAAGTGTTGAGATTACAGGCATGAGCTACCACACCAGTCCTTATAGCATTTTTAAATATAGTAAAATACTTCATATGTGTAGTCCCAGCTACTCGGGAGGCTGAGGCAGGAGAATGGCGTAAACCCGGGAGGTGGAGCTTGCAGTGAACCGAGATCCAGCCACTGCAGCACCACAGCCTGGGCGACAGAGCAAGACTCCGTCTCAAAAAAAAAAAAAAAAAAAAAAAAAAAAAAAAAAAATACTTCATATGTTGATATTTAATAAAGTAAGTTATAATTTATCTTGTAGATGAATACAGTTAATTGATATTATGAAACTGTGTTCTATAATGATTGCCAAGTAATGTAGGTCTACCATGGCTCATAAATATGGAAAAATATTTACTAATTACAATGATACATAACTCTTCAAAAATACATTTTTTAAGACAGGCAGTTTTCTATAGTTTCAATGTCTCACCTATTTTCATTTTTCTACTAATTTTAATCTTCATTTTTTAATTTTTTTATTTTTATTTTTTGTTGAGATAGAGTCTTGCTCTGTTTCCCAGGCTGGTGTGCAGTGGCAGAATTTTGACTAACTGCAACCTCTGCCTCCCGGGTACAAGCAACTCTCCTGCCTCAGCCTCCTGAGTAGCTGAGACTACAGGCACATGCTACCACACCTGGCTATTTTTTTATATTTTTAATAGAGATGGGGTTTCACTGTGTTGCCCAGGCTGGTCTCGAACTCCTGACCTCATGATCTGCCCACCTTGTCCTCCCAAAGTGCTGGGATTACAGGCGTGAGCCACTATGCCCGGCCTTCATCTTCATCTTAATTTACCCAAACATTACCCTTTGCATTTGGGCATTTTTGTCAAAACCTGTGATCCACACGCTATTCATAAATGAATCCTCTGATCCATCATGCTGAAAAATGTCTTTATCCTAAAAAAAGACAGGAACGTGATACTTTGCCTTTACTCTCGAGCTGGATTAATATTTGGACTCAACCCTAGCTCTATTTTTGTTGTTTTCTTTTAATTCCAGGGGTACATATGCAAGTTTGTTATATAGGTAACTTGCATGTCGAGGGGATTTGGTGTACAGATTATTTTGTCATTCAGGTAATAAGCATCGTACCTGATTGGTAGCTTTTCAATCCTCACCCTCTTCCCACACTGCTCCAGATCCAGTATCTATTGTTCCCTTCTGTGTGTATGTACTCAATGGTTAACCCACACTTGCATGTGAGGACATGAGGTATTTAGTGTTCTGTTCTTGCATTAATTTGCTTAGGATAATAACCTCCAGCTCCATCCATGTTGCTGCCAAGGACATGATCTCATGCTTTTTTATGGACGTATAATATTCCATCGTGTATATGCAGCACATTTTCTTTATTCATTCTACCATTGATGGGCATTTAGGTTGATTCCATGTCTTTGTTATTGTGAATAATGCTGTGATGAACATAAAAGTCCACTTATCATTATGGTAGAATGATTTATATTCCTTTGGGTATATATCCAATAATGAGATTAATGGGTTGAATGGTAGCTCTAAGTTATTTGAGAAATCTCCAAACTACTTTTTGCAGTGATTAACTAATTTACATTCCCACTAGAAGTGTATAAGCATTTTCCTGTCTCTGCAACCTCATCAGCATCTGTAATTTTTTGACTTCATAATAAAATAGCTATTCTGACTCGTGTGAGATGGCATTTCACTGTTTTCAATTTGTATTTCTCTAATGATTACTGATGTTGAACAATTTTTTTCATATACTTGTTGGCTGCATGTATATCTTCTTTAGTGAAGTGTTTGTTCATGTCCTTGCCCACTTTTTAGTGGGTTTGATTTTTGCTTGTTAATTTAAGTTCCTCATAGATCCCCTTTGTCAAATGCATGGTTTGCAATTTTTTCTTCCATTCTGTGGGTTGTCAAAATCAACTCTTAATAATACTCATGCTAATCTTTCATTTTCTTTTCTTTTTCTTTTTTTTTTTTTGGAAGCAGGGGCTCTCATGAAGCCTGTTACTAAACATGAGGTGGTTTACTTTTTCAATTTATTTTTTTTTAAATTTCCATCTATTATACTTGCATGTTTTTTTCCTCACTTTTTTCTTGTGCCACTATGTCTAATTTTCCATTCATTGGATGTTTATTAATTTCTTTTTGAAACAGTTGTGCTTGTACTTTTATTACTCTGCTTTGTTCTCTCTCATTTTTTTCCCACTTACTGTTCCCCCAACTCAGTGGAGTTTCAGAGCAACTGACGACATTTTTAATAATCAGAGCTTCTTTTTCCTCTTGTTTGTCAAAGAATAGATAGATAATAGTAATTGTCCCTAGTATTTATTGACAGCTTATTATATACCTGATTTATGCCAATACTTTCATAGCAATTTCTTACTAAATCATTGCACAATATGACGAGGTATTACCATAGATCTTTAAAGATGAGAAAACAATCTCAGAGTATATTGTAGAGACGATACTATTTTTTTCTTTTCTTTTTTTTTATTTCTAATACAGGAAAAAATAAACTATATCACCCAAAATGTCTTTGTAGGCATATGACTGGGTTCTGTCAACACGGTTCCCCCAGGGATGATAGACGCCATTTTTAAAGTCAGGCCATTAGTTCTTGAGAGGGTGCTATTTTGTATTTTTCCTCTTCTCCTTCCACAGTGACCTCAAAGGTCACATCACTGTCCTGGCAATGTTATTATGTGAAAAAACCCTGGATTCTTATGCTATCATTTTAAAAAGTGCTGCCTGATCAACATGAAAGAGAAATAAAAGTTAATAATGTTAGGCTGTGGAATTTTTGAGAATATGTGTAATATCTATTATGACTGTGAGGGGTCCAGCTCCAGGCAAAATCTTATGTAAAATATTTGATTGACTATAGGCAGTTGCAAAGACTTTGCCTCCCAAGCCTCAAGAGGGAAAGCTACCCTCCCCACAGCATATGTGGTGGTGCCTTACAGTTTTCTCAAGAGTTATACTCAAGACTCAGGCCCTCTTAGCCGTCCATAGTCATAGACATGTTTGCATTACTAGCTCAGGCACTTCAATTTAGGGATTCCTTATCAGGAAAGGGATGCTTCAGCTCAGGCACTTATCAGGTGCCTCTGTGAAGACCCCATTATCTAAACATTTTTCTCCATTCTTACTCAGTACCTCTCTCTACTCAGACTCTCCACCTTTCCCTGCCCTCAAACCAAGGAAGTAGTGTCTCTTTCAGAGAAATGAAACATGAGGGAAGTGACATCATATTTTGTCCCTTGCTTACATGGCCACAGTAAGAACAGGCTTGATGATTATGTTCAGTTTGATTCCTTATTCTGTTTGACTACCTGGACACCTGGCAGCCTGACAGGGAGAAGTTAACAACAACAACAACAACAACAACAACAAAAATTCCTAGTTCTTAAAGGTCACAATTTTGATACTAGCCCGCCAGTCTTGATTCAAAAACAATTTTCTTAGCAACTTATTACTCTTTACTCTCTAGAAGATGAAGGGTTAAATTAGTGTAAGTCTAAGCTTTAGCCGGACAACTGGTCCCTGTTATAGTTATCAGAGTAGATATCTATAGATGTAGGCACTGAGAACTCCTAGTAAAGTGAATGTGTATAGCCATTTAAAATGTTCTTGTCACTTTCCTAATAAAGTTTGTTTCTAACAGTCATTGAATACATGGATCTGGGTGACAGGAGAGTGAACAAACATTCATTTTAAAACACGACTGCTTAATGATGTTTCTTTTCTTCAAAATGGAGATATTTTGTCTCACATTAGAAGATGTAAATATATGAGTCTCTGGACATATAAATATTTTTAAATATTTTCTCAAAAGAGAAAAATCTGAACATTCATGAAAATGTTTTCATCCTCTCAAATACAAAGCCATTAGATATTTATTACTTTCTGTTTTAATTATTATTGTGTTGTCCTCTGTGGGTGGTGTCATCCATTGTTACATCTGTTGTGTGGTAGAATAAAAATTTTAATAATGTGCCCTTACGTTTCTTCTAAGACAAAAAAAAAAAAAAAAAAAAAAAAAAACTAATTTTGGAAAATGAGCAAAAATAATTTGCTTTCAACCCACACAGGTTATTGTCTTAGGAAGACTAGTAAATTAGGGAAATATTCTGCTTAAAATGCCAGAACTAGTTAGACTAGAGCTTGAGTGTTCACAAATAAAGCTTTTAATCTGTAAACCACATCTAACTGATATAGCATGACCCCTGTCTGAAAAATATCCTCCCTCTTATGACTTTCCTTGTGCAATGTGAGTAGCACAATTGCAACAACAACCATAAGACAAGCCAGAGAGAAAAATAGAATAGTGTACCAAACTAATATCATCTTTTTAAGTAGTCTTCTGTGGCTTATTAGACCTATATTTTTCATAAAACATCTTCAGCTTTTTCCAAATTAGGTAGCATTTACTGGTTTCAGGTATTATAACCTGATATATGTGTGGGGAATTGTTCAGCCCAACACACAATCCTTTATTCTTCCGCCTCAATCAGTACTGTGTACTGTAGGTGTATACTGTCCCAGCAAGTGTTCAACCTCGAATATGAAGCTTTCTATAAAGGAGGCCATCTCTAAAAGGGACTGATATTTTAACATTGCCTATGGACAATACT
The DNA here is from genome assembly GCF_000951045.1 of Mandrillus leucophaeus. Taxonomy (NCBI): domain Eukaryota; kingdom Metazoa; phylum Chordata; class Mammalia; order Primates; family Cercopithecidae; genus Mandrillus; species Mandrillus leucophaeus. The sequence goes on along the minus strand of NW_012105209.1, from coordinate 985,047 downwards.
CCTAGCATCTGGGGAAAAAAATCCTGTTTTGAAGCAGGCTGAAGACAATGGCATCTCTTCGTGCAATCACTTTATAGAAAATGAAGTGCATCACTGGTCAAGCTATGATATAATCCACTACTCCTATCCTATATGACACCACTTGGACTCTTCTGGTATCATAATAATGAAATGGAATTTTGAATATGCAGCTACAGCAGTAGCTCTACAATAAGAGTATCATTCTCAAGGATTTATTATACCCTGAAGTCAATAACCATTATGTAGTTGTTTTTTTGTCATACATAACATACATGGGATTAGAAGTAAGACTGTGAAATATGAATGTTCCATTTATCATCCTTCAAGTGAGGCACATGGGGAATTGGTACCCCTCTTCCTAACACTATAGCCTCTGCATCTATAGACATCCTGCTCTTGGGAAGGGAACCATTCTACTATCAACACAGTCTCATTTAAATTTTAGGTAGGTGTAAAAGTCCAGCCCCTTTGTTTCAACTTGCAAGAACGCTAAAGAGTCATCTTAGTTTTGAAATTCCCATGATACTGACCAATGCCTCTGTGGCACTGTTGTAGAATTGGAGAGAGAAGAAAATGAAACCAATGAGTAAACTGATTGTCATAATTTAGGACCTTATAGGTTATAATATAGAACTTGGCTTTTATTTTGAGTGAGATGGGAAGTCATTTCAGGGTTTGAATCACTCTTGCTACTTCATAGGTAATAAACCCCAGGTTACAGGAAGGAGATGACCATGGAACAAGAAAAGGGTGGAGTCTGAACAAGATTCATTGAAATGGGTAGAAATGATAGTTTTACATTACCCATTATATTAGTCCGTTTTCATGCTGCTCATAAAGACATACCCAAAATTGAATAATTTTTAAAAAATAAGTTTAATGGACTTATAGTTCCATGTGGCAGGAGAGGCCTCACAATCATTGAAAAGGTGAAAGGCACTTCTTACAGGGCAGTGGCAAGAGAGAATGAGAGAACCAAGCAAAAGGGTTTTCTCCTTATAAAACCACCAGTTCTCATGAGACGTATTTACTATCATGAGAATAGTATGAGGGAAACCACCCCAAAGATTCAATTATCTCCCACTAGGTCCCTCCCACAACATGTGGGAATTATGAGAGCTACAATTCAAGATGAGGTTTGGGTGGGGACACAGCCAAACCATGTCACCTGTGTTACCCCTCCCACAGTCCCAGGCGGCACACAGCAAGGAGGGAGATAACCACCACTTAGGAGTAGAGAGCAAAGTGGAGCACCAGACTTTGCTTGGGCCCCAATACTAGGCCTGTCCCAGTAAAATCTAATATCAGCAGACTGAGCCTCCAGGCCTACTCCAGTACCCAGGTCAGGCTAGTCCTGGTGGTCCTAGTTTCTAGACCACCCCCAGCACCAGGCTGGCCCACAGAGCCCCAGGCTTCCGGCCCATCCCAATAACAGGCTGGCCCTTGCAACCATAGTGACAGGCTGGCACCTGTTGATTCAGCTTCCAAGCCAACCCTTATAAATAGAGCTTCCATGTCCACCCAACACCAGCACAGTTCCTGAGACCTCAGGGCCACCCCTGGTTCCAGACCAGCCCAGAGCAAGGTCAGTCCACAAAGCCCCAGGCTTCAAACCTGCCCCAGTACAAGGTCAGAAACCCTTGCCTCAGACACCAGGCTGGTTCCAGGCCTACCCAGTGCCACACCAGCCCCTGTGGCCTCAACCTCCAGCAGATCCATGGTCCAGATCCATGCCAGTAGACTCCAGTGGTGTGGCGGGGGAGCCCCCTGCAGACCTAGGCTGCAGAACCACCCCTGAATACCGAGGTCCCAGGCCAGCCCCCATGTAACTTCCAGGCCAGTACCGGTACATGAAGCCTCTGGAACACAGATTACAGGCTGGTCTCCACAGACCTAGTCTCCAGGCACCAGACTAGCTCTTACAATCCTAGGCTATAGATTGAATTCTGTGCACCCAGGTTCCATGACTACCCTAGCACCAGGTTGGTCCCCATGAAACAAGGCTCCAGTAGAACCAGGTCAAGGCCTCCTTCAGCAGAGCGAGGATTTAGCCCCAACCTAGAAGACCTAGCACAAAACCAGCCCTTATACTGAGGTTCCAGGACTATCCCCAGCAGACCAGCTCCAGGACAGCCACTGTAAACTCAGACTCTAGGACTATCCAAGTGGACCCAGAAACCAAGCTTATCCCAGCACATGGCCAATTCCTGCAGAATCAGGGTCAAGTTACATCCCAGTGCCAGGTCAGCCCCTATGCACCAAGGCTTAAAGCCAGATCCAACAGATGCATTCTCGAGGCGCACCCTTGGGGACTTAGGCTCCAGAACCACACTTGTGGATACAATGAAAAGGTCTACTCTGGTAGATTCAGGTTTCTGGTCCTACCCTGATGACCCAGGTGCCAGGCTTACCCACCCAGGTACTAGGACTCCTGTCTGAGTACTCCAGCCACAAGCTTGGTAATTAATCACATCAGATGACCTGCCCAGTATCACTAGAAGGGCTGATTGGTGATGGGCTTTTTCAGAAAAAGTCATTCTGAAACAACTAGAATAAGTCTTTATTTGGGAACAATAACAATGAGAAAAACATGATACTACCAAAGGAACTAATTACAGCACAAGAAACTGACACTGAAAAGAAATAAAGATTTATAAACTTCGTGACAAAGACTGCAAAATAATTATTTTAAGGAAGCTCAGTGAACTTCAATAAAATACAGAAAAACAATTTAATGAAATCAAGAAAATACACAAAACTAGAAATTTAATAAGAAATTAAAATTATACAAAAACAAATTCAGAAGCTGAAAAATACAATGAATGATATAAAAATGCAAAAGAAATATCAACAGGACAGATCAAATAGATGAGAGAATATGTGAAGTCAAAGACAAGTTATTAAAAATATACATTCAGAGGAGAAAAAATGAAGAAATATTATGAGATTTATAAAACAACATTAAAGAGAAAACTCTGGGGTTACAGGAGTTTAAGAGAGACAAAGCAGTTGAAAGCTTTCTTAAAGAAATGATAGCAAAGGACTTTTGAAATCTGGGAAAATATATAAATATCCAGGTACAGCAATGCCAAAGGTCTCCAATTATATTTAATCTAAACAAGACTACACCAAGACACAATAAAACTGCCAAAATTCAAAGACAAAAGAAGATGCTGAAAGTAGAAAGAGGAAAGAAGCAAATCACAAGGAAGATTCGATCAGGCTACAAGCAAGTTTCTTAGCAGAAACATTATAGGCAAGGGAAGAATGAGATGATATATTCAAAGTGCTATAGCTGAAACACTTCCAACCAATGACACTGTAATCATCAAAGCTGTTCTGTATAAATGAAGGAACACTAAAGGCTCCTAGACAAATGAAAGCTAAGGGACTTCATTACCAACAGACCTATTTTACAAGAAATGCTAAAGGGAGTTCTTCAAGCTGAAAGAAAAGGATGCTAATCATAAAACAAAAATATAATAAAGCATAAAACTCACTTGTGAGAGTAAGTACATAGTGAAGTTTAAAATATTCTAATAATGTAATGGTGGTGTATAAATCAGTTATATCTTTAGAAAGATCGTCAAAAGACAAAACTATTAAAATAATAGCTACAATAATTTGTCAAGGAATATACAATATACAAAGATGTAAATTGTGACATCAAAAAACAAAATATTTGTGTGGGGTAAGTAGATGCATAGTTATTTTAGGTGATCAAAGTTAAGCTACAATTTAAAAATATCCTGTTGCAGCTGTGAAATGTTTTATGTATGCCTTATGGTTACCACAAAGCAAAATTCAGTATTAGATATCCAACAGATAAAAAGGAATCAAAAGACAACACTGTAGAAAATCATCCAACTACAAAGGAAGACAGAAAGAGAGTAAAACAAGAATGAAGGACCTATAACACAGTCAAATAGCAATTAACAAAATGGCAGTAATAAGGCCTTACCTGTCAATAATTACTCTGAATATAAATAGGTTAAATGTTCCAATCAAAAGAAATAGCATAGTTGAATAGATAAAACAAACAAAAAGACTCAACTGTATACTTCCTACAAGAAACTCATTTCATGTTAAGGACACACAAAATTTGAAAGTAAAGGGATAGAAAAAGATGTGTCATGCAAATGAAAACCAAAAGAAATCGGGGTAGCTACACCTGTATCAGATAAAATAGACTTTAAGTCATAAACCATAAAAAGAAAGAAAGAATGTCTCTTTAAATCATTATAATAATAAAAAGGTCAAATAATCAAGAAGATAGAACAATTGTAAATATATATGTACCCCAAATTTGAGCACCTCAATATGTAAAGCCAGTAATAGAGCTAAAAGAATATATAGACTATAACATAATAGTAAGAAACTTCAATACTCCACCTTCAGCAATGTACAGATCATTCTGACAGAAAGTCATTAATAAAACATTGGACTTAAACTACATTTTAGACAAATGGACCTAAAAGCCATGTACAGAACACTTCATGCAACAGAAGCAGGATACACATTTTTCTCAAGTACACATAGAAGATTCCCTAGGATAGATGTGTTGGGCCACTAAACAAATTTTAGCAAATTTATGAAGATTGAAATCACATAAAGTATCTTTTCCAAACAAAAGAGTATTAAGCTAGAAATCAAATTTTTAAAAATTCACAAATACATAGTAATTAAAAAACACGCTCCTGAACTAGTGTGTCAAAGAAATTAAAAATAAAATTTAATGTATCTTGAGAAAAATAAAAATTGAAATACGACATACCAAAACAGAGGATGCAGCAAAAGCCATCATAAAAGGGAAGTTTATAGCAATAAACATAAACAATAAGTATCAAAAAAGAAGAATGATCTCAAAGAAACAACATAATTTTACCCTTCAAGGGACTAGAAAAAATAATAAACTAAGACCAAAGTGAGTAAAAGGAGGAAAGTAATAAATATCCAAGCAGAAATACATAAAATGAACAGAAAAAAAATAAATATAAAGTTAATGTTGACTTTTTAATAGATGAGCAAAAGTGACAAAATGTTACTTCACGAAGAGAAAAAGACTCCAATGACTGAAAACAAGAATGAGATGTTATAACTGACATCTTAGAAATGTAAAGTCTCACAAAAGACTAACATGAACAATTGTATACCAACTAACGTAATAATCTAGAATTTATGAATAAACAAAATAAACAAAGAGTGAATCATTAATGAATAGAATATATGAACAGATCAATAATGAGTAAAAAGATTGAATTGGTAATAATATATCTCCCATCAAAAAAAGCCCAGCCCTTTATGACTTTACTACTGAATCTCCCAGTCATCTAAAGAACTAATACCAATGCTACTCAAATTTTGTCCCAAAAATATTTAAAAATCGAGGGGATACTTCCAAACTTATTTTACAAGACCAGTATTATGCTAATATTAAAGCCAGATAAGGACACTACAAGAAAATAAATTAAAGATCAATATTCTTTATGAACATAGATGCAAAATCTTCAACTAAATACTAGCAAACCAAATTCAACAGCACAAAGAATCATTTATCACAGGGATGCAAAGACAGCTCAACCGACACAAATCTATAAATACAATACACCACATCAACAGAATAAAGGACAAAAACATATGAGCATCTCAATAAATGACAAAAAGCATTTGGCGGTATTTAACATTCTTTCATAATCAACACTCTCAACACATTAAATATAGAAGTATCCCATAGTCTCAATTTTGTATGTGTGTTTTCAGCAGAGGTGCTGTAGCACAAGTAGAAAAGTTGTCTCCGACATTATGAACTCAGAACTTTTCCTTCATCTGGGAAAAAGTCATGATAATTAAAAAGAGGCAGAAACCTATTTAATTTCTTCTCAACTCCAGGATAGTTAAATGATGGGTATTTCATCCATTTGACATAGTGGAAAAGAAAAAACTAGATTAGCGTTTGGTAGACACGGTATGGCATCTGATTTTGATCAATTTTGTTGCGTGATTTGAAATGAGTCACCTCTTTCTAAATCTCATCTCATTTGAATAAGTAATTTTAAACTATTTGCAGCAAAACATTCAGTAACTTATTTCACTAATTCTGATGCAGTGAATGCAAATAAACAAAAGCCATTGCTTTTCTTGACACATCCTCTTCATACAATTAAGAAATGTTTACAACCTGAGAAAACTGCGAAGTATATTGCTATTAATTCAGAACAACATAGAAGAAGGGGGAGTTTATGATGGAGGAATAAAATTACAGTGGAAAAAAGTACCTCATAAATGAAAGAGTCAGAATTCATACAAAATCTTCTCAGTAGTTCCACATCACATTCTTTAATAACAAAACTGAATCAGAATTTATATGATAAATTTAAAGGCCAGATGCCAGATAATTTATTTTCCAAAAAGAACACATTATAAATACAAGGATCTTGTATTATTACTTGATAAATAAAATACCCTAAATCACCACAAAAGTTTAAGCAAGTAGTGTCGAGATTTTCTCAGTTCCTAGATGTGCGCTACCCAATACATGATTACATCAAAATTTAACACACTTAAAACTTTAGTTCTACAATCAATTAGCCACATTTTCCCCCCTTTATCAGTTTTTAATTTAGGTTCAGGGGTTATGGGATTTGGTGTACAAATGATTTTTGTCACCCAGGTAGCAAGCATAACACCTGACAGGTAGTTTTTTGACCCTCATTATCCTCCGCCCTTTGCCCTCAAGTAGGCCCCTGTGTCTAGAGTTCCTCTTTTTGTGTCCACGTGTACTCAGTGTTCAGATCCCACTTATAAGTGACAAAATGTATTTGACTTTATGTCGTTGCATTAATGCACTTAGGACAATGATATCCAGCTGCATCAATGGTGCTGCAAAGGATATGATTTCATTATTTTAATGGCTGCATAGTATTCCATGGTGTATATTTAACACGTTTTTAATCCATTCCACCATTGATGGGCATCTATCTTGATTTACCATGTTTATTATTATGAATAGTGCTGCAATAAAAATACAAGTGCATGTCTCTTTTTGTAGAACACTTTATAGTCTTTTGGGTATATAACTAGTGATGGGACTGCTGGGTTGAATGGTAATTCTGTTTTAAGTTCTTTGAGAAACCTCCAAATTACTTTCCACAGAGGGTGAACTGATTTACATTCCCACCAGCAGTGTACAAGTGTTGTCTTTTCTCTGCAAACTTGTCAACATCTGTTATTTTCTGATTTTTTCCATAATAGCCATTCTGACTGTGTAAGATGGCATGTCATTGTGGTTTTGATTTGCATTTTTGGTAATGATTAGTAATGTTGAGCATTTTTATATGCTTTTTGGCTGCGTGAATGTCTTTTGAAAGGTGTTTGTGTCTATTGCCCATTTTTTAAAAATGTGTTTGTTTGGGTTTTGCTTATGAAATTTACAGATCTAGATAATAGACCTTTGATATATAAATTGCAAATATTTTCTCCCATGCAGGAGGTTGTCTGTTTACTCTGTTGGTACTTTGTTTTGCAGTGCAGAAGCTATGTGGGTTTCACTTGTGTGTTTTTGTTTTTGTTGCAACTGACTTCAGAAACTTTATCATGAAATCTTTGCCCATGTCAATGTCTACAATGGCATTTCCTACTGTTTCTTCCCGTTTTTACAGCTTTAGGTCTTACATGTAAGCCTTTAATTCATCCTGAGCTGATTTTTATATATGGTGAAAAGAAGGTGTTCAGTTTCAATCTTCTGCATATGAATAGCCAGTTATTCCAGCACCATTTATTAAACAGGAAATTCTTTCCGCATGGCTTGTTTTTGTTAACTTCATTACAGATCAGATGATTCTAGGTACATGGCTTTATTTCTGGATTCTTTGTTCTGTTCCATTGATCTATATGTCTGTTTTTGTATCAGTACCATGCTCTTTTGGTGACTGTCATCTTGTAGTATAAAGTCATCAAGTAGTATGATGCCTCTGGCTTTGTCCTTTTTGCTTAGGGTTGCTTTGGTGATTTGGACTCCTTTTTAGTTTCATATAAATTTTAGAATATGTTTCCATTCTATAAAAATGAAGTTAGTACTTTGATAGGAATAACACTGAATCTTTACATTGCTTTCGGGAGTGTGGTCATTTTAACAATATTGATTCACCCTATTCATGAGCATGGAATATTTTTCCACTTGTTTATTTCATCTGTTTTCTGTGAGCAGTGTTTTGTAATTCTCATTGTAGAGATTTTCCCCCTTTCTGGTTAGCTGTATTCCTCGTTATTTTATTTTTTTTGTGGCTATTGTGAAAAAAATTGCATTCTTGATTTGGCTCAGGTTGGATGTGATGTGTTGATTAATAGAAATGCTACAGATTTTTTACATTGATTTTTGTATCCTGAAACTTTACTGAAGTTGTTTATCAGTTCCAGGAACCTTTGGGCAAATACTGTGAGTTTTTTCAGGCATAGAATTCCATTGCCTACAAAGAGTGATCGTTTGATATCCTCTCTTCTTATTTGGAGGCCTTTTATTTCCATCTCTTGCCTGATTGCCCTGGCTTGGACTTCCAAGACTATGTTGAATAGTAATGGTTAGAGTGGGCATCTTTGTCTTGCCCCGATTTTCAGAGCAATGTTTCCAGTTTGTGCCCATTATGATGCTGGCTATGTGTCTGTCACAAATGCCTATTATTTTGAGGTATGCACCTTTGATGTCTAATTTTATGGAGGGTTTTTATATTTTAAGAGAGGCAGAATTTTACCAAAAGCCTTTTCTTGCATCTAGTGGGGTAATTATGTCATTTTAAAATTTTGTTCTATTTATGCAAATTAGCCACATTCCAATTGCTTAATACACATGTCTGGCTAACTTGTATACCATATAGGATATTACTGCTATAGAACATTTCTATCATGGCCAAAAATTCTGTTGGACAGCATTGCCCTAGATTATTGAAAGCAGTGATTCTTCTATTCTAACCCATTTTTCACCAAATGCATTGAATGTGAACGGGCTCATTTACAACTTTTTCAACCTATGTTTATTAGAATTATAAAATTTTAAAAATAGAATTTTGAATTGAATTACAGTACAAAGTTCTTTGACATTCTTAGCACATTTGTCTTACGATAACAAAAAAAGTCTTAAAAAGTTAAATTGTCATACAATATAAACTTTAATAAGACATTTGAAATGATTTCAGTGTTTTAAACTTTTCAGTTCTTGGAAATATCAAATATACTTTCTAATCAAAAATATACTAAAATTATCTGTTTTGAGATAGAATAATGTAGTCCTAATACAATCTTTGGTAGAAAATCCGTAAGAATTGAAGAGAATAAAAGACTCCATAAGTGCTCAGGTAGTGAGTCATATACAGAGAATACACAAACTGTGAGCTCAGAAAAATGCAGCATAAGGTTGAGCCAGTGCCCCTGATTGGCAATCCTCAGTCAGGGGCACTGGCCCAACCGTATGCTGTATTTTCTAGCTGCAAAGTCCTTTCAGCATCACTTTATTTGCTCTGAGACTATTTTGTGATTTTTTTCCAGAGACACTGTGTCTGTCAAATTAAATTGAAGCACAAGAGGTGTTGTAGAAATAGATGTCATAAAACCAGTGTGTTATGTGACATAGTGACACAGTAAAACAGGGCTGGGTATGAACGTGTTCTTTTGCTTTCCTTTCTCATTTTACTAATCAGTGCACAGATCTTGAATTTGATGAAATGGAATGGGTTAGAATGTGAGCACTGAATATATCATGACCATATTAAGCTAACAGAAGCTGCACCTTCTTGTCCCACAAGGCAAGGAGGGGTTGTAAACTTGGAAAACAAGTTACCAATTTTATAGAGCAGGGGGTAGAAGTTCTTCTGGGGATACTCAAAAGGCAGATTGCTATTGAAGAATATATAGGACTAACTCCTGGAGTGTGATAAGATGAGCTAGGAGGTCTGTGGCTCCAGAACCTTTCCTGGTAATGGCTGAGAAAGATATCTTTTTATTTTTTTAGGATTGCTCTAACAGTAAACTTACAGTTCTCAGGAATAATGTGAGCACATTTCTTACAAGTAAAACAGTGTTTTATGCATATTCCAATATATCTTACTTATGTAAAGATAAAGAATTCCTGAGATGCACTTGCATAAGTGATGTAGTATATCTTTGGTTCCAGTGTAATTTCCTTTAATTTTAATATTAATTAATTTTGATTCTCTGAAATTTTTCCATTGTCTTGTTGAAGTCATCTGGGTTTCTTTGGGTTTCAGACTACCACAAGCAGAGTGGGTTGTAGTTTCTATTCAGGTATCCCTTGTTTTGTGCCTATATCTTTCCCTCATCCATATTATACTATATATTCACTAAAGTCTATTTTGTTACGATTATGTTGGAAAGATTTTATTAACTTTGAATAAGGTGAACTACTAATCACTAGAGTCAATAGATGATAAATTGTTTTCTTTTTAAGAGACTGAGCAATGGACTTAGGAGAGCTGCAGTTGTCTTCTATAAGATTATTTTATGAATAATGCTCTGAAGCCTATATGATTCCACTCCTGAGGATTTCTGCTCTCTTCAAAAAGAAATTTAAAGAATGATCCTACGGTCTAGGAACAGTCACTTATGCAATATACACTTTGTCATAACAGAACTTAATAGAATCATACACGGGGACCATGATTTGCTAAAACTTCAATATAGTTTTTTTCATATGCACAACAAATATATGTAATACATATATAATTTACAATATATAAATATATAATATAAATACTGTTGGTGGGACTGTAAACTAGTTCAACCATTATGGAAAACAGTATGGCAATTCCTCAAGGATCTAGAACTAGATGTACCATATGACCCAGCCATCCCATTACTGGGTATATACCCAAAGGATTATAAATCATGCTGCCATAAAGACACATGCACACGTATGTTTATTGCGGCACTATTCACAATAGCAAAGACTTGGAATCAACCCAAATGTCCATCAGTGACAGATTGGATTAAGAAAATGTGGCACATATACACCATGGAATACTATGCAGCCATAAAAAAGGATGAGTTTGTGTGCTTTGTAGGGACATGGATGAAGCTGGAAACCATCGTTCTTAGCAAACTATCACAAGAACAGAAAACCAAACACCGCATGTTCTCAGTCATAGGTGGGAACTGAACAATGAGATCACCTGGACTCGGGAAGGGGAACATCACACACCGGGGCCTATCATGGGGAGGGGGGAGGGGGGAGGGATTGCATTGGGAGTTATACCTGATGTAAATGATGAGTTGATGGGTGCTGACGAGTTGATGGATGCAGCACAGCAACACGGCACAAGTATACATATGTAACAAACCTGCACGTTATGCACATGTACCCTAGAACTTAAAGTATAATAAAAAATAAATAAAAAAAGAAAAAATATATATAATATAAATACAAATACATATATAATTTATAATATATAAATATATAATATAAATACAAATACATGTAAAATTTATATATATATAACATGTATTTGTAGGGCTGGCCTCATATTATATATGTATATATGTAGGGCATATCATATATAATATATATGTATATATGTATATGTGCATATGCATTTATATGTATATATGTATATGTATATATAAAACATGTATTTGTAGGGCTTGCCTCATATTACATATGTATATATATGTAGGGCATATTTTATATATATAATATATGTAGGGCAAATATACACACACACACACACACACACTCATATAAAAGCCTGGGTTATTCACAGTGCTTAGTTTCTCCTCCATGAGTAGGCTAGGGACATATAATGACTAAAACGTTTTCATAGAGAATAAATTAGCCCTTCATTGAATTTTTTTACCCAGTTCAGATTTTTAAGCTAATGGACATTGCCTAAGGATGGTTAAGGTTAGCTAAAAGCAGAATGATGCAATGAAACTCATCATCTGGGGAAACGGCTATTAATTAGAATATAAAATTTTCTAAGGAGACCCTAGATCTTGAACGTGCTAAGCATCATGTCTCAGTAGATGACATATAGTACAATTCTGATTAAATATTATGTCCTTCAAACTAAGAAATCCATCTCTCATATATCTATGTTTTACACCTAGTTATCTTTCAAGCAGGTTGGAACAAGATGAGTGCTAGGACACACTTCAATGGACAATTTAGAAACAAGTACAATATTCAATATAGAACCTGGAAGAGAAGGGTGAAACATATTAGCTTATCTTTGAACTGAGAGAAAAATCTGTGCATAATAGCTTACCATATTTAGGTATCTGGAAAGACTCCCCAGTGAAGACAGATGTTAAGTACAAAATCAAGAGTGTTAAAAATCATGTGATACTAAATGTAAATTGAAAATACGGCATTAATGTATAATTTCTTATTAAAACTGTATATTCCTACTTATGTCCAGTGGAAAAGTCTAGAAGTGATTGACAACTCACCACTGATAAGCATTTCTATTGCCCAGATTGTAGTATCTAAGCATAATTTCCCAGTATAAGAAATCAGGATTGCTTAAGGGAAAAAAATGGTTATTTCAAAGTTTTGGACCAAAAAGCTGCAAGATATGCCTGGGAAATCTTGTGTAAGAAATCAAGGATGTAACACTGAATTAAAAAAATAGAAGTCACCTTGAAAGTACTTCAATGGTGTAAGATGGGGCAATGTGCTCACTGAAGAGAAGAATAATTTCAGTTTATTGAAACATATTAAATATATAAAACTCTGTAAGTGTATACCACCACTTTAAAAAAATCCTCACAGTTCATCAATAAACAAGGTACTAACTCATTTAAAATTAGGGAAGGAAAGTAAATCAAACATTTACCTTCTCTTTACCATAATACAGTTTAAGGAAATAATTTATGAGGAAAAAAATTTAAACATAATCGTAGTTAATTAAGACAGAAGGAAAGATAACATTTAAAAAGCATTCTATGGAATTCTGACTATATGTTAAACACAGTCAACAATCATTAGAGAATGATAAAATTATCAGGCAAAAAGTTGATGGAGAACTCTATAATAGATGGATTAGGTTAAGGATATCTGAATCATGATTAACTTGCTATCAATGTAAGTGAAAAATTAGGTCCTATGCACACGCTCCAATATTGTAGAACATGAAGCACAGAGCACCATGTATGAAAATGTTTTTTTTCAAAAATGTTAACTCAAAATCTAAGCAAGCCTCTAGAGTTATCTTCTATTTAATGGAAATACAGAGGCTAAACAAACAAGTTCCAAAAAGAAAGAAACAGGCAATTCAGAAGACAGGACATTCTAAAAGACCACTGAATCAATATTTGCCGGTCAGTGTCATAATGAAGGACTGGAAGGGAGAGAGAGGGGTTGCTTTATGTTGCAATAGATTTCTTAAGAAAGGTATTAGAGAGACATCATAAATGCTCAAACTTACATTGTCTTCAGTGTCTTATCACATACTAGTCATTAATGTATAAAAAGAATAATTTGGTAGTAAATACATGGGTGGATACTACCTTAAAGTAATCTAAGGTAAAAATAATGGAGTAACTGATGTCATGTGCCTCCTAATATGACACACCAAGAAGAATACAACATCACTTATGTAGTATTTTTGCCAATAGTGCATATCCTGAATTTCACAATCAGGAAATACCAGACAAAACCAAACAGAGCCACTCTACAAAACATCTGGCCTGTATTCATCAAAACAGTCAATTTCGTTTACGAAGATAAACAAAAAAGCTGAAGAATTATCACAGATATAAAGAGACTAAAGAGTCATGGTCACTAAATATGTGTATAATATTAAATTAGATCTTATCCTAGAAAAAAATCAGAAGGCATTAAACAACTAAAAAGTAACAGATGCCAGTAAGGTTGTAGAGAAAAAGGAATGTTTATATACTGTTGGTGGGTGTGTAAATAAATTCAGCCACTGAGGAAGACAGTGTGGCGATTTCTCAAACACCAAAAATAGAAATACCATTCAACCCAGAAATCCCATTACTGGGTATATACGCAAAGGAATATAAATCATTCTATTATAAAGACTCATGCACACATATGTTCACTGCAGCACTATTGACAACAGTAAAGACATGGAATCAACCTAAATGCCCATCAGTGATATACTGAATAAAGAAAATGTGGCACCATATGTAGCCATTAAAAGAAGGACGAGATTATGTCCATTGTAAGAACATGAATGGAGCTGGAGGCCATTATCCTTAGCAAACTAACACAGCAACAGAAAACCAAATACAGCATGTTGTCATTTATAAGTGGGAGCTCAATGATGAGAAAAAATGGACACATAGAGGGAACAATACATACTGGGGCTGACTTGAGGGTGGAGGGTGGGAGAAGGGAGAGGATCAGTAAAAATAACCAACGGGTACTAGGCTTAATACTTGATTGATAAAATAATCTGCACAACGACCTCTTGACACAAGTTTACCTATGTAACAAATCAACACATGTACCCCTGAACTTAAAATAAAAGTTACAAAAATAAATAAAAAATATCAAGTTTGAATTTTGGATTATATAGCAGTATTGTGTTAAAATAAAATTTCTTCAGATTGATAATTATACTGTGGTTTTAGAACAACATGTTCTCATTAAGAAGTATACACCAAGATATTAAGGTGTTAGAAAGCAGGATGTCTCCACAAATCTATAGACAGATGTACACACACACACACACACACACACACACACAGATCAGTAATAGATGGATAGATAGAATAATATTTTTAAAAATGTACAAACTGCAATGAATAGGTGGTGAGTCTGTTTAAAGGATATATTGGAGTTTCTTGTACTATTTTAAAACTTTTCTATAAGTGCTCTCTAAATTTTCAATTACATCAAAATAAAAAGTTTACCAAAAAAAAAAAAAGGACACTTCAGAGACTAAACAATAGAATTTAATATGAAGACCTTTGAGATCCTTATTTCTGCAAACCAGAAAGTGGGAAAAAATTTAATGAAGCAATCAAGAAAATTGTATTAGACTAAGTAATAGATTATATTAAGAAATTAAAATTAATTTTGTTAGATGTAAAAACAGCATCAAAATTATATAATAAAATTAATGTGTTTTAGTGACACATACCAAAACATGTATGAATAAGTTATCAAGATGTTTGGGATTTGTTTTAAAATGCTTCTGGTAAGAAAAAAATACATTAAACATCCCAGATGAGATAAAATCTTGACAATTATTAAATATGGGTGATAGATATAATTTTTTTGTACTTTTTTAATTAAAAAATAATCTCTAACAACCCAAATGCCCATCAATGATAGACTACATAAAGAAAATGTGTTACATATACACCCTGGAATATTATGCAACCATAAAAACGATTAAGATTATTTCCTTTGCAGGGACACAAATGGATCTGGAAGCCATTACCCTCAGTAAACTAACGCAGGATCAGAAAACCAAACACTGCATGTTCCCACATATAAGTGGGAGGTGAACAATGAAAACACATGCACAAATGGCAGGGAACAACACACACTGGGGCCTGTTGTAGGGGGTGGTACCGGGGTAGGGAGAACATCAGGAAGGATAGATAACGGTTTCTACACTTAGCCTAGGTGATGGGTTGATGTGTGCAACAAACCACCATGGCACACATTTACCTATGTAACAAACCTACACCTCCTGCACATGTACCCTTGAACTTAAAATCTGAAGGGAAAAAGATAACAAACAGGTAATTTAAAAAAGACCAAATTATGAGATAATTCACTCTCTCTCTCTGTTGGACCTTAAGCTGGGACATTGGTCTCATGACTTGGGAGTAGGACTCAGACTAAACCCTACATCAGCGATTCTCCTGGTTCTCAAGCCTTTAGACTAGGATTGGACCTATACCAGTGTCTCTCCAACTCTCCGGCTTGCCAACTCTCAATCATGGGACTTAGCCTCCACAACAACGAGACCCAAGGGAACCAATTATGTATAACAAATCACTTTATTTATAGAAAGATACATAATATATATTAATATGTATATATATGTATATGTTTATATAGCTCTATAAAATCCTATTTCTGTTTTACTAGAGAACAGAGACTAATTCTATTAATCTGTCAGTCTGTCTATCCATCCAGGTAAACTGAAGTGTGCAAAGGACAGAATTTAAAAACACATTAAAATCTCAAGGAGATCACAGCTGGATAGAGGAGGCAGTCACTAACAGATAACTTCGAACAGTAAGGTCAAGAGCAGTCCTTGTGCTGCTTTTGAAGAACTGTTGTAGGATGCATTTTGTGCTTTCAGAAAGGATTTATATTAGGAATGGTGGCTGAGTTGGCTCTAGAAAGAACAGGAGTTTCTCAAGCCAAATGTTCAGCATGGTTATAAGCAATGAGGCGTACAGCAGCATGGCACAAGTAGGAAACTACAAGTTGTGCATCGGCTTATTCAGAAATGCACTGACAGTGGAAACCTGCAGAGAAGGTAAGTTACAGATCTCAGGAGCCCTTTTGTGCCATGTTAGAGTATTTGGACACCTTTCTGCTGGGTGATGAGTAGCCACTGATTTGGCTTTAATCAGCAGAGTGACAAAATCCATTTGTTCCCCAGAACAATTGCTCTGTCAGAAGAATAAAAAATAGCATATAGTGACAAGGGGAAGAGTTCACACTTTTTTTCTTACTTCAAATAGATTTATTTTCTTGCTTTCCCAAAGGCTTTTCAACAAAAAGAAAATGAGCAAGTAGAGCCTATAAAATATTTTCAAAATAAAAATAAAATTGCTTATAATTAATTTAATTTCAATAACATTATCTTAAGAAATATGCATAGAAATGTTCTGGACTATCATTGTTTTAACTAAGAACCAAAATATCTTTAACATCTTCAAGTATGACAGAAAAGATATACCAAATTGAAATCCAATTCAATGAGCTGACCAAAACATCTGGGAAATCTGAGAGTAATGGTGCAACATTTAGGCCAGGTACAGTGGCTCACACCTGTAATCCCAGAACTTTGGGAGGCTGAGGCAGGAGGACTGCTTGATTCCAGGAGTTTGAAACCAGCCTGGGAAACATGGCAAAACCAGTCTCTACTTAAAATTCAAAAATTAGTCAGGAATGGTGGCGTGCACTTGTAGTCCCAGCTACGCAGGAGACTGAGGTGGGAGGATTGCTTAAACCCAAGAGGTCGAGGCTGCATTGAGCCATGAATGTGCCACTGCACTCAGGGTGACGGAGGAGACCCTGTTTCAACAACAACAAAAAAAATGCAACATGCCAGGAGCGGTGGCTCATGCCTGTAATCCCAGCACTTTGGAAGACCGAGGCAGGTGATCACCTGAGGTCCGGAGTTCGAGACCAGCCTGGCCAACATGGCGAAACCCCATCTCTACTAAAAATACAAAAAATAGCCAGGTATGGTGGCATGCACCTGTAATACCAGCTACTCAGGAGACTGATACAGGAGAATCGCCTGAACCCAGGAGGCAGAGGTTGCAGTGAGCCGAGATTACACCATTGCATTCCAGCCTGGCCAACAAGAGCAAAACTCTATCTCAAAAAAAAAAAAAGAAAGAAAGAAAGAAAGAAAGAAAGAAAAAGAAAAAGAAAAGAAAAGGAAAGAAGAAGTGCAACATTCAGAGAGATTGTTTGTACATATGTGTGTCTGTGAAGCTCCCACTGGGGATTATAATTTCTATTGAACAGAAACCTAGATCTTCAACTCCAAAAACAATTTAATAAATATGAAACATTGGTGGGGAAATTGAGATCAAGTGATTATTTTTAACCAGCCTTTTTTTTTTTTTTAAAGCACAATTTACACACAGTGGTGCATTACTTTGAAACTTAGGAAGGCATTCATGTGAGAATAAGTGAGAAAAGAGCAACAAAATTCATATGAGATAAAAGTTTGAGATGCTTCTAAACAGTATTTAAAGTTTCCTGCTATGTTGTTTTCAAAAGGGCAACTGAGAAATGGCCAATCTTCCGTCTAGACCAGGGTCCAAGTTTATGCAGGGAATCCAACAGAAGTACAGTTTGGTGACTGCTCTTGAAATTGGCACCAAAAATACATCTCTTGCTTATGGTCAAACATGCCTTTTCTTCTGGCTCTGTGACTAGTGTTCTGAAGTCTAACAGAGCAATGGAGCGGTACATGAGGTGTGAGGAGAAAACATGCTACCCTCTCCATTGAACTAAAACATTTTTATTCTCTTTTTGGTATTACACATTTTACTACAGCCTTTACACATGCTCTAAAGTCAGCCTTGAATCTTGTTGAAGATAATACAAATTACTTAGCCCCTGGAGGTTGAACTTTGAGTTCAGCGCAGAGAATACACAATTTATTTATCTAAGTAAACTATCAATGGGTAAAACACAATTTTTTTTTTTTAACAGTTAAGTATGGATCCTCTAAGAAAATATCTATTCTGTGAAACACTGACTTCACACCTTTAGTCATAGTATTCTCACAAAGAAAAAATAAGTTTTGTATTTGGTATATATGTTTTGTATTTGGTATATATGTTTTGTATTTTGTAAAAATCATGTAAGCCATTTAATAATGCTGAGTTTATGTAGTTCAACTTTTGTTTGCCACACATTGTGTGAGTGTCTCTGTGTGTAGAAGTTAATAAGTTGTTCAGTAGACCATAGGAAAACAAAAACTACACAGTAATGAGCACAAAACGGGTATCTGTTTTTATATAAGCTGCAGAAAATCCCATTGTTTCTAGTTCCTGATCCTTCCCCTGCTTGTCAAATCCTTCATATTTATGTATATTCCATGTATTTTCAATAATGGCAGTTTATAGCAAAGAGACAGGAGAATATGAGGCAATGCAAAAAGTTTTTTCTCACAGACACACTTGATTGGTCTTTATTGCAATTTTTCCAAGGTTGGAGTATACATCAGGTCTCTTGAAAATGTAGCTCAGTGTCATCATCAATTTGGAATATAACCTGAGCTGTGAACTGCCTTCTGTTAGCTTACTTAGCACAGTGGCCCTCAGCCATTTTTATGTCTGTACTTCATTTACATGTGCAGCAGTATTTCATCGGTAATATTTTGTGCTTTGTGCTGCCCTGCAGGTGAGTTTGCAGTAGCAAAATGTGTACTAGAATTCAGACATCCTGATTTCCTAGCTAGTAATTTATTCCATAACACACTATTTCCTAACATTAACAGTCACTGCAGAAAGGACTTGGTAAAGGAAAAGTTCCTGGATCATGGCTGGTTGCACTATGCTTAAAATACACAAAGCTTTCATTCTCTAAAGCAATGGTTTTCAAACAACTGTTGTTTGATGTTTCAGTTACATGGAGGGAAGTTGCCAAATTGGTTAATAAATTGTAATAGTAGTATTAAGACCTATTAGTACCCACCAGTGAATATTTGGACAAGAGTTATTAGTACCAATGATCCTTTCTGACAGGTGAGAGTAAGAAGAAATGAAACATTTAGAAGGGAGATTAAGAAGAAATAAAACATTTAAAATTGTCTAAATGAGGTCATGATGGGAAAACATGTTGCTGTATCTTTGCAATGGGAACAATAATGACATTTTTTTTCTGAGACCAACAAATATGGGTCTATTTATTAATCCTAACTTCTAGTTACTGAAAACAGAATTCGTGATGGGCACAAGTGGCTTTCAGGCTTAGTTTTTAACTGCAAACTAGCATTCTTCTAATTCCATCTTGAAGTTGGTTAGATGGATCAAATGGGAATGAAAATGTATTGCTAATTTCCTAGAACACTAATTTTAGTTCATTTTAATTAAAAAATTAAGAGCACTTTTAGAAAAATAGAATGGTATTACAAAATAAAAATAATTGAACATATATCATTTATCTAAACAGTGACATGTCAAAAATTTTAAAAATATCTAGGTTAACATTTTAACTATGATTTCTACAATCTTCCTATTAATTTCCATTTAATTCATTTTTTACATGCTTTTTTTCCAATAATATACTTGGCTACCTTTATTGTATAGTGTGTATTGAGAGAGTAATATGGACCAGATAATTGGCTACGTACTTTATATTCTGTGGCAGAGATGGTTCAACACCACAGATTCTCACTTTCATTCCATAAGAACCTCTCAGGCACGACATTCCTCAGCCCCCTTGCATCCTCTTGGCAGTCATGTGACAACTTTTGGCAATGGAATGTGAACAGAATCTATGTATAGCAGTTCTGGGCCTGAGTGTTTATATATCTGGTGTTCATTCCCTTGTTCTCTTCTTTCATAGAAAACCTGGTTGTGATATAACGAAAATGGCTACATCTCAAGATAAAAGCAACCTAGATTCCTGAATTACTGCTTGGGAAAGAACCTTTAAATCAGGAATGTCCACATTGGACTTGATGTGAATGAGCAATAAATTTACATCTTGCTAAGCTACTCAGATTTGCTTTAACCCTGATTTTGTTGTTGTTTTGTTAAAGGAATTCGCTCACTCTAATACCTATGTATAATCCTTAAAATAACCCAAATCAGGTACAATTATATTATATGGATAAACTTGACTCAGAAAAATAAATATTTGCACAAGTTAGTAAGTGGCAGGGGCTATATTCAACTAAGGATTGAATAAGTATGTAGGCCATGTGCTTAAAAAATAGAATTTAAATGAGAACTTCTTTACCTCATAGCAGAATTTATTATTCAAAGACATTCCAGACATAAAAGAAACATAGAAATAAAAGAAGGCTGTATATTTGGGAGCTGATTAGACTGTAATCTTTCTCACAGCCTCCCCTTGTTCTTGTTATGCATCAATGTAAATAGAGAATATTCCCTGAGCCATTGACTTTGGGTTTGGCCACGTAACTTGCTTTGGAAGAAGCATGAGTACCCAAGTGATGGTGGGCCTGTTAGTGGAAAGAGCTTTAAAAAGACATCATATGTTTTTACATTTCTTCTTGAGTTTTATGCCTGTACATGAGAAAAATCACAGATAGTGGTTGTTCCGTGACTAAGATCAGAAAATGAAATGACACATTGAGAAGACTTAATTCTGGTCCAGTCAAGCCCAGCTGAACTTGCCTAAAACTAGCTGAACCCAGCTACATTCAGCTGAGCCATAAATAACCCACACTGGTATGAATAAGAAATTAGTGTTTCATGTTGCAAAACACTGAGATTCTCAGTTGTTTATTTGGTGATATGTTTGGCATACATGGAACCGAGGTACCTTTTGTAGTGTAGAAGTCTGATAAGAAGATATGACTAAAGTGGTAAGTTGAGGCTAGGTTGTGGTTGGCCTTACATGTCATACCAAGCAGTTTAAATGATCTATTGCAATAATTAGAGAGATATTGGAATGTCATGAGTGAGTGCTCCATTTTGATCTACTTATATGATGATATAAGTAGATCTACTTTCCCAGTGGGTGGTTTCTCTTGTTCTTTACTGCAAAGGAAAATTTGTGGGTAACAAAAATATTTCCTTTACCATAAGATGATCTACTTATATGATGATAGTAAAATAAAAAATAGAAAGCTTTTTGAAGGAGGCAGTTTTGGCATCAGAAAGGTGGTAAGCCAGCCATGATGCCAAGTTTGATGTCAGATGTGTCAGACTTTGTGCATCATCCCGGATTGGCCCACTTATCTTGATTTCTGACCACAATAGCCCTCGTACTAGCTTGTCTTATTATTGCTTTCATGGGCCTAGCTTGCTACTGCTAAAGCCCTGGTTGCTATAGTGCAGCAAACACCATGAGGAGTGTTAACTGGTCAAGGGAGACTGCTTTGCCCACTCACTAGTCAGAGAGTATTCACAGTTTCTCTGATCTTTCATTTAGCTGCCTAGGGATGCAAGGCAAGCTGAGAGTTCAGGAAAATAAATGGCCCATAAGACAGATGTGGTTGAAAGAGCAATGGGAGTGAGAAATGAGAGAAGGGAGGCAGAAAAAAAAATTCTCCTTGTTCTGAGATGTAGCAGAACATATTGTCTCTCGGAAGACATCCCATGAGACACTGCAATCGTATGCTGTGGCCAGGCAAGAAAATACTTATTCCTATTTGTTGTATCTCCTACTCAATTATTTCTAAACAATTTTTGTGTATGTGTATATAGACTTATCCTTTTTTTTTTTTTTTTTTTTGGCCCTAAGGAGTCCAGACAAATATAGTGAGCTAATAAAAACAGTATTGGTTTCTGACCTTCAAGTCAGAGAACAGTGCTGACTAATGGAAATGTTATCTTGACATAAGGAGACCTGAGTTTGAGTCCACGCTCATGCAGCTATGATTTCACTGACCTTGGGTAATGCTCTTCAACTGTCTATGTCTAAACCTCCTTTTCTGTTCAAAGGATTGATCCCTGCTCACAGTTGTTTATACAATAACATGAGTTAATCTGTTCAGAATTATTATTCAATAGTACTGCCTAAATCCTAAAAGTGTCAAAATCCTCCTTGCAAGGTGATAGTGGTACAGCAGAGAAAGGCTGGCAAATGACAAAATTAACATATGATTTTGGAGTATTAGTGTGTAAATTCTAGACATCTGCTTGGAGAAAAATCAATTTGTGTTCATTAAGCATTTAAAATATTACAGGTCTTTCACAAAGTCCCTGACATACACTAACATACCTAAAACAGAATAACCTTTCAAGGGAGGAGACATGGAAACTAAGGAACAGGGATGCTTAGCACATATCTACAGTTTATCAACGAGAAAGGATTAGATCCAGGACTCAAATCCAACTTGTGTTTGTAATCATTAGGATAAGCTGTCAGAAATATTGAGAAAAGTTTGAGGTCTTTAAACAGCGACAAAACTTAGCTGAAGTGGCTATATAGAAAAGGCTGTCTTCACACTGTATGTTTGAAGTATTATTGATCATTGTTTAAAACTTCATTTTATTACATGTATCAATGTCACCAGTAATTGCATTTTTATTTTTGGATAAAACTGCTTAGGAGAACACAATAATCTCTTTCTGATAGATCCCTGCAAAAAAAAAATTCTTACAAACAGGGAAAGTAAAAGTTACAATATATTTTATTAGTTGATATTTATTGCTGGATTGATGTATTCATTCAAGACCATGGACATTTTTTATCAGTGCTAGTTATATATAATTTGTACCTATATGCTTATAATTTTAAAATGTCATTGAATCTTACTAACAATTATATAGGCAACAGTTCCTCATTTTTAAACTCTTAACTACCATGGCTATATTTAAAAATCAGTTCTAAGGTTTAATTTCGTATAATACAATTCACCAATTATAAATATATAATTTGAGGACTTTTGGCAAATATATAGAGTTGTGTATAACATGATATGTATTTCCATTACTCACAAATTTTCCTTTGGAGTAAAGGGGAAGAGAAACCATACACTGGGGGAAAAAAAAAAGGCATAATAGACTTGTATCCAAAATATAGAAAAGACGGAAGCATTTTAATAATAAGAGCAAACAACCCAACTAAAAATAACCAAAAGAGTAGAAAAAGAGTTAAACATCCACTTCCCCAATGTATATGTTATTCTTTTTCTAAGAGAAGAGGAATCTGAGGCTTAGAGAGAATTAATGACTAGTCCACATTTATGTTTGGTAAGCAGTGCAATTGAAATCTGAGTTCTTTACGTGAGAAGGAGGTAAGGAGGAGAGAAAGCGAGGTAAGGAAAGAGGGAAAATAACCTAGTAACAATGGTCATAATTTGAATGATATGTCTTACCACAAGCCTGACAGTTGATCCCACACTGTGTTGTCCCGAAAAATGACTCACTAAATCAGTAATGGCAGCATTTAACTACATTTTTATATCACTAGTACTTCTTATAGAAACCAGAGAGAAAGCTTCTATTTCAATTTTTACCAAGCCAAAAGGAGTATCATCTTTTCATTTTGATTTGTATAGGAATTTTAAAGATAATATTATCACATAACGTGGAGGAAATATTTCTGATGGTTATGAATTGGATTGAGAGATTGCAAGAATAGATAACAAGCCAACAAAATAAAATTATGTTAATGTTCAGCTAGCCTTCCTTCTTTCCTATCAGGTAGAAAATTTCAAAAAAAGGTAAAAACAAAAATATAAAAACCTTGTAATGTGATTTATCAGATGTATGCTAATAAAAAGTAAAGAGGAGCTGAAGCTATTGTGTTTGTGAAGTGAGATGTGTGGCACAGCTTTTTGTGGGGCGGGGAGGTACTAGTGTTTATTTTTGTTTAAAGGTGTTAAAGGAACATAAGTAAATGCTAAAACAGCTGCAAAACATCTTACATGTCATAGCAATTTGTCATCTGTGTGTATGTGAACAGAAAGGTCCTGTGACTGCAACAACAGGAAGAAGGTAGATCTGTCGTCTTATCTGACCTCTTAATTAGTTGCTGTTTTAATTTGAGAAATCTGAGCTTTGAGTCTCTCAGACTTAGTGAATCAAATTCTTTAAAGAGAAAGGCCCTGAGATAAAACTGTCAGTTATGAACAAAGTGACAATAGCTTCAAATAATCATAACTGTTTACGACATAGTTACTGGGTCTAAAAAAATGCTCATATTTTAGTTTTCTTTGCCTTCTAATCATAATATTAATCCAAATTATAATAAAAAATTCTGCCTTATGGATATAGTGATGTAGAGTTTATTTATCGCTTTCTCATGCTGTTTCAAGCAAGTCTCTAAGAAAAGTAGCATTTTTATTCCTATTTCATAGATTTAAAGATGCTTCTTCCTCAGAGTATGTGAACTTGCTCTTTCTTCCTTTTGGAAACTCTTCCTTCAGATATATCAATGGCTAGCTTTCTTACTTCTGCTAGATGTTCATGAACATGTCATCTTCTCATTGAGACCATCTCAGCCCATCCCATGTAAAATTTCAGTACCTAACCTTTCAACATTCCTTATCCTCTTTCCCTGCTATATACTCCACCCCTTCCTATCACAGCATTTATTGTTGCCTAACAAAATTTATCTTTTTAAATCTACCCTTTCTGTTGCTACTCTCACCTCTCCACAGTGTAAACTTTGAGTCTAGATCTGTGAAGACGGATTTACAAACACTATGCACTCTAATTGACATTTTATGATTGAATCTATAATAGAATCACAAGTAATGGGTATTTCAGATCAAATGAAAACAGACTGATTACATGTTCAATTTTGGTTTTTGAATATGAGTCACAGAATGTTTACATGAGGGAGGTTTCATGGACAGTTGGAATGATTCAAATACTGATAACATTAATCAAATACTTTATTTTTAAAGTGAATAAAATAAGGATTCTAACTCATTCTGGCTCGGAAAGAAGAAGTTTCTTAAATAGTATTAAAATTTTGAATTTTTAAAATATTTATTCTTGTCAATTTGTTTTCACTTCTTTACAAGATAAAACTTACTGTCTGCTGGGAGGTGTCCATATAGAAAATGGGAATATGGGTTCTATTTATGGCCCTGCTAACTATGGTTACCAGGAAGTTGTCTATCTTTTCTATACTTCAGTTTTTTCATCAAAGTAAGAGGAGGAATGGGTGGGGTTATTTCACGTTCCCTTGCTTATAATTGTGTAATTATATGAACTGTAAACAGTACTATAATGGAAAAGATTTTCAAGTTCTAATCATGTTTTGTTTCTAGAAGTCCCAAAACAGACGTTCTATCTAAATGTATTTTAGTTGATAATCAATCCTTTACAATGTTTATAAGCAAAGTGTAAATCAAATAAGCTCTGTGAAGCTTGTAATTTTCTGCCATTTTGACAGCTATTTAGATATTTTTTGCATGAAATAAAAAATTCCATTTTCTAATCCTTGTAATTTGACTGAAGCCTGCATCTTTACTTGCTTCTTTATAAGAAAGCTCAGATGACAGAGGAAACAAGCAAGTTATTGCTAAATCAAAATTTATAGCATTGGATAATGGAATTTTACTAACTAGTAATAGGAGAGGGAAAAAACCCTGTAATAACGCAAAATGCTCATGATAAACATTCCGGAAAAACATCAACACACCCGACTCAGCACTTTAAGTAAAGGCCTAGAGGAACCTTAATTCCAAAATATGTCTTATACTTTTTATCTATAGCTTTGCATTGCTCAGTGAGTTTCTAGTTTCTTGAGAAATGTCCTCTTGTGATTTAGTACGACAGAACTATTTCAGACAAATTGAATAAGAGAGCTTAAAGAGTATTTAATATAATGCAGGCAAATTTTTTAAAAGCCCTTATTATTTAGAAGAAATCTTTTTAATGCTCTTTGGTCAGACTGACTGTCTACAATGATTGGCTTTGATGAAAGAAAAAAGAGAGAGAGAGAGAGAGAGAGAGAGAGACCTGGCTAATATCTACATAGAGAAGGAAACCTAGCAATTACACTATCCTTTGTTTAGACCTCAAGCGAACAAGCTAATAGCTTCTTACTTAGCTGTTTGTGCTCTGATTACAGGCCATTAGTGGGCATTATAAAATGAAAAAGTTTGCTTATACTCTTCCCGTGGATGTTTCAATTTTGTACTAATAAGCCGAGTTCAGTTCATCTCTTCGTATGTTAGAACTCGGAGGAAGCACTATGGGTTAACTTAAGCTGAATAACAAATGGTTATCCAAACTCTATAAGGAATTTTATATTCTCTCAGTAAAGACCTTTCCTTTTAAGATACAGCAAAAGTTTCAACTAGGAATCTGAATCTCAGGAACAACAGTTACTAACAGAAAAACACATTTGCAGTATCTCAGGGATTTAGTTTGTCAATTTATATTCCCTGAGAGTAGCCATGTACATTCTCAGTTCCGTATTTAAATTTATTAGTACTTCATTGCCATTTTTAAAGACAAGCAGAAAGAACTTGACTGTGATTGAGATTTTGGTAAGGATTAACGGTAGAATGGATAATAAGCAGCAGATTCATGGAGGACTCTAGCCTGGTGAACAGGCTATACATGGCTGGAGGAAATTCCCGTGGGTAATCACTGAGGGGAGAAATATTTCTTCCAGTTGAAAGTTGAGTGGCAGTACAAACTCTTCTTTGAAGGCAGCTGCTTCATCAGGGAAAAATTTTCATGTTGAGGAACTTCAGAGCAGATATTCTACTTCCTGCTCTTCTGACATTTTTCCCCAATGAGAAACAGTTTTACTGACTTATCAGCCTGTTCTACTTTCAAAGAGTAAAAGCCAGCTGTGGAGTGTGATTTGACAGACATAACAAATTATATATCTCCATCTCTGGAATCTTCCTTTCTTCTCTGTTACAATATTCTGAATACTGTGTCTTTACTGAACAAAAATAATCAAAATTATAAAATCAAGGTCATGCTTCAATCACGCTATCATTTATATATCATCACTACAACATATAAGGTGATAATATGTGTATTTTTTCTTACAAAAAATACAAGCATACAT
Source organism: Mandrillus leucophaeus (assembly GCF_000951045.1). NCBI lineage: Eukaryota > Metazoa > Chordata > Mammalia > Primates > Cercopithecidae > Mandrillus > Mandrillus leucophaeus. The sequence goes on along the minus strand of NW_012105209.1, from coordinate 957,653 downwards.
TAATGTAACTGTCATTTTACATATACAGAATCTGTGTCTCAGATATTAATGAATAATTTGCCAAATATTATACAGCTTTGATTACCCAACTTAAGTGTGGACACTAAATCATCTGACACTTGGTTTGTACCCCTTCTTAAGCACAGTGCTAAATAAGTCACCTTTTAAGCAATGAGCAATGTACCTTTGACTAATCTCCAGTATTAAATTATTTGGAGGATATCATGGAAGTGAAGAAGAAAAACGATGAATTTTACAGACTGCTAAGAAGTAAAAAGGGTTATAAAGAAATTTTAGGTGACATAAGCAATGAATATTCTGTTGATGGAGTTTTAAAGAAAGAAGTAAGAGAATACAGAAATGTTCAAACTGACATGGGGATTAAGGTAATAGTGATCAGAAAATCCTTCATGAAGATGATAGTACTTTCTCTTGAAAGATGATTAGGATTTGGCATGGACTGATAAAGAGGTTAGGACATTTAGACTGGAGAGAAGAGCATAGACAAGCCTAAAACTTATAAAGCATAACCAATAAAATACTGTTACAACTAGGATCAAAATTTATGAGACAATGAGAGGCATGTAAAAGTATTGTAAGATAAATAAATAGATAGAAACTTGTATGAAAACAAGATGAAACTACCTAAACAAAACATTAAGGAGTAGACTTACTTTAGAAGGCAGTAAGAAATTCAATTTCTGATCTGAGTTTGATCTGGCTTTACCAAATTTTGAACTGAGGCAGGTATGCTGATCTGAAAGGAGTTTTACAATCATTAAGCATGGGAAAGAACAGTTAGATTTGATTAGTTTCCATGTTGAGATTGAAAGAGTCCAGACACGAGGTAAATTACACATGATAGAGGGCAATGACAATAGTTAGGATATTGTGCGTGTTGTGTTCAGGATTATTTGGTATATATACTTCACAGAGATTGGATGTAGGACTCAGATTTATGTTCAGGTTCAGGGCCTATTATGTGTAGGTATATATTTGAGATATTTCGAGGTAGTTTCTTTTCCACTTATATAAAGTGAAGGCATATTATTGATATTGAATATTTATCTCTGTAATAGATGTGCTTGGTGAATAATTATGAGGCCCTTTAAAACCCAAATGTGTGGCTTGAAGCTACCAGAGTACAAATGTCAATCACAATTATGGCAGTGCTTCTTAAACAGTTTTCTCGTATTGCTTCAAAAGTATTTAGAGTATTAAAAGACAAAGCCAGATCTATTAGTTTTATTTGACAAATTCATACTCCATAGTTTGACAAATAAAACTAATAATACACTGTTTTCTTTTTGCATTTTGGCAATAACTTGATTCATTTTAATTATATTAGGTAAAATATTCTATGTTAAGTAAATTAACATAGAACATGCAACTCTTCATTTTGACCAGAACTGTTCTGGGTTTGGCACTCAGAGTTTTACATCCTGGGAAACCCATTGTCTCAGGCAAATCAGGATTGTTGATCACCCTAATATTTCACTACAACTAGAAGTAACTGAATGTTTATATCGATCATGGAATTGGTAATTTAGATTTTTATTATTAAATAGCTTATGATATACTCTGGGATTCTCAGATCAATCAAATCAGAGACCTTAAATTCAAGCATTTACTGAGCTTCTGAATGATCAGTTTAGCCTCCTCCTGTGATAGCCAGTATCTAGGGTGTGTTTAAAATCTATCAGTGATATACAAAAAATCCTCATTTAATGTCATCAATAGGTTCTTGGCAACTGCGACTTTCAGCAAAATAACATATAAGGAAACTTACTTTCTCATCAACGTTCTATGAAAACAACACTGAGCAAAACAACTTTGAGGACCTGCTGTGCATCATTTTGCTTAAAGTTGGTTTCCAAGACTTTATGATGTCAACAGGGGACTTACTGTATATAGTTTTGATATTTTAACATGCATGTATACTGTTCAGTCTCATATATATATATACACACACAATGTGTGTGTATGTGTATATATGTAACCAATGTAAACTTTGTTTTTTGTTTTGTTTTGTTTTGTAACATACAACAGCATCTAGCAAACAGAATTCTACCCATGATCTTCAGTTCTGAGGAAGACAGACTTATCTTTTGAGTTTTTTGGGAAACAATGCAAAGTAATCAATGTTTAAAAAGATAAAATAAATCCAAGATTGGGGGACAAATGGTCTTTTTCCTGCAATAATGTGCTTTTACCTACACCTTAATGTGAAAACAAACTGAAATTGTTATCATTCAAGTGGTGCTACGTCTGAAATGAAACCTGTTGGTCCAAAGAAAGCAATAGCATATACACTTATACACCCCAAACACATCAGCAATGCCTCAAAAACTCAAAAGGGAGACAGTAGATACACATACACACACACACACACACACACACACACACACACTTGTTTTGTGGAAGCCCAGCAAGGTAGAGGTAAGATGTTTTGAAATAGGTGCATGGTGTAGTAAGCCTCTCTCCCTAACATTTCTTCCCCTATGTCTAATGAAAACAAATGCAGTTTTTAAATATTTCTGTTTGGAGATTTACTGAAGAGTAAGGAGGACCAGACTCCCTTTACCAAGCAATATGATGAGTAAGTGATGAGTGATCCCTGACTGGACATCTAGCCAGATTACTGAAGGTAGTTCGCATCTTAGCTGGCATTCTGTCTCTATTAATTTCTAAATCATTTACAGTAGAATATAACCTTAATAGGTGCATAAAACTGCACTCTTTCTTTTAATCAATTATCTGAGGAATGTGCACATTGAATTTTTAAAGTTTATGATTTATAAGTAATTCTCATTGCTAAAATCAAAGTGAGTGAGAATAAAATGGAGAGTTAAAGGACTATTTTTCTTGCAAGGCATATGAGACAAGCAAAAAGAAGTTGATAGCCAAAGCAGTTATTAAATCAATTTTTGAGTGAAAAGAAACTTTGACTCTCTACTATAACTGCCAAATTTCTGAGTCATATCGTTTTATTAACATAAAAATATGGCTTTTACTTAGCTATTTATCTATAGGGAAATCTCATAAAAGACTAGGAAAGCACAGAAACTGGTAAATGTTTCTGCATAACATGAATAATACACATATGAAAATTGCTCTCTGTCATGGGCTTACTTCTGTCATGAACTAATTGTATGACCTTGAGGTATGTCACTTAAATTCTCTGCACACATATATCTTGGAAAATAAAAATGAATGTGTTTTAAGGCCTTTTCAATATAAAAATTATAGAATTTATTTCTAATGTTTTGGTCACTTTTAATTATGCCTTTTTGATTAGCAAAAAGGAAAACGAACACCTCAGGACGTACTTTCTCATGGGCATCAAGAAACTTCAGTTGTGTGATCACCCCAGGGTGATTTGCTCTCTGAGCTCTAACCCTTCCACAAACTACAGATACATTGGCCTAAGCCATACAACTGTTCTTAATTTCCTTATTTTTTCTTTAGTCTCATATGGATCTAGAGCACTTTGCTTATGAGCAACCTGATTGACTGAGTTCCAGAGATTCTGACCCTCTGTTTCCCTTAGTCTTATCTGTAGCAGTTATCTAAATCCACAATCCTGTCAAGTATTTAATCTTGAGCAATGTCACTGCTCATCTTAAGGGATTTTAAGACCAATATTCAAAGAGGTTCGTTTTACATAGGAGGCACCTGTAGATAGCAACAGATTTATAAAGCTTTTCAAGTAATCACAAAACTTTATAAAGTACTGGCACGCATACCCTGACTGACACGAAATGGGCATGTGTCAAGTCTATACTTTCCAAGGCTTCTGGACACTGACCTTTGGGGAAAAGACTATTGCCAAGTAAATTCTTTTTTGCTTTACCTCAAACATCTTCTACCTTTTTCCTCTTCCCCACAAGTAAGCCTATGACTGAGTTCCTAGCACATCCTGTATCAGAACACATTGATATTTATATCAGATGCTCCCTTATAAAATCACAATTAGGGTTATTGCTTTAATGTAGTACTACATTTTGTTTTAAAACAGTCTCCATCAAAAAATTCAATGAATCCAGAAGGTGTTTTTTCAAAAAAAATTAACAAAATATGTAGACCTCATAGCTAGACTCATAAAAAAGAAGAGAGAAGAATCAAATAGACAACAAAAGATGAAAAAGGGGAAATCACCACTGATCCTACAGAAATACAAACTACTATTAGAGAATAATATAAACACTTCTATACAAATAAACTGGAAAATCTAGAAGACACTGATAAATTCCTGGACACATACATCCTCCCAAGACTAAATCAGGAAGAAGTTAAATCCCTGTATAGACAAATAGCAAGTTCTGAAATTGAGAGTAATAGCCTACCAACCAAAAAAAAAAAAAAAAAATGCCCAGGAACAGATGGATTCACAGCTAAATTCTACCAGAGGTACAAAGAAGAGCTGATACCATACCTTCTGAAACTATTCCAAACAACAGAAAAAGAAGGCCTCCTCCTTACCTCATTTTGAGGCCAGCAACATCCTGATACCAAAGCCTGGCAGAGACTCAACAAAAAAAGAAAATTTCAGGCCAATATCCCTGATGAACATCAATGCAAAAATGCTCAATAAAATACTGGCAAAGTGAATCCAGCAGCAATCAAAAATCTTATCCACCACAGTCAAGGCAGCTTCATGCCTGGGATGCAGGGCTGGTTCAACATACACAAATCAATAAATGTAATCCACCACATAAACAAAACCAATGAAAAAACCACGGTTATCTCAACAGATGCAGAAAAGGCCTTTGATAAAATTCAACATCACTTCGTGCTAAAAACTCTCAATAAACTAGGTATTCATGGAACATATCTCAAAATAATAAGAGCTATTTATGACAAACCCATAGCCAATATCATACTGAATGGGCAAAAACTGGAAGCTTTCCCTTTGAAAACCGGCACAAGACAAGGATGCCCTCTCTCACCACTCCTATTCAACATAGTATTGGAAGTTCTGACCAAGGCAATCAGGTAACAGAAAGAAATAAAGCATGTTCAAATAGGAAGAGAAGAAGTCAAATTATCTCTGTTTGCAGATAACATGATAATATGTTTAGAAAAACTCACTGCCTCAGTCCCTAAACTCCTTAAGCTAACAAGCAACTTCAGCAAAGTCTCAGGATACAAAATCAATGTGCAAAAATCACAAGCATTCCTATACACCAACAATAAACAAGTAGAGAACCAAATCATGAGTGAATTCACATTCACAATTGTTACAAAAAGAATACAATACCTAGGAATACAACTTACAAGGGATGTGAAGGACCTCTTTAAGAAGAACTACAATCCGCTACTCAAGGAAATAAGAGAAGACATAAGCAAATGGAAAAACATTCCATGCTCATGGATAGGAAGAATCAATATTGTGAAAATGGCCATACAGCCCAAAGTAATTTATAGATTCAATGCTATTCCCATCAAGCTACCATTGACTTTATTTGCAGAATTGGAAAAAGCTACTTTAAATTTCATATGGAGACAAAATGAGCCCATATAGCCAAGACAATCCTAAGCAAAAAAGAACAATGCTGGAGGCATCATGCTACCTGATTTCAAACTATACTACAAGCCTACAGTAACCAAAACAGCATGGCACTGATACCGAAACAGATATATAGACCAATGGAACAGAATAGAGGCCTCAGAAATAACACCACACATCTAAAACCACCTGACCTTTGACAACATGACAAAAACTAGCAATGGGGAAACGATTCCCTATTTAAAAAAATGGTGCTGGAAAAACTGTCTAGTTATATGAGGAAAACTGAAACTGGACCCCTTCCTTATACCTTATACAACAATTAACTCAAGATGGATTAAATACTTAAATTTAAAACCCAAAACCATAAAATTTCTAGAAGAAAACCTAGGCAATACCATTCAGGACATAGGAATGGACAAAGACTTCATGACTAAAACACCAAAAGCAATGATAACAAAAGCCAAAGTTGACAAATGGGATCTAATTAAACTTAAGAGCTTCTGTACAGCAAAAGAAACTATCATCAGATTGAATAGGCAACCTACAGAATGGGAGAAAAATTTTGCAATCTACCCATATTACAAAGGGTTAATATCCAGAATCTACAAAGAACTTAAACAAATTAACAAGAAAAACAAAAATAAACGACCTCATCAAAAAGTGGGTGAAGCATATGAACAGACACTTTTCAAACGAAGACATTTATGCTGCCAACGAACATATGAAAAAAAGCTCATCATCATTGATCATTAGAGAAATGCAAATCAAAACCACAATGAGACACCATCTAATGCCAGTTACAATAGTGACTATTAAAAAGTCAGGAAAAAACAGATGCTGCTGAGGATGCAGAGAAATGGAACACTTCTACGCTGTTGGTGGGAGTGTAAATTAGATCAGCCATTGTGGAAGACAGTGTGGCGATTCCTCAAGGAACTAGAACCAGAAATATCATTTGACCCAATAATCCCATTATCCTCTGGGTATTTACCCAAAGGATTATAAATCATTCTACTGTAAAGATACATGAACATGTATGTTTACTGCAGCACTATTTACAATAGAAAAGATATAGAAACAACATAAATGCCCATCAATGATGGACTGGATAAAGAAAATGTGGCACATATACACCATGGAATACTATGCAGCCATAAAAAAGAATGATTTTATGTCCTTTGCAGGGACATGGATGAAGCTGGAAACTATTCAAAAAAAATAACACAGAACAGAAAAACAAACACTGCATGTTCTCACTCATAAGTGGGAGTTGATGAGAACACATGAACATAGGTAGGGGTACATCACACACCAGGGCCTGTTGGTAGGGGTAGGGGGTGGAGTTGGGTAGCAAAAGGAGGGAGAGCATTAGGACAAATATCTAATGCATGCAAGGCTAAAAACCTAGATGACAGGTTGATAGGTACAGTAAACCACCACGGCACATGTATACCTATGTAACAAATTTGTACATTCTGCACATGTATCCCTGAACTTAAAGTAAAATAAAAGGGAAAAAAAATAAAAGAAATAAAATAGTCTACCTGATTTGCCATAAGAGTTCAGTTTTTTAGTCCTTTTGTTACCATTTATTTCTGAATAAAATAAAGTGTAAGGATGATTTAATTTTTTTCTGTGCCCTTACACACACATGCACACACACTTGCAAACACATACATATATATGTATATAAATTTTAAGTGGAAAAGTTACATAAGTACAGGAGTTTTTTGGTTGTTACTTTTCTTTCAACCTGAGTATGACTAATTTTGACTTCCTCAATCTGCTTTAGGTTACCCATGTCAGCAATCTAAGATAGATTATTAAAAGCATATATTTATCTGTGTCTAAGCTTCTGATTAATGTGTACTGAAATTTAGATCTCAATTTATATTTTTGAATGTCTATCTTGGTTCTTTTCAAATCTGTCTGTTAATTTTTTATAAGATCTTGTCCTTTAGCCATAAGTTTTATTAACTTATTTTACCACTAAACATACTAAAATACATATTTAATAGTCTCTATCACAGCAAATGCCCTTAATTAGGTTGTTTTGATAGATTGCTAACTTAACTCTATTTGTGAGACAGAACTATAGAGAATTCCCCTTAATTTATGGCATAAATAGTGCATACATGATCTCTCTATATATAAGCATGCATATATATAAACATCCCTGTAGGTACACACATGCACACACACACCCATACACACACACACACATATATGCACAATATATACATATATATTATATATAGTATATATACATACATATATACAAGATATACATATATATAAAATATCACACAGCATTTTTTGTACTTTTTTTGGAGGTTAATTTCAGAATATACATTTGGTAATACTGAGAGAAATGAGTCCAGATTTTATTTTTTTCAACAGTTTCCTCCTCTTCTCCATAATTCACCAACTAATGCCACCATACAGAAATTTGTATACTGTTTCAATTATTAATATAAAATAAATAGACAAGCAAACGACCATGGAGAAAGCACCAGGCCCTATTGGAGACTGAGTAGACAGAGTCTATTACACAACTTTACGACATGTCAAATACAGGCCCACGTGAGTGAGTGATTTCTAAAATCTTAAAAGACAGGCTACCATTTATAGGACATATAGACACTAACATAATATTTAAAATAAGAAAGATGTTTGATTTAATTCACATGAAACTATTGTATTCATCCATGGCTGACCTGATACTTTCCAGAACAAATAATGTTATAGAGTCATTGATATGGTGGGTCTTCATAAAATAGTAGTATATAATACAGCATTTATTTTATGGTACTATAATAATATGGTTAATACTAATTATATGCTCTAAATTTAATCTGCTTAGAATTATATTTCTGAAAATATGATCTTAAGTTACATTTTCTGCTTTTTCAAACTTGTAGTAGTTTCCTATGTAGTAGGAATCAATGATCATGAAAAAGTTTTATACTAATTATATTATGTGGGTTTGATGTGCTATCACACATAACATGTAGCTGGGACAGATGTCTCTGTAGTACTTTTATATAGTCCTTTCAGTTAAATGTAAAGTCTTAAGCAGAAATAAAAAGTAGAAAAATTTAAATAGCACTCTTTGAACAATCCAAAACAACAGTAACAATTGTATCTACTCTTTGGTTTTAATGACTTGAATGACTTTTAGGCTTACAAATAAGTAAGTCAAGACTTCATTTCATGTTCAATTCTCATCAGCTAAGAATTGAAATAATTCTAGTTGTTAAATTATGGAATTTATTTTAAATAATTTTTATTTTCCAATCAAAGTCATACAAGTTTATGCTACCAGTAAATCTCGGTATCCCCAGAAAAGCCTTCATCATCTGAGTATAAAATCTTTTCTTTAATGAGCTTAATTGAGCAGACAGTTCTGTCCAATTAAAAATCCTTATAAGTGACTAAACTCAACATAAAAATAGGTGTTTATTTTTTTTCCCAGTCCAAGCACAGCTTGTGGAGGCATGATAAAACACTCAATGAATATTTGTTTAATGAAAATATAAAAAGAAACATGTAAACAGTTGTCCAGTCATACCTTCAAACACTCTTCTTGTAGCTTTCATAATATCACAGTTTTTTTTTTTCTTTTCCCTCACTGGCTTTCTCAATCCC
>NW_012105209.1:934578-948443 GCF_000951045.1 Mandrillus leucophaeus | reverse complement strand
CACTCTTTGAACAATCCAAAATAACAGTAACAATTGTATCTAATCTTTGGTTTTAATGACTTGAATGACTTTTAGGCTTACAAATAAGTAAGTCAAGACTTCATTTCATGTTCAATTCTCATCAGCTAAGAATTGAAATAATTCTAGTTGTTAAATTATGGAATTTATTTTAAATAATTTTTATTTTCCAATCAAATTCATACAAGTTTATGCTACCAGTAAATCTCGGTATCCCCAGAAAAGCCTTCATCATCTGAGTAGAAAATCTTTTCTTTAATGAGCTTAATTGAGCAGACAGTTCTGTCCAATTAAAAATTCTTATAAGTGACTAAACTCTACACAAAAATAGGTGTTTATTTTTTTTCCCAGTCCAAGCACAGCTTGTGGAGGCATGATAAAGCACTCAATGAATATTTGTTTAATGAAAATATAAAAAGAAACATGTAAACAGTTGTCCAGTCATACCTTCAAACACTCTTCTTGTAGCTTTCATAATATCACAGTTTTTTTTTTCTCTTCCCTCACTGGCTCTCTCAATCCCACTTGAAATACTACGCAATTGTAGCTATTCAAGCACACTATATTTATGTACATTAGTGTAATTGAGTCAATGATATAAATCAGTATTTTAAAAATTGTATTCTACATAACAGTAAGATTTCTCACAAGTGCATTTGGGGGTTCCAAGGAACTGAGACAGAAAACTCTGGACTCTACAACCGTAACATCTCTTAATTTGGCTTACTTTATTTGCGGTTGTGATGTCCTATTTTAGGGTATAATATATGTATAACTCAAGCCCCTTTTCTAGGTTTAGAACTCACATATGATGTGCCCAGATTAGCAGAAGGTCCCTCTGTCTTTTAGGTTGCATATACTTCCCCAGAACAAAAGCATACTATCAGAAAGACTGCTGCTCAGCACACCCCAGTGTCTGCCACTTCACTAGCACAGGCTGAATAGGCCTCCTTGGCCATTCAAGTAAACTCAGTTCTGAATTCAGGATTTGACTTTTCTTTCTCTCCTCTTCCTCCTTTTTTGTGTTGCTAGTATGAGGAATGACTCCTAGGAAAAGTACTTTTGTCCCTCCCTGTTGTCTCCATTAGCACTATGCCAATTCATCCCAACGATTTCCAAAAACCAGTTCAGAGAAAAGAATCTTGTAGTCAAAACACCTTTACACTCCAGTTAGTTATGCAAATTTGTCTACCCTCTCAGGTACACATCTCAAGTTTGAAATACCAAAGTTCCCAGTAAGTGATGGAAGAAAACAGAAAGAGTGGGAGAATGGGAAAACATGGAGGAAAGGAGGGATTGCAGGTCCACAATATTAGATGTTCGTGTGTTTAGTTATTATGCTACGTATTGCTTTATTAGGTGGCCATAGTTTTGTTTTATTATAACAAAGTGTTTTCCATTGAAAATTTTGAAAATGAATACTCCAAATTCACTACCATCAAATCTGGTGAGTTTATTCTCACATAATCACAATATCCACTTTAGAGTTATGCTTATTTAACTATATTCAAACTGTTTCATCATTTTTGTATATTCAACTTAAAAAATTATATATCCTCCCTGTAAAACACGGAAAAATATAGATGCATATAGAAAAAGAAAAGAAAAAATGTGTATATACCTACCACCAAAGTAATTAGTAATTTTATAATTTCACCATAAAATTAGGATGCAACTTTTTCACTTATTTTTTATTTCCTTGTTATAAAAAGATTCTTAAATAAAATTAAAAAGTTTTGTATTTTCTTCCATGTATAACCAGAGTTTAGTCTGTCTTTCAAATTTGTGGTAATCATTCATACTCTCAAATATGTTTGTTTATATGTGGTGATTACCTAAAGGCTTAACCCTTGAAGAGGAATTGATAGACAAAATAGTATACCGGACATATAATCTAAGGTTCTTGCTACTTTAGAGATAAGATTTTCTGAAGCCCTCATAAGAGAGTTAACTAAACCTTGGACTTAAAGTATCAGTTTTCTTGATAAATGCAAGAACACAGAATGTGATTTTTGGGGACTTATATAAAACACCAATTTTCTTAGTAACTCAAAATTTATAAAAGGCACATTTTTGGACCTTGCTCACTCATAATTTATCTGCTTGTAAAGACTAAAACCTGAATCTCTGCTTTGTGCATACCACTTTGGTCAATTTATTTCTAGAATTTCAACTGGTATATAATTTGGGCTAAATTTGCCCAAATTTGCATTTGTAAAAAATGCATTCTTTCCCTTTAATGATCTGCTACAACAATCTTGCTCCCCCAAATCCAAAAACAATTTCAGAAAAAAACCTTTCTGGAGAAAATGCTTAGGACAGAAATTTTATACAATTTTTACTTAGGAATCAAAAATATGAGGAATGCAGACTTTCTAACTTATGGCAGAATGGAAAGTTTGGAATTTAGATTACTGTACCTCCACCTTGAAGAAGAAAGAAGGACATCCACCTTGAGAGCTGTCAGTCTAAGTACTTTCCCAAACGTGACATTCACTTTTTTAAATGAACAAAAGTGTTGAAATAGCTCCATCGAGTAATATGCATATGAGTTTCTGCATTATATCTCACTGAAAAAGAGTCAATACAGGTTTAGATTAAATGCTTTCTATGTTAGCAGCTGTCTTTGCTATTAGACACTCTTTGGTTTCCTGAGTCACAGTGAACAGGTTAAAATAATATCTACCAGACTAAAGATTTAAGTCTCCAAACAAGAATAAAATATATAGTAGATGAACAAATCATACAATAACTCAGGCTGTAAATTCAAGAAGCTTGATTTGGCATGCTGGAGTTACATAGTTTTCATAGTGATTTTCAGCTCAGGTTTAAACTTTCAAGGTACTCTGAGGGAAAAGTACTGCGACACTTGGAATATCTTTTAGCTTAGCTTTCTAAAGGCAGAAGAAAAATATCCTTTCTGCAAAATTATTTTTATCAGATAGTGAATATGCTGTAATTTCCATGATCTTAACAAAAACCCTCATCCGCTATACCACTTCCCTCTTCCAATGGCTGTTCATTTTTTTCTGCTCCCCTTCATAACAAAATTTCTTGAAGTTGCTGTCCCTACACTTTATCTCTGTGTTCTCTCCACCCAGCCTCTTGAAGCATCACAAAGAGGCTTTCACCCACATTGCTCTATTGAAACTTATCTTGCTAAGGTTGCCAAAGGTTTCAACATCACAAAACTCTACGGTCAACTCTTAATTGTCATCACACCTCTCTGTTGGAAGCATTTAGTTGATCTGCATTCCTTCTTGGCTTTCCTCTACATCTGAGTTGTCTGCCTATTGAAATCACTCTTCCTCTGTTTCTTTGCTCATTATTCCTTATCTTCCAACCTAAAAGTGTTGGAGGACTCAGGATCTACCTTTTGGAACTCCTCTCCTTTGGTGACTTCATCCAATCTTATGGTCATATAAATAATCACAATTCCCAAAGATATATACAGTCTGGAATGTTCCCCTGAACCTCAAATTCATGTAATCAACTGCCTAGTCAACAGCCTCTTATATTAGAGGTCTGAAGACATTCCAAAATTGATATCGCAAGGACAACTTCTAATCTTCCTCACCATTGCCCAAACCTATTCCTCTCCATATTAGAAAATGGCATGTTGTCCCAGTTGCTCAGATAAGTGTATATATATAAAGAAAAAACCCTGAGAAACATACAAAAAATTCCCTAAAACATTCTTAGTACCATCCATTCTTTGATACCCTACATCCCACTCATTAGCAAATGCCAATTGGTCCAACCACAACTATCATCTTCGGTGTGGAGAAACAGCTTCTGACCCAGTCTTTTGCTTTCACTTTTGTCCCCAGAGAATAGTCAGAGTGATCTTTTAAAAAGCTTGTCAAAAAACAAACAAACAAACAAACAAAAAACCTCGCCAATGCTTCTCATCTCAAAGAAAAAATAATAATAATAAATCCTAAGTTCAGTGCAAATTTCTTCAAGAACTTAGCCTTCCTCTTTTCTATGTTGGTTCTCTGATTTCACCTCTGCCAGTTGCCTCCTGTCTCACTTCACTGGATCCAAACAGATCTCTCTACTGCCTGGAAAAGTTCAGAAATGTTTGTCTATTTTTGTTGTTGTTTGCTACCATATGCCTAGCTGTTGGAATAATGCCTGTGATATAGTTGGTAGTAAATATTTACTGAATTAAAGAATGAAAAAAATGTGATTGAACGAATAGAAAAATAAATCCAATTTCATAATAAATCTCTGCTTTAGTAGTCACAAGTGTCAGGCCTCTGAGCCCGAGCTAAGTCATCATAACCCCTGTGACCTGCACATATACATCCAGAGGGCTTGGAGCAACTGAAGAACCATAAAAGATGATATTCCACCATTATGATTTGTTTCTGCCCCACACCAACTAATCAATCGACCTTGTGACATTCCCCCCAACCACCAACAATGAGTCTCATGATCTCCCCACCCTACGTCTTGTGACCCCTGCCCCTGCCCACAAGACATAGTACCTTTAACTGTAATTTTCCACTGCCTACCCAAATTCTATAAAACTGCCCCACCCCTATCTCCCTTTGCTAACTGTCTTTTTGGACTCAGCCCACTTGTACCCAAGTGAAATAAACATCCTTGTTGCTCACACAAAGCCTGTCGGTGGACTCTCTTCACATGGATGTGCGTGATAGCAAGATTTTTTCTGATATAGATAACATAAATTTCCTAAAAAAAAGTTATGTCTTTAAATCTAAATAGAGGAAAATGCCAACATCATTTACATAACAATTTAAAAGCTAGATTTTGTCTTATTTAACCTAAATAGCTATGGCTATCTGTGTAATTCTAAGAAAATGATTGTTCTAGTTGTCTGCATATTTCAAACAATATGCTGAAAAAAAAGATAACATAGAAACACTTGTTTAAATTACCCACCTTGTGTGATAGACTATCAAAGACTATTTTGGCTAAACCATCCTAATTTGCATGTTCTATCAATCCAAGTATAATGGCTAAACTAGGGGAATTGTGCTCCACTGGATTTAAGTTGCTTAGATCAAACTCATTGTGGTCCACAACATGTAATGAGATTTTGAGGCTAAAATGAGGCTAATTTGTACATTACAAAAAAATTAAAATGTATAATTTCAGTGAATACTTCTATTTTTTACTTTCAATTTAAATTTTTTTCCATTGTCGCAAACAACAAAATTCTCATATTGTAGTAGTTTATTCCTTCAGCAGGAAGACTTGTAGGTAAACACAACTTTCCATGGGAATAAAGGAAAAGCATTCTCATATTTTCTCATATAAACAATAGAATGGTGTGGTAGATAAGAGAGTTTGATTTAGTTTTAACACATTTCTCTGCTAATTATGCTAAGCCAAGTCAAATAGTGAGTGAAGCTAACCCAAGGGTAGTCCAATACCCTTCTTCTGGTAGCCCCAAGAAGCCAAAAGTGCCTAGATAAAACATTCCAGTATAGAGCCCCAAACGTGACATTCACTTTTTTAAATGAACAAAAGTGTTGAAATAGCTCCATCGAGTAATATGCATATGAGTTTCTGCATTATATCTCACTGAAAAAGAGTCAATACAGGTTTAGATTAAATGCTTTCTATGTTAGCAGCTGTCTTTGCTATTAGACACTCTTTGGTTTCCTGAGTCACAGTGAACAGGTTAAAATAATATCTACCAGACTAAAGATCTAAGTCTCCAAACAAGAATAAAATATATAGTAGATGAACAAATCATACAATAACTCAGGCTGTAAATTCAAGAAGCTTGATTTGGCATGCTGGAGTTACATAGTTTTCATAGTGATTTTCAGCTCAGGTTTAAACTTTCAAGGTGCTCTGAGGGAAAAGTACTGCGACACTTGGAATATCTTTTAGCTTAGCTTTCTAAAGGCAGAAGAAAAATATCCTTTCTGCAAAATTATTTTTATCAGATAGTGAATATGCTGTAATTTCCATGATCTTAACAAAAACCCTCATCCGCTATACCACTTCCCTCTTCCAATGGCTGTTCATTTTTTTCTGCTCCCCTTCATAACAAAATTTCTTGAAGTTGCTGTCCCTACACTTTATCTCTGTGTTCTCTCCACCCAGCCTCTTGAAGCATCACAAAGAGGCTTTCACCCACATTGCTCTATTGAAACTTATCTTGCTAAGGTTGCCAAAGGTTTCAACATCACAAAACTCTACGGTCAACTCTTAATTGTCATCACACCTCTCTGTTGGAAGCATTTAGTTGATCTGCATTCCTTCTTGGCTTTCCTCTACATCTGAGTTGTCTGCCTATTGAAATCACTCTTCCTCTGTTCCTTTGCTCATTATTCCTTATCTTCCAACCTAAAAGTGTTGGAGGACTCAGGATCTACCTTTTGGAACTCCTCTCCCTTGGTGACTTCATCCAATCTTATGGTCATATAAATAATTACAATTCCCAAAGATATATACAGTCTGGAATGTTCCCCTGAACCTCAAATTCATGTAATCAACTGCCTAGTCAACAGCCTCTTATATTAGAGGTCTGAAGACATTCCAAAATTGATATCGCAAGGACAACTTCTAATCTTCCTCACCATTGCCCAAACCTATTCCTCTCCATATTAGAAAATGGCATGTTGTCCCAGTTGCTCAGATAAGTGTATATATATAAAGAAAAAACCCTGAGAAACATACAAAAAATTCCCTAAAACATTCTTAGTACCATCCATTCTTTGATACCCTACATCCCACTCATTAGCAAATGCCAATTGGTCCAACCACAACTATCATCTTCGGTGTGGAGAAACAGCTTCTGACCCAGTCTTTTGCTTTCACTTTTGTCCCCAGAGAATAGCCAGAGCGATCTTTTAAAAAGCTTGTCAAAAAACAAACAAACGAACAAACAAAAAACCTCGCCAATGCTTCTCATCTCAAAGAAAAAATAATAATAATAAATCCTAAGTTCAGTGCAAATTTCTTCAAGAACTTAGCCTTCCTCTTTTCTATGTTGGTTCTCTGATTTCACCTCTGCCAGTTGCCTCCTGTCTCACTTCACTGGATCCAAACAGATCTCTCTACTGCCTGGAAAAGTTCAGAAATGTTTGTCTATTTTTGTTGTTGTTTGCTACCATATGCCTAGCTGTTGGAATAATGCCTGTGATATAGTTGGTAGTAAATATTTACTGAATTAAAGAATGAAAAAAATGTGATTGAACGAATAGAAAAATAAATCCAATTTCATAATAAATCTCTGCTTTAGTAGTCACAAGTGTCAGGCCTCTGAGCCCGAGCTAAGTCATCATAACCCCTGTGACCTGCACATATACATCCAGAGGGCTTGGAGCAACTGAAGAACCATAAAAGATGATATTCCACCATTATGATTTGTTTCTGCCCCACACCAACTAATCAATCGACCTTGTGACATTCCCCCCAACCACCAACAATGAGTCTCATGATCTCCCCACCCTACGTCTTGTGACCCCTGCCCCTGCCCACAAGACATAGTACCTTTAACTGTAATTTTCCACTGCCTACCCAAATTCTATAAAACTGCCCCACCCCTATCTCCCTTTGCTAACTGTCTTTTTGGACTCAGCCCACTTGTACCCAAGTGAAATAAACATCCTTGTTGCTCACACAAAGCCTGTCGGTGGACTCTCTTCACATGGATGTGCGTGATAGCAAGATTTTTTCTGATATAGATAACATAAATTTCCTAAAAAAAAGTTATGTCTTTAAATCTAAATAGAGGAAAATGCCAACATCATTTACATAACAATTTAAAAGCTAGATTTTGTCTTATTTAACCTAAATAGCTATGGCTATATGTGTAATTCTAAGAAAATGATTGTTCTAGTTGTCTGCATATTTCAAACAATATGCTGAAAAAAAAGATAACATAGAAACACTTGTTTAAATTATCCACCTTGTATGTACAGACTATCAAAGACTATTTTGGCTAAACCATCCTAATTTGCATGTTCTATCAATCCAAGTATAATGGCTAAACTAGGGGAATTGTGCTCCACTGGATTTAAGTTGCTTAGATCAAACTCATTGTGGTCCACAACATGTAATGAGATTTTGAGGCTAAAATGAGGCTAATTTGTACATTACAAAAAAATTAAAATGTATAATTTCAGTGAATACTTCTATTTTTTATTTTCAATTTAAATTTTTTTCCATTGTCGCAAACAACAAAATTCTCATATTGTAGTAGTTTATTCCTTCAGCAGGAAGACTTGTAGGTAAACACAACTTTCCATGGGAATAAAGGAAAAGCATTCTCATATTTTCTCATATAAACAATAGAATGGTGTGGTAGATAAGAGAGTTTGATTTAGTTTTAACACATTTCTCTGCTGATTATGCTAAGCCAAGTCAAATAGTGAGTGAAGCTAACCCAAGGGTAGTCCAATACCCTTCTTCTGGTAGCCCCAATAAGCCAAAAGTGCCTAGATAAAACATTCCAGTATAGAGCCCTCTGTTAGGTCTACTTTTCCTATCCCAGTGTTTTATGACACAGAAAATAACGACTGTAACATTCCCTAAGGCCCTTTAACAAAGTAAACATGGTTTACCCACATGGCTCTTAAGATTCTGCCCTTCCTAACTCACCTACCATCTCTGATCACCTTCAGAAGCCATTTTCAGTTAGCATTTAACCCGTTTGGCCAATATCAAAAATTACCATAGACAGTTATGGCTTAGTATCTTTGTTATATGATCAATTATAGAGATTATACATTTCAAAATGAGGCAGTATTGATTGTTGCTGGCAAGTTATTTCTGTAAACGTGTGCACGTGTGTGTGTGTGTTTGTATCAATCTCAAGATTTTACCTTTTTGATATCAAATGAAGTTTGGGGGCTTATGGTAAACTGATTTACAGAGTTGTAAGTAAAAACATTGAATAATTTATTCAATTATGACCAGGATTTTTTTTTAACTTTTATTTATAAAAAGTCAGTAATAATATCTACTTTATAAGGTTGTTATAATTAAAACCAGCCCAATTGCCTCATAGAACTGATGTTTATGAGTTTTTTTTTTTTTTTAATAAAAATAGCAGTTGACCCTCCCAATCTTAAAACTTGAGAAAGTTACATTTTGTCTAATCTGAGTTTCTTTCTCAGGAAGCCACCCATTAGGCTTCCCAGATAGTACCAAGGAACTGAAACTTACCAGACCATGGCATCTGGACAAAGAGAGGCCAGACTCCTCACCTGCCATGACTGCCTATGTCACCACCTGCTTCTTGTTGACCAACTCCTCTTCCTTACTTCTCCCTAATTCCTGTTTTCCCACACAGTTACATTTCTTGTTGCTATATAAACCTCTAATTTTAGTCAGTTGAGAAGATGGATTTGAGGCTGATCTGCCATCTTTTCAACTCTAGCACCGGAATAAAGTCTTTTTCTCTGGCAATACTCATTGCTTCAATGATTGGCTTTCTATATGTTACCACTGGCATTGTGGTAATATAATGTTCAAAAGGTTATACATATTTACTTACATACACAGTACCTGGTACACTGTAGAAACTAAAATATCATATCTTTTAGGTGTAGTAACCATGAGTGAGCAGATCATAATTTCAATTATAAGAGCAGCTATAATTAAAGAACAGTTGTCCACTCACTGCATACCAAAATAAACGGGCCCAATGTACACATAATTGGTATCCTTCTACAACACACAAATATATTAAAATAATTGCCATCAATGTATGGAAACTTTCTATTAATTAGGGTAGACTGTTCACCATAACTAACGAGTGCCTCGTTTTGTAAACTATACTAGGTAGTAAATGTTTCCACATATGTTTATCATGGTTTTAGATACTGAGATTTTGCTATACAGTATAAAACATTTTAAGTTAAAAGTCTGGTAAATATGTTATTATTCAGAAGCAAGCGATGGCTGATTATGTTCAGGAAATTCTCAGGGACATTAACCATCAATCAGGGCATAAAGCTAATGCTTGATATTAGAGGGCTGATCTCAACAAATTAGCCGATGATCCAGACTATCTTTAGTAATAATTAATACAGGGTTTAATAAGATGTATGACTCAGAAAATAAGCAAATTGGAATGTTAACACCATGGAAACTGCAATCTTATTTGAGACACGTTCATAATTTAAACAAGCAATATATGTTTCTCCCTCTTATGGCATATTGCTAGCTTCTGTGTAAGTGTAACTACAATTTATTTCAGACTGAGACATACATTCTCACTTTTCCCTAGCTTTTTGTCCTTTTCTTCTTCTTTTTTTTTGTTAAGTGTACATATTCTCTACTCATGTGGCACAAATCAGAACTGACATCATTGATCTCCTGATAACAGCCTTCTCTGGGCCTGAATTATTTCTCCTAACTTTACTTAACAGAAAAAAAGGAGAAGAGAATGCCTCACAGCCCCCATTTTTACTTCATTGTGGATAGGCTCACTTTCTGTCTTTTGGATTCTGTTCATTTGCATTCTCCCAGCAGTTCCTTGAGATGTCAGGGATTGCTTAAAATGCACAGAACAGAGACTTTGCTTCTGGCCACTCTTGCACATTCAAAACAAAGTATAAACACTATCCATTTTAAACTTGAGGAAAGAGCTAAGCTTTTCCAATGCCTTGGAGTCATAAAGAAAGAAAATAAGTGTTCCCTCGTGAGGTTCTTACTCTGTTTGTAGATGTCTTACCTCATTTTTAAAGGAGATAAACCTGGATTGAATCAGCAGTAAAATTTAGATGTCCTTTAGTTGGTTCACCCTTAACCATAAAGAATTGACACACCAGGCTTGGTTAGTGTGTTTTGATCACTGACCATTTTTAGCATATTGTACTAAGTTGTAAAATGTGAAAGTATGTATGTGGGAAAAAAATGTTTCTAGTATGATTGTTTTAAGAGTTGTATGCTATATGTATGGAAATAACATGTAAGGAAAACATTATATTCAATTTAGTGTTCATGATTAGATATCCATTTTAGCTGAGACCAAATTTTAAAAATGATTAACATTACAAGGACATTCTACTATATTTTATGCTGAGAACAAAGATGCATTTTTGTTTCTTGACAGACCAGTCTTAGAGATCAAGGAAATAGTTTTAACTTTCCTTTTCATTCCATTCAATTAGTGTCACATTATACAGCAGTCCCTCCTTATCCTCAAGGGATAGGTCCCAAGACCCTCAGTGGATGCCTGAAACCTCAGATCTTACCAAACCCTATAAATTCTATGTATTTGTCTATATATGTATGGTGAAATTTAATTTATAAATTAGGCACTGAAATAGATTAACAATAACCAATAATAAAACAGAACAATTATAACATACAATAAGAAAAATTATGTGAATGTGCCTCCCTTTCTCAAAATATCTTATTGTACTCACCTATTTTTGGACCATATTTGACAGCAGGTAATTGAAATTAATAAAAGCAAAACTGCAGATAAGGGGGACTACCATATAGGATAATGCTCAAAGTAAGTTCTTATTGAATGAATTAATGAATATATGAATAGGAAGCAAACCGTATCAAATAAGCTATGTCATTTGCAATTAATAAGTCATTAGCAATAATAGTATTGTTAATTACAAGCATTATGTCACAAGTCATGTTTAATTATTTTCCACTTCATATGTGGTATATGTCTGAGGTGTCATTGTTCCTTAATAATGAAGAAACATACCTTTAAATACATTGCCTAGGATAATTTGACAATATAAGAAAACAGAAAATTGGATTCTCACCTTATTCCATACACAAAAATAAATTCCTGATCCATTTAAAACATTCATGTAAACTCCAAAACTATAAAGATTTTAAATATACTATGCCTGAGTGTGGTGGCTCCTACTTGTAACCTCAGCATTTAGGGAAGCCAAGGCAAGAGTATTGCTTGAGCCCAGGAGTTCTAGACCAGCGTGGACAACATAGTGAGACTACTACCTCTACAAAATACAAAAAGATTAGGCAGGTGTGGTAGCGCATGTCCGTAATCTCAGCTACTTAATGAGGCTAAGGTAAGAGGATTACTTAAGCCCAGAAGGGCAAGGTTGCAGTGAGCCATGACTGTTTCACTGCACTCCAGCTTTGGGGACAGAGTGAGATCCCACCATTTATTCATTCATTTCTTTGAGTAAAGGAAGTTTTCTTAAAACACAGAAAATGCTAACTCCATTTAAAATCCCTATTAATTTAAAGACATTTTAAAGAAAGAAAAGAATCAACACAAGAATGAAAGATATTAGTACATATTACTGACCAAAAAAGTTTAGAGGCCGGGCGTGGTGGCTCACGCCTGTAATCCCAGCACTTTGGGAGGCCGGGGCGGGTGGCTCATGAGGTCAGGAGATCAAGACCATCCTGGCTATACCGAAAATACAAAAAATTAGCTGGGCGTGGTGGCGGGCGCCTGTAGTCCCAGCTACTCGGGAGGCTGAGGCAGGAGAATGGTGTGAACTCGGGAGGCGGAGTTGCAGTGAGCCAAGATCGCGCCACTGCACTCCAGCCTGGGCGACTGAGCGAGGCTCCGTCTCAAAAAAACAAAACAAAACAAAACAAAAAAAACTTCAGAATATGTTAAAAATTTCTGCATATCAGAAAAATTCAGAAAAACCAATAAAAAAGGTAAGATAAGATACTTTTATAGATACTTTATGACTAGAACATATATAAAACAATCATAAATAACCATGTAATGACTAAAAATCACAAATACATATATGATATTAGAAAAAATAGAAAACTGTAACATTAAATATAACTGATGATGCAGAACCCTTTTGCACTCCTGGAAAGGGTGTAAATTGGAAGAGTTTAGCTTCATCTAATAAAGTTGCAGGCATACGTCTCTTACAACCTACAGAAATTCATGTACATCCACCCCAAAAATCATATCCAACAGTACGTGTGGCGGAATTTTTTTATAATAGTGAGAAACAGAATATCCAAATTGGTGATTTAAAATAGCATGGCTGAACACATTGCTGCATATTTTTCCAATGAATTCTCAATGAGAAATAGAAACAAATAATACAATAAAACTTTGATGACTCTTCAACATAATGTGAATTAAACAAATCAAAAAGATATGCACACAGTATGATTCCAATTATATACAGATTACAATAGAGAAAATTATATTGTTTAGGGTTGTATTAAGAATGTAATTTATTATGAAAGCTAGGAAATGTTTATCACAAAAGTCAGTACTGTAACTAGAATTAAATAATCAGCAATGGCAAGAAAGGAAAGGAAGATAGGCTTAGAGGGAAGCTAAAGGTTAGGTTGCCTCTGTCTGGGGTATTTATTTCAACAACATAGGACATTTCAATTAAATATTTAACATAGTTCTTTGTTCAAAATAGGAGCTAGATACTTAATACGAAGAGATCAGTTAAAGAACATGAAAACTGGTAAAGAGAGAGAAACAAATAAGTAAAAGAGAGTCTTTCAAGATAAATTTTTATAAGAACTACAGCGTATTATGTTTAAGGGAGGAAATTATTAGCATTACTAGAAGGAAATTCACCAACCCACTTTAGTCATATATAAATATATTAAACAAACAGAAAAATGACAAATCACCTACTCTGAGGATTTGGATTAGGAAGCCAGAAAGAAGATGGGTGTGAAACATTTTGGATGTAGAAATAATGGGGATTTGGTGGTGATTTGATACATAGCAGGAAAGAAGGTGGTGGCAAGGATGATGCTTTGACTCTCTCTGGACCTCCCAATGATTGCAGGCTACTAACGGAGACAGAAATGTCAGGGAAGAGCAGATTTGGATAAAGAATGAGGGAGGAGGGAGAGTTATAAAAGTCAGACAAAGGTTTATGTGGAATGCCTGCAAAATTTGAAAAAAT
>NW_012105209.1:930077-934259 GCF_000951045.1 Mandrillus leucophaeus | reverse complement strand
GACCTCGTGATCCACCGATCTCAGCCTCCCAAAGTGCTGGAGTTCTTAACAGAAGAATAGTCTGGAAATATGCATTGGAGGATTTTCAATGTAGAAATGATATTCAAAATCATAAGGATAAGATAATTGAGGGAAGGAGTTTACAGTTTGTCATGAGAAGACCCAAAGGTCAAGTTCTGACGAAATTTTGTATTTAGAAATGAGATTAAGGAGGAAGTTTTTCCAATGGAGACAAAGAGATGAAAACAAGAAAAGTGATTTCACTGAATAAAAATAATGTTTCAAGAAGGAGAGAATAAGGGTAGTTGCCTGAAGACTTCTTTGAGTATTTGGTATCTAAATTGTTACCAAAATGACAAGTGGGATTTGGAATGGCAGGTGTGATAGTGAACGGCATCCTTCGCTAAGGAAACCCTGAGAAGAGACAGAGAAGTGAATAAGCATGCCACCTGCCTCACAGATATTTGCTTGGATTTTATATGGACGTTAGCTGAACTACAGGGAGGCATGTTACATGTTTGAGGTGAGAAAAGCAGTAAAAAGACATATTTTGCATATTTAATTACTTTATTGTTTTTCTTCTACTTTTGTAACTACACGACTAGGAGAGAAGAGAGTCATAAATGTTAGTATAGAAGAAAGGAAGTTGTTATAAGAGATAACAAATTCTGGATGATACTGTACTGTAATCCCTGTGCATTCAAGATGAAGCTTAATGGATCTCAGGACCCAGGCATTGTAAGGACAAATTACTTCCAAGTGCAAAATAAATACCGATTGAGTGACTGATCAATCTCCATCTTTCTGACTTATTAGAGGCTGGCTCAATGATGCTCGGATTTTCTCTAAGAGTTTCACAATCTATTTGAATAGACACAGGAACAGGGAAGTCTCTACTGATAAAATTTTCAGTAGTAATTACTTATTTGAAACAAATTTTCCACTTGGCTATAAAGAAAAATGTTCATAATATTTTAGGCTATACCTAAAATCCTCAAATCATGTTGGTCAACTCCAGATCCAAATTGCTTCCCAAAATGTTCATATTAAAATACATTTGTGATTTATCTTTATTTTCCAGTTATTTTTTATAGTTTAAAAGATCTCCAACACTCAAAAATAGTGACAAGAAAAGCGTTTAGGAGTCACAGTACTGTGTAAAACATTGCCTTGTTTTTATGAAAATGTATTGGCAAAATTTCTCATTTATTACTCTCTACATTTATACAAGGCACAGATAGTGTGGTTTGAGGATTAAATATTTGCCAGCTAGCTAGCAAATGATCGATAATGTTTCTGTCATTTTGGAAATTACTCAAGAATTATTACATTTATTGACAGAATTATTACATTATTACACGTAAGAATTATTACATTTATTGCTCTATGAATTTGTCAAACTATTTTCCTCAGTGCTTTGTACTGTAACTCTACATAGTTTTAAAGATTATAAGCCTTGGCTCGATTTTTGTGGCAGGATACTAGAGAATACCCTTTAGATAATGTACCAGTTTTTTATTTAATTTGGTTAAATATAGATAAAGTCTTAATATAGGAGGTATTTCCTTCTGTAAGCAAAATTCTATGTGCATTAAACTTTCCCTTGATTCATATTTCATCTGTTGACTCTAAAGTCAGAAAAGCTAAAAGCAGTAGCTGTTTCTAGTACCCAGTAGGTGGTGCTTTCAACCAGAGTTTGACAGTCCTGGCTCTGCTTCCACTCTGTATTAATAACTGTCCAAAGATGCACTGGAAACCAATTTGAATTGAAAAAACTGACTTGCCTTTTCATGTTAAATCTTCAAGTACATCAATGATGAGTAAATACTACTAGCTTAAAAATGGTAATGTCTTACTATATACTTTTAAAAATAAGTAAAATGCAAAACATGACTACAACCATAAAAATAACATTCCTCTTTTCTTGTTTCTGTATTTTAACTTTTATTTCTTTTGCAGAACCAACAAAGCTACCAATCAGGAAGACAGGTTCTTTCTCATGGTGTTTACCTGTTCCTGATACATTTGTCAAATTTTTCTTCACAAAAGTAGCTTCTTGGTTATGTGGGGGAAAAAAAAAAAGTGTAGAAATCTCCATCTACGTCCCACTCTTAGTGGGAAATATGTTCACTTTGCAAAGTTTTGTGAACCTCTGATAATGAGGAAAAGTCAAGTGGCACTTTTGATGTAAACTCGCCTAATGTATGCTTTGATCTATGGGTAAACTGTACTTGCTGAGAGCCAAAGGCTGCCTCTGCTAGTGAGTCAAATCTCCCACTCTAATCACTTTTCCTTATGTTATTGTAGTATATAGGATTATGTGTTTAAAACCCCATTGTGTGGGAGAGAGGACAGGAATGAGATGGTTGGGTTCAAATAATTTTGTATTGTGAGATCCACATATAGTTTAAATTAGAAAAACTAGTGTGAAACCATGAATAGCTTGGATTAACATTTGCTCTCTAGCCTCCTCTACCTCTGATCACTACTGGGGAAGACAATTATGGTTTTAATTCTTACTTGTTTATTTCATTCTGATAACATTGATGCTTAAAATGTTCCTGCAAATTTGAAGCTTACTGATTATACATATATTCGCGGGCTACTTAGTAATTCTCAAACTTAGCTCTGCCTGAAAAAGACCTGTGCTTTCTTCCCAACACCTCTGAATCCAAATTGAAAAATTCTGAAGCTGCAAACTCAGAATTCTTATTCAGTAGGTCTGATATGGAGCCACATTCACAGGTAACTTTGAGAACAGTGTATGACACTTCCATCAGTGCCATTTTTCACAAATGTTTTCAGATAACAGATTTATAAAATACGAATAGAACGACATAGTCCTCTCAAATATTTCTGGAAAGCATCTGAAACATATGAGCTCCCTATACTTGTTTACTTGTTCAAGTAGAGGGAATGCCAGCATCCTGCTCCCCAAGTTATCAAAGTTTAAATATGTTCAACTTATTCTATTTTTGTCTTTAAATGAATACTATCTATACTATTTATGCATTATTCACTAGAAATGTGGTTGTTAGATGAATAATGAGAGGAGTTTCATAGACTTAGTGAAGACTTTTGCCTTGCAAACTTGTATGTCTAAGTCACAGGATGTACATATGCTGCATATCTTTATTTCTGCCTTGTCCTTTTGTCATCCTTGCCACAAACTTCTTTCTGGCTGTATATCAAATCATCATAAAATTCCCATTATTTCTACATCCAAAATGTTTCAAACTTGTCTTCAAGTTTAGTCTTTTTATCTTTGAAGTTCAATGAAATGTTTTCTTATGTTCTTGCATGTCTGAGCATAGTGATATCAACCACATATCTTTACAAAATATTAAGAAGTTGAATTAACATGAATTACTACATAGCATACACATACTGAATAATAATTTTTATGTTGTTTACTTGATTTTAAAACTTCCTGGGCTTATCCAAAATTAAATTTCACATATGACTATTGAGGAAAACAAAGACTAAAATAAAATGTGACAAGCAAAACAAAATACAAAGCGAATATTCTGTTCCATTTCTGCAGCTTTATCTCTATGTTTACAAATAACTTCTAAAAACTATTTCCTTTGAGTTTTTGGAGGGTTTTGTGGGGCCCCAACTAATGGAGCCTTTTTTTGCCCCAAAATGGCTAACCTGATTTATAAGATAAACAAGAAAGGATAAAATTATGAAGGCACAAATATTAACTTTAAAAATTATGATTCTCTCTCTGGACAAGCAGTCTTACAATACAAGACACCAGAATTAGTCACAGTTATCTACCCAGTAATTAGCAGGACTGGAAAAGTCCAGGGTTTCCTGAGTGTGAAGACTGCCCTTGTCATGAAGGCACAGACCAGAACACATGCATACTGTGGACAGAAGAGGGATAAATGTGCCAGACTACAGATTTCAAATTTCTCTCTCTAATCTTACTAGTCAGGATAAGCCACTCCTCTAGCCCGGAGGAGGAATGAGTAGAAGGCAGAGAGGGTCACCCTTATAGTGCATTAGATATTTGTTCTTGTTATGCCCCATTTGTGTATAACAATATTTTAGTCAATCAGTCTAAGGAGACAAGCAGTCTATCAGAATACATTTTGGAACCTTTGCATAACAGTTTATTTTCTTCATTATAGATTATTAAATAAGTCAGGAGAAAAACTTTATTAAATCATTCTG
>NW_012105209.1:886091-929832 GCF_000951045.1 Mandrillus leucophaeus | reverse complement strand
TAAAATTAAAATTCGAATATTATATCTTCTCACAAATTAAATTTCTAAGACATTTAATTCCAAAGGAATTAAATCCAAAATCAAAATATCTTGATCATGTGAGTAAAATCTCCAAAATTATTTCCCCATTGTTTTGTTATTCTTTTCGATCTCTGTTAGAAGTATCACAAATGACTGAATTTAGTTGGTATGCATTCAACAGTTCCAGTGTCTTCTGTTTTATAGTGGACTGAGTATACATTTTTAAGGTTCTAAAATTATTTTAGTACCAAGTCTTGACTTCGCTTTTAAGGATTTTTTCCACTTTGTACTTTAAATCTGTATTTCTTTGACATTCCACCTCTAACAGATGACAGCATCATCTACACAAATGTATAAAGAAAATATATCTGGCTTTGTTCTTTATTTACCCCCTACAACCATTCATTAATCAATATCTGCAACTGTACTAACCCCTCGTGCCTGATCAAGAATAGATTACTGTGCCTCTTTCACTCTTTATATCCAATCAGCATCTTAACTTCAACTATTTCTCAAATCCCCAGGGCTACATCCCTTAGTTCATACTATAATTATCCCTCATTTGGATTACTGTGAGAGTAACCCTTCCTTTCAGAACAGATAAAATGCTCTATGTCTGTCCAAGGCATCATTCTTTACCTTGGGTTATAAAACATCCTGTCTCTTACTCAAGGACTTTGAAATACATGGAAATGTATCTATTTTCCAACTTCTTGGGTACAGGGAAACACATAAGAAAATGGGAATATGTAGACAAATTGAATTAGCTGTATTCCGTATCTCTGCTTTCTTTGCTGTTTGCCCACTACCGGGTAAATAGAATGCCCATTTTCTTCTGTGTGATAATATTCCCAGAAAATATAGCATCTTCAGCGTAATTTTCTTAATAACAATTAAAATAAATCATGATTTTTGTTCAGAGTAAGATACTGTACTCAACATTTGTTATGTCGCAGAGATTAGCAATGTGAAAATCACGTTTTATCTGTCCTAGCAGAATGGTCACAAATATGATGAGGCAGCCAGAAGCCAACAGTTATCATTGGCTATCTGAGCAGGTCTCTTAAGTGTGGTCTGGTTCCAGTTAACTAAATCTGGGTATCAGGATGCCATTGCAGAAGTGTTGGAGAGAAAAACTTAACTAACTTTACTTGTAGTAGCATGTTGCTATGGATGTTTCTTAGCTGTTAGAGAATTATTTCCAGGACCCAATGGAACCACTTTGTCTTGATAATTCTCTTGGGAGTCTTTTTGCTTAGTCATTACAATCTTTGAATTTCTTGAAAATACAGTCCAGTGTTTAAGGAAATGTTAGGACAACTTATAACCATTTAATACAAATTTGTACCCAAAAGAATCCTGAAAAGATCAGATTAATGGTTACAAGATTCAGCCCACATTGACTAAAGCAGAGGAAAAAAATCAATTAACCACAAAAATTATGTAGATGTAGTTCTTGTGTGAGGCATTATTGTATAGATAAAAAATATTTTCAAGACACTTCCCCTTCCAGCTCTCATTTCTCCTTTCTACTCTGTTAGGTCCATGTTCAGACATATTTTCCCCCATGTAGGCCCTCTCATCAATTGACAGCACTAATAAAAGGAAATGGTTTATTTTACATTAGTTCCAAAAGAATTTGAGAATTAAATCTCATTGATCTTTCCTGGATCCTATTCCACTCTTTGCATCATGTACTGTGGTCCTAGAATGGAAGAATAGTACACTCTTATTGGTGATCCCTGAGACACATAAGCTGCCTCCACATGTCAGGAGGTATGAAGTGGAATCAAGCCTGTCTAATTCCAATGGATTTCTTTTATACTTTGGAGGTTATTTCTCAATGGAATAGAATTTTATTTATGAGAGTGAAAGAAAATAGATACAGAACAGCTAAACAAGAAACTAATGTATTTTCCACATAGAACTGATGGCAGCAGCGTTCTGTCTGGAGAGGCTACTGCAAAGACGCCAGTTGCAGCAGGGGAGGTACGGCCAGGGTCGCCTACTCCACGGAACTGGCGGAAGCTGAGAACAGGGGGAAGCCCCACGCGGCTTCCGAGTTGGAAGGGTGGGAGCCCCGCCCTTCCGGCAGCTGCAGCCGCTCAGCTGTGGCTGTGGATCTGCGGATTCTTTTGTTCTCAGGGGCCCGAGATGCATCCCCTCTCCTCACAGCTTTGGAAATGTCTACCCCGGCTATCCAGCATCTGCCCACGCCTGGCACCTGTTCGGATTTCTGAGTAAAGTTGAGGCTGAGCTTGGGTACTGTCACGACCTGGCCAGGAGCGTGCAAACTCGGGGCAGCGCTGACACGCCAGCCTCCTGCCACCTGTGCCACCTCCAGACTTTGGGCACCGATGAGCACGAGAGGGAGGCCAGAGGCTGAAGAGGGGCTGAGAGCAGCTTGGTGCAGGTCTGTAGACACCCCTCGGCATGAATAGCCTGGGCATCATGGACAGCCAGTTGATGGCTCCTGGACGGAAAGGGGCGGGTCCCCAGTGAAGCCCTACCTTCAGGCCTGGGATAGCCGGAAGCCTAGAAGCCAGGCTGCCAGTTTCGTGGATGGGAAGGAGAACTTATTTCCCAGGCGCCCATGGCCTCCCGTGGACCAATCAGGACTCACTCTGCCCCTCACTTGTCAGGTTTTGAGCAAGAGAGAGAAAAGAGATGGAGAGAAGAGAGATGGAGAGAAGAGTTGTGGCCCCTCAGTGAGACCAGACCTAGGAGCTCCCGGAGCCAGGGCTGTGACACCCTCTTTGGAGTTCCGCAGTTCCTGTTGTCTCCAAGCTTCCAGGAGCCACTGCATTCCCCAGTGCCAGCAGAGGCAGCCGATTGTAGTACACCTGTTCCAGCAGCAGCAGCCTCGCAGGGAGCCAGCACCTAGAGGCCTGTCCCACCACAGCCAGTGTGTCTGTGGAAACTGAGAGGCCAGACACTGCGCTCGCTCAGTCATGCACCTTTGCGTCTCTGCACCTGGCTCAGCCTTGGCAGACATGGGATCCAGGACAGTAACCTGAGCTGAGCACAGCCTGCCAGGTAGAGTGGGTGGAACAAGCCCTGCAGATCCAAGCAAAACTGGGGCAAAGGCGCCACCAGCAGAAAAGGTTTCTAGCTGGTGAAGCCACACCCCAAGGGTCCTATGACAGAACAATTTTATGCTTATGATTTCATACTCTAAGGGAAAAATAAAAAAAATACTAGGAGGGCGGTTTTCACTCTCTAACTCCTAAGGGAGTTTCTACCTCCCTTTTTATGTGCTGAACTCAGTGTCTTCTGTGTGGTTCTCCAGAGGTGTTTTCTCTCCTCTACAATTCTTCTGCCTTTGGAGGCCTGTGAGAATAGCACGAATGGGCTGCCTCACCTGCTGGCTTCAGTGAGCTTCTGCCATTGGAAATTATCAGAAATTAGGGAAGAAATTGAGGGTAAAATATTATGTCCCTAATTTCCTCCCTGTTGAGTTGCTTTATGCTCTGAAGATCTCAATTTTTCACAAAATGGCTTTATGTTCCACTAACTTCTCCTTCCCATTATCATTAAAACTTAGAAGATGAGTGTCACTTCCGTCTTCCAAGAAGTGTGTGCACCTCTTGCATCAGTATTACCTGGATATAAGACACGGAGTCAAAGGAGATCATTTTGGAACTTTAAGGTTTAATGACTATCCTATTGGATATCAGACATTCCTGGGGCCTGTGGCCCCTCTTTTTTGGCCAATTTCCCCCATTTGGAGTGTGTGTGTTTACCCCATGCTTGTACCTGCATTTTATCTAGGAAGTAACTAACTTGCTTTTGATTTTCCAGGCTCATAGGCAGAATGGACTTGCCTTGTCTCAGATGAGACTTTGAACTTGGACTTTTGAGCTAATGCTGGAATGAGTTAAGATTTTGGGGGACTGTTGGGAAGACACAATTGTGTTTTGAAATATGAGGACATGAGATTTTGGAGGGGTTGGGGTGGAATAATATGGTTTAGCTCTATGACTCCACCCAATCTCATCTCGAATTGTTGTTCCCTAATCCCCACATGTCATGGAAGGAATTCAGCATGAGGTAGTTGAATCATGAGGGTAGTTACCTCCATTCTGTTCTTGTGATAGTGAGTTCTCTAAGATCTGATGGTTTTATAAGGAGCTTTATCGCCAACTTCACTATATACCTCTCCTTGCTGCTGCCATGTGAAGAAGGATGTGTTTTCTTCCCCTTCTGCCACCATTGTAAGTTTCTTAAGTTTCCTGTGTCAGGCTGACCTGTGAGTCAATTAAATCTCTTTCCTTTATAAATTATCCAATCTTGAGTAGTTCTAGATTAGCAGCATGAGAGCAGATGAACACAACATGCAAGAGATTTAAAGGGGGTGATTTCTATAAAGGATAAGCCAATCAGGAGAATTCAGGATATGATATAGGTCTGATACCTGGGCAAAGACAAGGGAAAGATGGGCAGGATGGGTTTCAAATTAAAGTACAATTCTTAGAAAAACTTGGCCACAGTGGTAGAGAGTCTCCTAACCATAATTGCCCATTAGAAGAGTCCCACACTTCATAACAAATTGGTCAACACTTGTGCAGCTACCATGCTCAGACACTGGCTGGGGGCAGCCAAAGGGAAATGTTGCCTTGGTACAAAAAAAAAATGTGTTGGATACAATAATATGGAAGCTGGGTATGTCATTTCTTATGCTTCCTACAGCAGTTTCTCTTAAATGAGATCCAAAAGGTGCATTTCCATGGCAGCTAAAATACAGTAACATCCTCTGTGATTATACTCTACTATCCTTTGGGGTTTCACTAGAGCATGTGCACATACTTATGTATATATAATAGTTACACTAACTTGAGAATATCATTTCTTTTTAGTAGAGAACTTGTGTATTACATAACCATCTGTATTATTTATTTTTTTCTAAAAAGAACTCTAGAGTTCAATGGTTGCTTCAACTTAAAAATGTTGGTAAAATAAACAGTAATGATTTCAGAAATCATAAATTAGCTATTCAGTGAAAACATTTTAAAGCTTTATTCAACTTTGATAAAAGTATACAAACATATAAGCACAACGCAGCACTAAAAAAGGAATATTATTGTTCTAAATGTGATCTCAAAACAGTGTACTGTTAAAAAGTTATTAGGTCATTTTAAATGATTATATTGCATTAATGGATTTTATTCAAAACTCAAGAATCCTGTTATTAATGCAATGCAATGCCCTGATGAAAAATAGTGAAATATTTATAAATGTAAAATGAAAGTTGGGAACAGAAGAATGAGATCTGGGTACAGGACAAAACTAAAATAAAAATAAAGGTGCACAAGTGAATATTAGGTTTCAATTTGTTGGGAGGGTATTGTATGAATTAATTCATGTATTCAACAAATTTGTATTGGGTATCTACCATGTGCTATAAAACATCTAGAAACTGTGCTGGCAGCTGTACACACACATACATACACACACACACACACACACACACACAGAGTCCTTAATGTCATGAAGCTTACATTCTCATGAACATAAAATGTAAACAACCATTTCATCCAAATACATAGAATTATTTCTAAGTTGTCTAATATCCTAGAAATCTATTTATCCAATTCATGCATGACATTGTATAGGTGAACAAAATAAAATGCAATCTCTTAAAGAGAGAAAAAATATCACAGAACTGACATTTCCCAAACCCGAGCTTAAGAGAGAATACACAAACCAAGCTAGAAGATTCTGATTTTTTCCCAGTTTTCCAGCCCTTAACCTTAACTTCTCAACATTATTCTCCAAAGATTAGTGATGAGGCTACACAAGCAAATGTGAGTTTATGACCTCCTGGTCTCTATTTCAAATTGTTCTAAGGATTATCATACATTTTCGCTTTCTTTTATTCTTTGAGGAAGAAATAGCATTTCTTTAAGGGTACTTACTCCTTTTAAGAGCTTGGAGCCTACCCCTTCACATGTGTTTCTTAAAATTTCATACATAATTCTCCAATATTCTCTCATTATCTTTGTCTCCCTGACCCCCACCCCTGCCTTAGAGTCAACTCTGTTATGGTACACTGCTACACATTTTTCTAAAACCCTCACCAATATTCCAATAAATTAAGTAGATATGATTCAGTAGAGTCTATAAGGATTCTCAGACACAATATAAATGATTAGGACCCTGCAATTTTTCAGTATCAGAAAAAGGGCAATGCTCTGTTAGCTCATCACTTTATAAATTCTCTTTCATTGAGCTGCCTTTTATCACAGCCTTAGTTTTTATTGAGAACCATTAACAAAAACAGCCATATGAAAATTTATTCTGCATTTGCTCTATACAGGTGATAAGATCCATTATCTACTTTATAGTTCCAATGTTGTATATTAGATCCCTTGTGAAAAATGAGTTAAAGTACTAGTCACTTTCTTTCCACTGAGAAAATGGTGTGTTTTCTACTTTCTGAAAAAAGCCATACAATTTCTGGTGACATATTTTGCATTTTGGCTGCTCAGATTCTAATCTGATATTCCGTTGTAGCAACAATGTTAATCACATTGTTCAATATTTTGACAATACTTCTTTTTTAGCTGTGTAAATATTAAGTTCTATGTCTGTGGGACCTGTGGTTGGAAACGAAAGTGGCCCTAAACCTTTAGAACAAATCTTTAACCTAAGATTATCTACTGATCAATAAATCAATAAATAGAAATTGGGCACTCTTTGGGAATACTGAAGACTCAGGGCTTTTCCATGAATAATATTTCAGATTAGCCCTCGAAGTCTTGATCTTTAGGGGAAAAGCACCAAGAACATTCCAAAAAAATGAGAGGCCGTCTTAGGGCTGTGTGTGAGACCAGACTGCCAAAAGGACCCGAATTCTCTTGATAACAAACCATTTCCTGAAGAGGAACAAATCTAACAACCCCACTGATGATAAAGAGGACTTTGTAAAGAGCTGCTCTTGTAGATGATGGGTAAAGCTGCATTCCAGAAACAAGTACTGCAAGCTAACATTTCTCAGATGTAGCAGTCTTGGTGGGAAGTTCACATACCATTAGACTGGGCCTCTTGAATATACATGGAAACTCCCTAGGACTTCTGTCCCTGAATGGAAGTTCTACTTCTTACTGATTTTGCTGGCCTGTTTTGGGGACACAGTATGTCATCTATCTGTGGGGAGAATTCTCAACTGAAGTCAGCTCAGACCCTGGACTTTGATATGAGTGTCCTTTAGCTGTTCGTCTAACCGAAACTTTCTCTTCCAATTGTCTCAGGTCCTTCAGTTTGTTCAAAAGTACCTCCTTGGGTAGGAGGCCAATGATTCTAACATACTGGTTTTATATTACAGAAACTTCACATATCCCATATTAACCACTTCAGTGTTAATCAGGTTTAACTCTAGCCACTGCTAACAATAAGATGTAATTCTTTTTGTGAGTGTACCATCTTGGACTTGTATCAAAGATTTCTGCAGAATATCTTTCTACACGAAGATATGTGAAGCTGTTCCACAAGAGCTGCTCTCTGAGTTCAGTACTTACTATTTTAAAACCCAGATCCATTCCTTGTATATACCTCCTTAGTTCCAGAGCCCCAGTCCCAGGCCTCTGTAAGCTCTTCTAGCTCTCTATTCCACAATTCCGTTCTCATCTGAGCCCTGATTAATCCCCCCATAAACCTCTCCAACGATTAGGGTCCCATGGAGTCTAGTGTGCACTTACTGGTAGTCTTGCTTGGAAATTTTAATGTTTCTTTTTTAAAATTGCTCATGCACCACAGGTACACTGTGTTAAACAGTGTATACTATACTCCTTGATTCATAATACACATGCAATTGAGTTTTTCAAAGTCCTGTTTTGTGCTATAAATCTTCATACCAAATTCTTACTTTAAAATCTCCCTAAAAATCTACCTGACTCTTGCTTTAATCACCCATGCTGTTGTACTAGACAGAGACCTTTAACTGGTCACGTATTTTTACAGATTATCTTGGGATTTCTACATGTATTTTTAAAATTTATATGCATTATGATGTAGTATAAATCTTACTCCATAACTATTTTTTCACTCAATAGAATGCTTTCAAGATTTCTCCATAACTATATTTTCAATTTCATTGGCATACATTTATTTGGAATATTTTATTATATATTAAATACTGGCTTTATCTGCTTTTATTTCCTAACATTGTTTCATCATGTTTTTCACTCATTAAAAATCCTAACTAGTTTTATGTACTTTATTATTCCCAATAATGTAATTTTAACTTGTTGATCTTTTGTCATATTTTTTATTTTGTATTTGATTAATTTCTATCATTATCTTCTTTTATTTTACCTTGAACTTATTTTGAAGGGTATAATTTCTTAAATAGTACACTTTTTTCATTAACTTTTCTACTTTTTTTGGTACATAAACATTTAATATTATTTATCATTAAGTATACTTAGATGTATCCTACAGTTATGATGTATAGTATTTTTATGTCATATTTTCTAAACAATTACTGTTTGAGATATGAATCATTTTACCTTTACATTTGTTATGCAATTATAGTAAAAATTGTTTTCAGCACACCTAAATTGCTATCACTGTTTTGTATCTCCTACTGCCAAATTGCACATGTAAAACACTAGTGAAGTTACAATAGATTACCGATTAACATTTTTAAAAAGTATTTATACTATATGAAGAATACAAATAACACATAAATAATACATTTGTAAGCTTCATATAAAAAATTATAAAATTCTCTAAGTGTTATTCCATTCTGCTTCAATTTAAGCAAATTGATAATCTCTTAAGAGTTATCAATCTGTTAAACTGATGAGGGGCAGATAAAATTCCCACTGACGACAGCCTACAAAAACTCAAATTTTTTGGTGAGGTTTCAAGAGACTAGTTGATTTGAAAGTTGAATTATCTGAGAAGGAAATTCTGTTTTCAGGATGTGTTGGTATGAAAAGCTTATTCCGTGGAGCTCCCTAAACATAAACTGGTAGCCTGGTAGCATGGAATGGAAGGGAAACAACAGCCCTGTTTTTAGACTAATATATCCCCCAATATTTTTAAAGATCTTAAAGAGGATTATTCTTGGCTAGATGTTCTGTTTAGAAAAACGAGTTGTAATATGTCATCATATTAGAAGTCATATCAGTCATCATCTAGTGATTAGATCATTCTCATAATCTTAGCCATCAACTTTCCTTGTTCTGTGCATCTGTACTTCTCTTCATTCCATTATTGCTCTTGGGAAGTTATTTTCTCTTCAGTGGTTGATTTGGTCTTCTTCAGGTTTTTATATTTTGGCTCCAAATTCCTTTTTTCTTATGACTTTTTCTTAAATCTAGTATTTTCTAAAGATGACCCTGATTCTGCCCAATGCTTTGAATAGAAATAGGCTTGCAAAGGGTTTTATTTTTTTCCTGAATCATTTTAGAAATAGTTCAAACCACCTCTTTTTCCTCCTTATATAAAATCTCAACAAAAATAAGAAACTCTTAAAAAAAGCTGAGGACAGAAGAACATGCTACTGACACTCATATAAAGCCATAATTGTAAGAACTAAGTTCAGGTCATTCGATGGTATGGTTATCTTCTTGTGTAGTTACCCACGGATCTAGCTGAAACCAAGATCCACCATAGCTTGCAGCCTCTCCATAGTGACACAGCCCATAACAAAGTTTGTCAAAACAAGCTATGGCTTCATTGGCAACAACAACCTATGTATCCTAGCATTCAACTCAGGAAGCAAGATGGAATACAAATGAAGATGGTAAAGGGAATGATGGATACCATAAGGAATGAACACGCTCCACTGTCCAGCACTCCCTCGCCCATCTCTATCTTCCCTTCTCTGTCCCCACAAAACAATATGACTATACATTTTTCAATATAAGAAACAGGACAATGAACACCCATACATCTACATTCCAAAATCAATAATTTAATGTTTTGCCGTATTTTCTTCATCTTTTTCTCTCATTATACTTTCTCTTTTCTTGAAACCTTTCAAAGTAAATTATACATATTTTGATACTTTCTCACACATCACTAAAAATAAAGACATTAGTTTTCATTGTCTTATACCACTATCACACTTAAAAGTTCTAGTGACTGACTTCAGCAAGATGGCAGAATAAGACTTTCAGCACTCGGCTGGGTGCGGTGGCTCATGCCTGTAATTCCAGCACCTTGGGAAGCCGAGGTGGGTGGATCACGAGGTCAGGAGATCGAGACCATCCTGGCTAACACGGTGAAACCCTGTCTCTACTAAAAATACAAAAAAAAAAAAAAAAATGAGCTGGGCGTGGTGGTGGGCCCCTGTAGTCCCAGCTACTCGGGAGGCTGAGGCAGGAGAACGGTGTGAACCCAGGAGGCGGACACTGCAGTGAGCCGAGATCGCACCACTGCACTCCAACCTGGGTGACAGCGCAAGACTCTATCTCAAAAAAAAAAAAAAAAAAAAGACTTTCAGTACTCATTTCCTAGCAGAAATATCAATTAGAATCACTGTTCACGCTAAAGTATCTTCACAAGAGCTAAGGAATCCACATGAGAAATTATAGTACCAGGCTAAAACACAAAAATAAGGAACTAGCATTGAAGAAGTAGGAAGGATAATTTTACATTACCGAAGTTACTCTTCCCTCAAACGTGTGCAACAGTTTGAGACAGACATGTTTCGCATGAGGGAAAGAGAACAAAGTGAGCACTTGTTTTTGCCATGAAACCCATACCAAGGCCACAACAGTAAAACCTAGCTTGAATATGTCATCTGTGTACTGAGCTTCCATACTTGTACCAATATTAAGGCATCCCCTTAAATGCCAAATTGATGCCCCAACCTCAGTCTTCAAGCCTACCCAAAAGCCTGTCCAGCTCCAGTGGCACCTGGCCCACTCAAGGAAGTGCCAGAGACCCAGGCTCCAGGCCAGCTTCTGGGGACTCAGGCTCCAGGCTCAACCAAGGCTGCAGACTGACCCCTGCAACAAGACAGTCTCTTTGGCCCCAAGTTTCATGCCCATCCCAGTGCCAAACTGATGCCTATAGCCCTAGACTTTAAGCTGGCACCCACAGACCAGTAGCCTCTAGACCTACCTCAGTGTAGGCTGGTTGGTACATATGGACCCAAGCTCAAGGCTAGCCCCTGCAAACCTCATGCCTGCTTACTGCCAGGCTAGAATCTCTTATCCCAAGCCCCAGCAGACCTTGGGTCTAGGCCCATTCCAATAAAGCCAAGCGCGAGGCCAGCCACCATGGACCCAGGCTTCAGGCCAGTTTGGGTATTAGACCTGATGCAGTGTCTGAAGGCTTTAGGTTAGCCCCAACATGCCTAGGCTGTAGGCAGGTCTACAAAGATTCAACCTTGACAAAGTACCTACCCTAGGCACCAGGCCAGCACCTGCAGATTAAATCTCCAGGCTGATCCTTGTGGTCCCAGGCTCCAGTGAGCCCAAAGTACAGGACCAGCCTTGTGGACCCAGGTGTCAGATTCACATACCTGATGATTCGGACACTGTGACAGCATGTCCAAGGACGTCAGTGGCAAGCTTACTCACAGATCATACTAGATGTTCTGAGCACAATCTCTGGATGAGATGTGGCTGAAGGGCTTTTCTGACTGACACTAATCTACAAATACAGGAATGAATGCCTACTTTCTCAAATGTACAGACATTTATGCATGGCCACAAGAATAAATCAGGGAAATATTATTCCAATGAAAGAAAAAATAATAATAAAGCACCAGTAACCAACCATACACAAATGGAGATTTTTCTCAGCAGAAACCTTGCAGACCAGGAGAAAGTAGGAAGATACATTGCTTTTAATGTCAAAACTGTGGTTATTTTTTCACCAACCTAATACTTTTTAAAACTCAAACAGAAATCCTGAAACTGAAAAATACAATAAAACAAATGAAAAATGTAGTAGAATGTATCAGCAGCAGAATTTATCAAGCAAAAGAATTAGTGAACTCAAAGACAGCATTTGGAAAATATACAGTGGGAACGGAACAGCACCAAAAAATTGAATGTTTGAGTTATTAGGGTTCAAAAAGAATTTGAGAATGTCAAAAGGGTAGAAAGCTTATTCAAAGAGATAATAACAGAAAATTTTCAAAATCTAAAGAAGCATACAACATCCAAGTACAGGAAAGCTAAAAGTCATAAATCAGATTAAATACAAATAGTTCTAACCCAAGACATATTGTAATCAAGTAATCCAAGGTCAAAGAAAAAGAGAGTGTTCTTAAAGTAGCAAGAGAGAAAAAGTAAGTAACGCACAAAAGAGTTTTGATTTGTCTGGCAGCAGACTTCTTTGCAGAAATGTTACAGGCCAGGAGAGTGGGATATGTTCAAAGGGCTAAAGAAAAAACAAAATACCTGTCAACCAAGAATATTGTACCCAGCAAACCAACCTTTCAGAAATGAAGATGAGATTGAGACTTCCCCAGAAAAACAAAAGCTGAGAGAATTTATCACCACAGATCTATCTTATAAGAAATATTTAAGAGAGTTCTTAAAACTGAAGGAAACAGATGCTAAAGTATAACAAGAAAACATCTGAAGATAGAAAACTCACTGCTGGTAGCAGTAATTATACAGACAAACCCACAATATTCTAATACTGTAAACATGGATCATAAACTACTTATAAATTTGGTATGAAGACTGAAATAAAAAATATTAAAAATAATAGCCACATTAATTTTTCAGAAGACACACAATATAAATACACATAAAAGCTTTAACTCCTGTAATTCTACTAGGTGACAAATTATCCCAACAAACTCCAAAATACAAAGATATGGTGATAAATTACTGAGACAATGAGTTGCTGTGGTATCATCAAGTTATGAGAAAACAGTAAAAAAGGCAAAATGAATTTAGGCCCTGAGAGTAAGAGAAGCCACAAATCACTTAAATTCAGTTGCCAGCCAGAAAGACATAAAAAAAAAACTTGGAGAAAAATGCAAAGGAACTGTGGTAAGGTTAGACTGTATTTGGGTAGTCTGGGTCCTATGAACTGTAATATTCAACCAAATTTTAAAAGTCAAACTCAAAGAAACAGAGAATAAAATAGTACTTAATAAAGGCTGGGGGACTGAGATTGGAGCGACAACAGTCAAAGGACACAAAATTTTAGCTAGTCAAGAGGAATATGCTTAAGATATCTATTGCATATCATGGTAACTAGAATTGATAACAATATATTGTTCTACTTAAAATTTGCTGATAGTAGATTTTAAGTGTTCTTACTACAAAAAAATGATAAATATGTGAGGTAATGCATATGTTAAATAGTTTGATTTAGCCATTCCACTATGTATATATGTATCAGAACCTTGTGTCATATAATATAAATATAAATAATTTTTCTTATTAATTAAAAATAACCAACTTAAACTAAGCATTTATCTAAAAGGGCTTTATTAAAGAGATCATGCTGGGAATAGAATACAAACTTAGAAATATAGGAGTACTATGTCTAAGAAAAAAAATGATGTGTGATGTTATGAGGATTAATGAGAAAATTCAGAATATGAAAGATTTTAGGACAGGCAATCTGGGTTCTTTGACAAATAAATTGTAAGGACAAAAGAACTTGTGAAGAGAACTCAATGACCTAACATATATTTCTAAGAGCTATATTAACTAAATATAAACACATATTTATAATACTAAGGAATAGGGAACAACTTATCTTTTGATATGAGAAAAGGATTGCTCCATGTAATTTTCCATCTTATGTCTCATTTTCAATATGATTTGCCTCTCTGAACTTTAGTTCTTGGAGATATATGCTGTTTTCTCCATCTGGACCAGTTGGCAATGGTGGTACTCATGCTTATTCATCCTTCTGGTTTTATCTTGTCACTTACTCAACCTCCTAGGCAAAATCAGCTCACTATCATACATATTCATCCTGTAATTCTCCTTCATGTGACATTTGAAAATATTTATTTACATATTGTTTAATGTCTTCTTAGACAGAAGGTAAGTGACTATATTATTCATACTTGTTGCTGTATTCTCACTGCCATCATGGTTTCTGTCATACAATACATCTTGAATAGCTGGTCAGTAAAAGAATGAATGAGT
This sequence comes from Mandrillus leucophaeus, assembly GCF_000951045.1. NCBI lineage: Eukaryota > Metazoa > Chordata > Mammalia > Primates > Cercopithecidae > Mandrillus > Mandrillus leucophaeus. Next base: position 915,727 of record NW_012105209.1, on the reverse strand, counting down.
CAGAGATAATAAACATGTAAATGCCAATTTTTGTATTATATATGCCCATTTCTGTTGACAACTTTAGATCCATTTCTTCCCTCTTTACACATATTACCTTTCAGTGTCCCCCATGGGCACACCTAGGTGCCTTTATTGTCCTGTCTTGCTTTGTCTTTGACACCTCTAACTTAACAAAAGTATATCTCCCTTGCTGGGTATTGAGGTCTACTCTGATTTCAATTGAGGCTTTGGAGGTTTTAGTACAAAAAAATATCAAATTAGCACCTAGAAATGAAACTCAAATGGTTCTCTACATTTTTTGCAGTTACTCAATGTTACAGTTACATTAGGACTTCTGCAATAGTGTTTTTTTTTTTAAGCAAAAGATGCTTTAAATGTCAAATAATTATCTGTAAAGGGTGCTTGAAAAGCCTTATGTTAGAATCAAGACCCAATTAAGCCATGAAATGCCCTGATGGAAAGCTGTGACCTCAACGTGAAGAAACCTGACAACCATCTGAGAAGGTCTAAGCAGGCAACATGAGGACATCCAGACATTCACAGGGGAGCATCAACAAAGTATAATGGTGGCAGACAACAGTCTAGGCAGATGGTAGAACACATAACAAGAAGGTTTAAGAAGTACAATCGGCTGAAATTAAGGAAATATACATTAAGCGGTAGGATTTATTAAGAGAGGAATGTGTCAGAGTGTCAGGTACAGAAAAGCAAGAACCAGTGAACAATAAGTAACACTTGTTTGAAAGTTGAAGGGCAGTCATAAGAAACAAAGTGAAATGCTCCAACAAAGACTCAAGAATTCAGTGAAAAATAAATGGTGACATTAATGGGGAAAAGTATTATATGGCCATACACATAACTTGACAACTCACCTCAAAATTGACCTTGACTTATGTTCAAAAGATAGAACATCATAAAACCAATTACTATAAACAGTAGTCTACACAAGAAAAGTGCCTAAATACAGATCCCAAAATTCATTTCATTAACAAACACACATACTTGTGTATTTATTCTAGCACCCATTCTGAGGATTCAATAATTTGTTAAATATAAATTTGCTTCTACTTTATTGATGTTATAGCTAATGGAGGGTTAAATATAATATAGTATATAGAGGTCACTGTGAAACACAGAAAGAAAAGTCAATACTAATGATCACAAAAGGCTTCCTGGAAGCAGAAAGATTTAAGTGAATCATAAAGACAGTTTTAAGCAAAAGATTGATATATATCACTAATTGGTACCATAAGAAAATCTAATGCCAGTAACAGTACAAAGTATCTAAAAAACATAATTTATAGGCTTGAGCTAATGGATGGAGAACAAACACCCAACAATTGCAGAATACATATTCATTTCAATTGATTTAAATGTCAATAAATCTCAAAGGATTAAATTAAAAATGTGTCATTTTACTACAATCCAATTAAGCAAGACATCCAAAACTAAAAGTGCTTGATGAATGTCAACTTTAATCTATGATCCATACAGTTCTTATCTAACTAGAAAAAGAAAATATTATTATTTGGATAACGTATATCCATACAGAATCAAGAGTAATCATAATAATTAGTGTGAAGTATCAAAGCTTTCTTTTTAGATTAAGAACAAATCAGAAATACTTTTCCTCACCAATTCTATTCAACATTGTGCTGTAGATCCTAATCAGTAAGAGGAGAAAAGAAACAAAATCTTAAGAGTTGGACAGGAGAAAAAATAACTGTCAATTTTATTTTCTTAAATCATAGATATGATTGTCATGGGAAATATAAAATTATTGATAAAGTACTTCAATCAATACAAGAGTTACCAGTGTTACTGGATATAAAGTCATTTGATACAAAAAAGTAAATTTTATATATTAAAAAAGGAAAAGAAAAATTTTATTATTTATAACAATATCAAACTATTAAACAGTGCATAAAGAAGTAGTTATCTTGCAGTGGACTTGAGGTATCTCTATGTTTATCTTCAGAGAACCTGGAGGGGTGATCATGACCTTCAGCCAAAATATGGATGAGAACGTCTAGCTAGTGACTTATAATATGCTATGTATAAATGAAAATCCTTTGTGGGAACTCTGTTCTAGCTTATATAGCTTGTTCAGGAATGTATAGATTGATGGCTTTTACTTGGTTTAACAATTTACACAGCCTGCTTTTAAATACATAAGCAGCAGGTTATAAAAAATCCCTCAAACTTTTGCCTAGTCTCCCCTGGAACTAATCTTACATGTACCTTAGAGGTTCATAATTCAAAAATGAAGTACATTCTGTGCAGAGAGAGTATGTTGAGGGGTGTATATAGAAGCCTGGACTACTCAATGATAGCCAGTGTTGTAATTATCTGTCTGTTCTGTATCATTAGCTTTATTAAAGTCTTATGTGAGTATACTCTGCAGATTCATGAGTCTTTTCAATCAACTGATTCTGTGTAATTATAATATTTAGTAATAAACATAAGATTTAATACTTGCTAGATTCTACAAAGACAATTATAAAACATTTAAAAAATAACATCAACATATACAGAGAAATATACACATTTACAACCGAAAGTCTCAATATGCTTATTCTCCTGGTACTAATCTATAGTTTTCATGTAATCCCTATCAATATCAAAATAGAAACTTTACTTCTGGCTAAGATATTTTACTAGGAAATGACTTATCCTCACATATAAACATCCAACCAAACAAACTATAAAACCTAGGGAAATATACATATGAACAATAGGGAGAACAATGAAGTGATTTCTAAGAGGAGGGAAACAAACAAGGTAAACACTACAACTTCTACAGATTTCTGCTTCTCTATAGCATGCAAAAGTGGAATCTAAGAACTTAGTGCTTGTATTTATTTGAGAAAATAGAGAATAGATTTCAGGGAGTCAAAGACAACTAAAAATTGCAGGATTGATTAAGAGAGAGAGAGAATTTTGTAAATCAGCATAAAGTTACCCTCACGACTGGAAATGATTCTACATGTATGTACAAGAAAAATATTCTAGGCTGGAGAATAAGCCATGGAAAAGTAGTAGATTAAATAATTCCCAGAGCTCAATAGTTTCATACTAGTGGGAATATCAATAGTTCTTAGCTCAGAGGCTTATAGATTAGTACCAGAATAAGCATATTGACAATATTGAGACTTTCAGTCACAAATGTGTATATCTCTATATGTATATTGATCTTATTTTTCCTTAACTTGTTTTATAATTGTCTTTGAAGAATCTTAGCTCATAGGACTGGGAACTATTGATATTCCTACTAGTGTGAAAAAAAATTCACATACAGAGTATCAGAATCCTCAAAGGTTACCACCTTAGTAATGGTACTGTTAGCTCTACAACCACTGCCCTGAAACCACCATAACAAATCTGAAAAGCAAACTTTGAAAGTACTGAATTGATTCCAAGTAACTTAACTCTGTACCTCAATAAAATTTAGTGCAACGAAAAAATACAACAAAAGAAACCAACAATGAGACATCACAAAATATATTACCTCATAAAACATTCTGAATTATGTGGAGAAGTCCCTAATGCCTGATAACCAGAAGACAAACCCATCAATAGATCTAGAAATTACAGCAATGATAGAACTTGCTAAAAATCAAATGCAAAAATACAATATCAAAGCGTAGAGAGATGAGTAAGACAAATGAAGTACAGAGGAACAAAAGACATATGAGAGATTTATCAGGCATTACACAACAAAAGTTAAGTGAAGTGAAACATTTGAAGAACTGAAAGAAAAAAAGATAAATCAACTTAGAACTGTTGCCCCATAAAAATATTCTCTAAAACTGAAGGCAAAATAAAGATGTTTTCACAAAGAAACTGAGATAATGTACTGCATACACTGAATAATGTACTGCATACAAGTTGTTCTCATAGAAGGAAAATGGAATCGGATGGAAACCCGGACCTACATAAAGAAATAAAGAGTGACAGCAAAGCTAAAGGTGTTAGTAAATGTATAAGTTGCTTTTTAATTTAAAAATATTTCTTAAAAATACTTGGGAAAATTCTGTTTATGGTGATTTAAAGAAGTTGGCAATTCTGCTCTTCAAAACAAGTATAAATAAGTGTAAAATTTACAAAAGTATAAAGAATTGAGTAAAAGTATGAAAATTAATAAATTATAAATTGCAATAATTTATCACTTGATAATAAAATATCACTAATTTATTATCACAGAAATAACAAATATAGGGAAAAACATGCTATTTCTTCCATTTAAAATGGTATATTTATTTAATGCTATAATTCTACATGTATGTGTATAAAGGAAAAATGCCAAATAGAGTATATGAGCAAAGTATATGTTACTATAATTTTGTATTAATTTAAAATAGTTTTGGTATTTAAGATGCAAATTGTAATCCCAATTACAAAATCAATGTAAAATATATAGGAAAAATGAAGCAACTTCAATGTTATGCAAAAAAACATTGTTTAATAAAACAGTGAATGAGGAACAGATCAGTAATTAGATTTGTATAGAAAACAAAAAGCTAAATGGCAGATAAAGTCTAACACTATTGATAATTGCATTAAAAAAGTGAATCCACTAAATATCCCCAAACATAAGGAGAGAGTTTCATAGTGGAGAAGAAATCAAGATACAACTGTGTAACGTCTGGAAGAGATATAATAGGTTGAAAGTAAAAGGATAAAAAAAGATATAACATGCTAAATTAACAAGAGAATGACTGTATTATCAAAAAAATAGACAAAATAGGATTACTGCTAGATAAAAAGAGATGATTTATCATGATAAAAGTGTCACTGCATCAGAGTCTGTCTCTCTATATAATTTATAATATATAAATTTAAAATAGTTTTGGTTATTTACATATTATACATTATACATAATATATAGTGCTATAAGTCTAGAATATTTGGAAAAAATAAAGAATTAAAAGGAGAAATAGAAAAATAAAAAACAATTTTCATATTTAAATACTCAGTAATTTATGGAGCAACTAGACAGAAAATTAGCAAGGATATAGAAGACTTCAACAATACTATTAACAAAATGAATATAACGGACATATAGAACAGTATACCTAACACTGGCAGAATATATGCCCTTTTGAAGCACATGTGAATTGTTTAGAATTACTGTGTGATAGGTAAATAAAAAAGTAAATTGATTTTAATTTACATTTTTCTGATAGTTTGTGAGAATTTTTTCATAAACCAATTTGTCCTTCATATGTCTTCTTTAGAGAAATAGCTTTTCTGATTCTTAGCTAATTTTTATAATTAGGTTATTTGTTGTATTGCTATTGAGTTGAGTTCCCAATATAATTCTGGATTATTAACCACAAATAGATGTATTGTCGGCACATATTTTCTCCTATTCCCTGTGTTGACTCTGTACATTGTTTTATTTGCTGTGCATAAGCTTTTTAGATATCACTTTACACACGTTAGTATGGCTGTGATCAAAAAGACAATTTAGCAAGTATTGGTGAGGTTGTGGAGAAAAGAAGATTCTTGCATGCTCTTGGTGAGAATGTAAGTTAGTATACCCATTATGGAAAATAGTACAAAAATTCCTCAACAAATTAAAAATTAAACTACCATATGATCTAGCAATCTCACTTCTGGGTATATATCCAAAGGAAATAACATACGTATGTTGTAGAAATACCTCCATGTTCATGTTTATTGAAGTATTATTCACAATAGCCAAGAAATGGAATCAACCCATGTCCATCAATGGATAAAGAAAATGTGGTTCATATATACAATGGAATGCTATTTAACCTTTATAAAAGATGAAAAACTGGTTATTTGCAATAACATGGCTAAGTCTGGAGGACATTATGTTAAGTGAAATAAGCCAGACACATAAAGACAAAATACTGCATAATGTCAATTACATGTGGCATCTGAAACGCTAAATTCATAGAAGCAAAGAGTAGAATGGTAGTAGTTATTAGAGGCTGGGGTAGAGTAGAGTGGAGATTAGTAGATGTTAGTCAAAAGGTACAAAATTTCAGTTCGATAGGATGAAAACATCCAAAGATCTATTGTACAGCATGGTAATATAGTTAGTAATAATGTATTGTATACTTGTAAACTGCTAGGAGAGTAGATTTTAAAAGTTCTCATCACAGAAAAAAAGACAGGCACGTATGTGAGGTAATGGATATGTCAATTAGCCTGATTTAGTTATTTCACACTGCATACACATATCAAAACATCGTATTTTATATCATAAATATGTACAGCTTTTGTCAATTAAAAAGTAAAACAGTCTGAATAAATTTAAAAGAATTAAAATCCTTCCAACCATGTTCTCAAAATATTACAAAATTAAATTATAAAAACAGTATAAAACAACTACAGGAAAGAAATAGAAATTTTAAATAAATACAACTAACTAAACCATTGGTCAAACAAGAATTATAATGGGAATTTAAAAATATATATCCTGATCTATATCACTAGGGTGATTTTCAGAAAAGTTAAAAAGAAGTTAGCTAACTAAATCCTGACCAAATATGTCTAAAGGAATAGAATCATAATTACTGGTACAATTGATTTTCTGTATTTTTTCCAACATTTTCTTCACTTATGCACAGTCTATGTATGTGTTAGGGGTGGGGGTGTTGTATGTGTAAAGTATATAAACTAGTATATCACTTAAGACCACCCACTTTTAGAAAACTTTAGGTAGATAATGTTCACAATAATTAGCAAGAAGAGACACAGTTTATTTAAAATGAAGAAATATAGGTAGTTAAAATATGTAATTATTTTAGGCTACTTAGCCATTTTTGTTTCATAATTTTGAAAACATAGGCTTTGCTGTATGTATACATTTACTGATGTATACTAATTACATCAGCAAATGAGTTAAATAAATTTAAATACTAACTATATTTTTCGTTTTTACTTCAAAATTTAGTCTGAAGTTAATGTACTGGATATTATGAACTATCTATGTAATATATAACGTGCTTCTTTGTCAGAATAGATACAAAGTTCTCCAAAAAATCCTACTTAACAAATGGATTTTGCTAACATCAAGCTTTTTAAGTATTCCCTCAAAGACTAAATAGAAACAGCAAGACATATTAATGATAGTAATGCAAAATAAAAAGTAAAACTATTTTAAACATTAGTTAATACCTTTCAAAATCATATATATAGGGCAAAAGTAAGATTGTTATTAGTTCTCTCTTATATAAATCTACTTTGTAAATGTGGTAGTATAACATTTTTATGGAAGATCAGTGTGCAATCTGATTTGAATGCCTTTTCCCTAAAATAAATAAGGACACATGCTGAGAATATACAATTTCATTGATCATAATGCACTTACAATGTTTAAAAAATAACTGTAGCATAAAATACGCACTATGCTTTTGGCAATGAACTGATTCCTGACGCTAAACATTAATCTTTTCAATTAAATATACAATAGTTTTATAATAGTAGAGTTTTTCATAACTCATATTTAATATGTATGAGGCTAAGGTTATTTTGTGGTACATGTTTTCATCTCTGAATGTATTGGAAGGAAAAAAATTAAGTCAACTATGCGCTATTTGTTATTGCTAATATTTGTATTTGGATCTTCTGTATATGGGAAGCCAATGAGTACATGGAATATAAAAATATTTTAAAAGTTGCTGAAAAAGAACCATACATCTTAATAAGGAATTAGAATTAGAATATGGAACTAGGGATCACATGCTTAGCCCAATTTTGTCTTCTACGTAGTTCTGTCAAGAGAAGTTCAGATATATATGTATGTCTCTATGTTTATACATATAGAAAACTAGACCACTTAGAAAGTACAATGTAGAAGATATGAGTTCATGGAGTTGTTTTTAGTTTTTGTTCCATGATGTAATTCCTATTCCTAAAATAGTGTCTTTCTTCCCTCCTTTAACAGTTTATTAGAATTTACTAAGTGCTAGAAACTATTCTTAGTACTGAAGATATAAAAGTTAAAAAAAAAAAAAAAAATACATCCTGGAGAGGATGGCCAACTAGATATAACCAAGAAGAGCTTCCCCAGACATGCTCTGAACATGTCTTCAGAAAAAAGGCATTGAGAGTGGAGAGAAGGGATGCAGACCATGGCTGAAAGGGAAGGTAGCTGGGAAACAGGATTCATTTCTGGCCCCGAGTGGCACCTAGAAGAGAGGTAAGTGAAATAAGGGTGGAGTGGCCCACTCTTGCCACAGACCTCTAGGATCCTAGGTGCATGCAACACTCATGGACATCTGAGCTGGCAAGGAAAACTACCCAGAGAGTTGGCACAGACAGAACTTCAGCCTGTGCAGAGCCCCAGAAATTTTGACCTGGGAATGCCTTCAGTGGAGCACGGTCATGTGCACCCATACTCCAAAGTTTGCCATACTCCTCTAGGTGGCTTTATAGCATTTATTAGCTTCTGGATTTGGACAGAGCAGATCTGTCCTGCCTGTGGGACTACGCCAGTCTGATCTGAGCACACCCCTGTCTGCCAGCTTCTCCCAAGGTCCCTGCTTGGCTACACTTGCTTGTAGCTCAGCCTCTGCTTGCCCATGGCCACTGCCTTAGCTTTTTCATTGGTAGACTCTGACTACCCATTGGAGTGTTTTTGCAGACAGATCCACACCAGAGTGCACCTGCCCACTGCCTCCCCCACACTGGCATGTACCTGCCAGCAACCTGTCCCCACCAGCACATATCCACCCACAGCATACCCCTGTTCCCCTGCTGGCACACATGCTTTCAGAGAACCAAGGAGGGGAACATGCATGGACCCACTGCTGGTATTTACACATGTAAGAAACCCTGCTGACATGGCAGTGGGCACATGCATGAGGGATCACTACTACATTGCCAGAACAGCTTTGCTGGCAGCCCCCATTGTAGTGTCATTGGCAGCATACTGACAACACCTCAGCCCCTCCAGTGCAGCAGATGCTTAGCTTTGAGAGGCCAAAGAATGAAGCCACAGGCCGGGCCCAACCCCCACAGGGTTAGAGCACACAGTCCAGAAGTGCTGATATTAAGCCCAACTGATACCACAGTCAAACTCTCAAGGGCATGAAAGAATATAAAAGCAAAAAGCTGCATCCTAAAGACAGCAATTTCAAAGATTAAAGAGAACTCAGCCAACACAGATGAGAAAGAACCAGTGAAATGGACTTTCTTCAAGAGGCCCATTTTATATTCAATAACATCCATAGGCTCAAAGTAAAAGGATGGAGAAGGAGCCCTCAAACAGAAAACAAAAAAGAACAAGCGTTACTATTCTTGTTTCATACGAAACAGACTTTAAACCGACAATGATCATAAAGGACAAAGAAAAGCATTACATAATGACAAAGTGTTCAATTCAGCAGGAACACTTAACTATCCTAAATACATATGCACCCAACACTGGGGTACCCAGATTCATAAAACGAGTTATTAGAGACCTCTGAAGAGATGTAGATAAACATGCAATAATAGTTGGAGACTTCAACACACTACTGTGTTAAACAGAAAACTAACAAATTTGAGACTTTAACTTGACACTTGACTAAATGAACCTAGAAGACATCAACAACATACTCCAACCAACAGCCTAATATATATTCTTCTCATCTGCACATGGACTATACTCTAAGATCTACCACATGCTTGGTTATAAAGCAATTCTCAACAAATTCAAAAAACCAAAATCATACCAATTACACTCACAAACCATAGTTTGATAAAACTAAAATCAGTATGAAGCAGCTCTCTCAAAGAAATAAAATCAGATGGAAATTACACAACCTGCTCCTGAATGACTCATGGGTAAAGAATGAAATTAAGGCAGAAAACAAAACAAAACAAAAAATTGAAACAAATGAAAATAAAGATACAACATACCAGAATCTCTGGGACACAGATAAAACCAATCTTAAGAGGAAAGTTTATAGCAGTAAATGGCAACATGAAGTTCGAAACATCTCAAATTAACAACCTAACGTCACATCTAGAGTAACTAGAAAAACAAGAGCAAATCAATCCCAAAGCTAGCAGGATAAAAATAACAAAATTAGAGCTGAGATGAACAAAATTGAGACATGAAAACTATACAAATGATCAACTAAAGCAAACGTTGGTTCTTTGAAATAAACAAGAGTGATAAATTGCTAGCTAGATGAATACAAAAAGAGAGAGAGAAGGTTCAAATAAATACAATCAGAAATAACCAAGGGTACATTACCATTGAACCCATGGAAGTACAAAATATTATGATGAACAACACACTGTGCAAACCATAAAACCTAGAAGAAATGGATGAAATCTTGGCAAAAATTAAACCTTCCAAGATTAAACCAGGAAAAAACAGAAATCCTCAATAGACCAACAATGAGTTCCAAAATTCAATCAGTAATATAAAACCTAATAACCAGAAAAAGCACTGGAAGAGACACTCATTCACAGCCAAAATCTGGTAAACCTATAAGAAGAGCTAAAACTAATCCTATTGAAATTAGTTTAAAAAATCAAGGAGAGAGGAGTGCTCCCTAACTAATTCTATGAGGCCAGCATCATCCTATTTATCAAAATCTGCCAGAGGTACAAAAGAAAACTTTAGATTAATATCCCTGATGAACACAGATGCAAAAAGTCTCAACAAAATGCTAGCAATTAAATCCAGCAGCACATCGAAAAGCTAATCCAACCTGATCAAGTAGACTTTATCCCTGGGATGCAAGGTTGGTTCAACAACATATGCAAACCAGTAAATGTGATTTGTCACATAAACGGGACTAAAAGCAACACCACAAGATCATCTGAATAGGTAACAGAAAAGACTTGGACCTTTCCAAGCCTTTGGAAAGGCTGGAAATTGGACCCCTTCCTTTCACCATACACAAAAATCAACTCAAGATGGATTAAAGACTTACATGTAATACCTAAAACTATAAAAACCCTGTAAGAAAACCTAGGAAATACTATTCCGGACATAGGTGTTGGCAAAGATGTCATGACAAAGTCTCCAAAAGCATTTGTGACAGAAACAAAACTAGAGAAATGGGACCAAATTAAACTAAAGAGCTTCTGCACAGCAAAATAAATGATCAATAAACAGATAAGCTACAGATTGAAAGAAAATATTTGCAAACTATACATCAGACAAATGTCTAATATCCAGAATCTATAAGGAACTTCAACAGATCAACAAGCCAAACACAAACAATCTCATTTAAAAAATGGGCAAAGGACATGAACAGACACTTCTGAAAAGAAGACATACACAGAACCAACAAGGATATAAAAAAATGTTCATCACTAATTATTAGAGAAATGCAAATCAAAACCACAATGAAATATCATCTCACACCAGTCAGAATAGTTATTGTTACAAAGTCAGAAAACGAGAGATGTTGGTAGGGTTGCGGAGAACAGGAACACTTATATACTACTGGTGGGAATGTAAGTTAGTGCAACCACTGTAGAAAGTAGCTTAGAGATTCATCAAAGAACCTAAAACAACTGCTGTTTCACCAGGCAATCCCATACTGGGTATATACCAAAAGGAATACAAATTATTTTACCAAAAGACACATACATTCCAAAAGACACATACCAAAAGATTTATGTTTATCACAGCACTATTCACAATAGCAAAGAAATAGAATCAACCTAGATGCCCATTAATGGTAGACTGGATGAAGACAATGTTGTACACATATGCCATGCAGCCATAAGAAAGAGAAATATTATATCCTTGGAAACAACATGGATAGAGCTAGAGGTCATTATACTAAGCCAATTAATGCAGTAACAGAAAATCAAATACCACATGTTCTTACTTACAAATGAGAGCTAAATACTGAATGGATACACGTGGACACTAGGAGGGGAACTATAGACATCAGGGCATACTTGAGGGTGGATGTGTGGGAGGAAGGTGAGAGTCAAAAAACTACCTATTGGGTATAATGCTCACTACCTGGGAGACAAAATCATTTGTACACCAAACCCCAGCAACATACAACATATCCTTGAACTTTAAATAAAAGTTGAAAAAGAAAAAAAACTACATACATTCTGCATTAAGGACTTAAGAAATGTACACAGTTAAATGTAATAATATGTGGCGAGTATATGGGTATGTATCTGGATCACGGTGAACATAAAAGGCAATAATGAATTACATACTCATGGGGTCAGGGAGAAATATCACAAAGGCAGCATAAGGGAGCTGAATCAGGGATCTTCCAGATTTTCTTTGTTCAAGATAGTTATCCACAAATATTTGAATGTCTGTGCAAGTATTTTTATTTTTACCTAAGATGTTTTAGATATTGTATAAATCAACACAAGAAAGCTCCTACCATGACATACCTTTCCATCTATCTAAAATAAACACTACCAACCAATTATGTATCAGAAAATATGGCCCCAAATTGAAGTGCAAAATAAGTTGGGAGCAGAAAGAAAAATCACATAGAAAATAGGAATAGAAATGACAATTGAGTAATTTGTTAAATTTGAATGAGAAGAGAAAATGTTCTTAGTAAGCAAATAAACATTTATTTTAAATTACTTACATTTTTATGGTCCAAGTGCTTATAAAAAGAAAATAAATCTTTGTGGAATAATCAATTGAATAAATAAACACATGCACTTTTTACAGACTTCCTTTTAAAACGGAAGTATCCCACTTAGGGGTAATACATTTAAGTGCCTAAAGATATTGGAGTTGAATCGATTAGCATCTTTTTAGTTGGGTTTAGAAGCATGAGAGAGAAGCTTTATCAACATGAAAAAATTTGATGCCAAGAAAGCAGAGTTGCCGAAGAAGACAAAAGATGTCCTAGAATAAATATTGTGTCCTAATGAAATTTCCATAAAAGCCGTCTCAGGTAGCACTTTTACCCATTGACATTCTTTGTACTAACTGTCACTCTGGGCTAAGGTACCAATAACTACAATATTATTACTTAAACTCCTCCTTTGGGCTAGTTTCAGAGACCACCTTCCACCTTCTTCAACCTTTTAGCCTGATAGAAGAATTTGCTGTTTTTCAAAGAGGAGGAATTTTTCATATTATAAAACCTTTTTCTTATTAAAAAACATATTGTATTTTAGATGTCAGCATTTTTAGTTATGTGTGTACTTGGAATTTACCCAAAAAATGTTAGTTAGGTCATAGCCTACAAACTAGTTTTATTGATGTATAATTAACAATATACTGCACATATTTAAAGCCTATGATTTGATACATTTTCACTTATTTGTGTGCCCCGGAAAATATCACCACCATTAAGATAATGACCAGATCTATCACTCCCAAAAGTTTCCTTCTGACCTTTGCAGTCACATCCCCGCCTCATCTCAAGGAATCACTAAATATGCTTGCTATCATTACACTTTAGTTACAAACTTCCTTCAAAAGAAGTTAAGGCACTAGGCAAAAAATCACACAGCCTATACATAGAATAAAATCGTGGATAATATTCAGATTCATAAACTATTTTCATTATATCCAAACTGAGTAATCAAAACCTTCCTGAGAATCTCAGCATGAGAACAAAAGGCCATCTCCCTAATGCTGGAAAGACTCTTACTGAGTGTCACAGTTCTGTGAACAATGATGTCCCAGTGAAGTGAGTTTAGGAAGGCTGAAACTGCAGCACTCAATGAATTGGGTTAGGCTTCTGCATTTGAATTTATTCCCAACTTCTTTTTTGCCTCAAACTTCCTCTGACACTCTTCCTCACCCAGCTAATGGTCTTGCTTCATAATTCGGTAAAGATAGACAGATTTATAGAAACTCCTTTATCTTCCCTATACATCCTATGTCTACTCAATGAACCTGTAATTGTACTTTTGCCTTCCCTAATAAACTGTCCTTGCTTCCAACAAAAGTCAAACTTTCCATCATTACTTTTGAATATGTGTTCCCATACATATTCAAGTGCATATTTCTAAAAATAACCCCTCCTTTTAAGATAATGGTAGCCAATTTCCACCTCATCCACCTCCACTCCTGAACACTTTCATTGCATCTCATAAGCATCCTCATGCTAATAAATTTTTTCAATCTTTAAAAATCCCTTCCTTAGTTCTCTTTCATGTAACATCTTTTCTTCAATTTTTTGCATTTTGAGAGAAAGAGTTGTGACTTTATCCCCATTAAAACATCAATATCAGAGTTTCTGTTATTCAATGTAACTGTGATGCCATAATTTTTAATTTTTGGTAACAATTCAAGGAAGGGAAATGAAAATTTATTTCATTTATTAAAGAAGAAAAACTAGACCACTAGACCCTATGAAACCAAACAGAAATAAGTGATTTTGGTATTTCACATCTACACATATTGACAGCCTATTCTACATAAGGCCTACAGTTGTTATGAGTCATTTAGAACAGATGTCTGATGCTTGTCCTGCTCCATACTTGCAGGCATGACTGTTAACTGGTGTCATGTCTTATTTCTAAAATATTTAACCAAAAAAAAGAGCAACATCAGAGTAAGGTGATTAGTAGCCCAATAGCTGCCAGAAAATAGATGTCTTTGTGGTTTATTCTGAAGACTTAATTGATAGAGAAGGGTCACAGGTGAATATGACCTTGGCTCACTGCAACCTTCACCTCTTGGATTGAAGCAATTTTCATGCCTCAGCCTCCCAAGTAGCTGGGACTACAGGCATGTGCCACCACAGCTAGGTTTTTTTGTTTGTTTTTTGTTTTTGTTTTTGTTTTATATTTTTATTAGAGACGAGGTTACACCATGTTGACCAGGCTGGTCTTGATCTCCTGGCCTCAAGTGATACACCAACCTCGGCCTCCCAAAGCACTGAGATTACAGGCATAAGCCACTGTTCCTGGCCCCTGTTGCCATTCATTTTTGTTGTGACTTAGCATGGCCAGTGGGAACTGATCAGTGCCAAGACAATCTCCAGTGACTTACCATTCCCATTATCACTCTCCTGGGAGGTTAATGTACTAATCAGTCCTTGTTCACAAACTGATCTGTGAGAGACAATTGGCAGCTTGGAATGTGTATAGTCAGTAGCAGAAATAACAATCTCCCCTTTATGTGTTATCTTTCTCAGGGCCACCATTGACATCATCCAGCTTTCTTTCTCATGACACCTGTGCTGCAAACCTAAGAACAAATGCTATCATCTTGAATAATTTGATAAGGAAATGAAGATATTGAGATAGCAAATGACAACTTCAAGGTCACCCTAATGATGAACATGTAGAATGCTTTTTTTTTTTCCTTTTTGAGATGGAGTCTTGCTCTATCATCAGGCTGGAGTGTAGTGGTGCCATCTCGACTCACTGCAACCTCCGCCTCCCGGGTTAAGTGATTCTCCTGCCTCAGCCTCTTGAGTAGCTGGGACTACATATCTGCCCACACGCAGATAATTTTTGTATTTTTAGTAAAGATGGGGTTTCACCATGTTGACCAGGATGTTCTCGATCTCTTGACCTCATGATCCGCCTGCCTCAGCCTCTCAAAGTGCTGAGATTACAGGTGTGAGCCACCGCGCCCAGCCGTAGAATGCTTCTTGATTTTAATCCTTGACTTTGTGTACTCTGAGCAGCAAGAGATTCTATTAAACATATTAAATTATGTCACTCCTTTTAAATGACTTCTCACCTAAATTCTGAATAGTTTTCCACAAACTGCAAGGCCTTACATGAACTGGCCTCTATCAACCTCTTCACACTCATCTTGCTCCTCTCATTCATTACTCACTAACTCCACGCTTTCCAAATTTTTCACAATTTTGACACATGGAGAACAAAGGTAATATTTTTATGGAACGCTGGGTAAATTAAAGAGATTACTCATGATCAGCAGATTCTGGGACAGGAGCTCAGGCCACATAAACCATACCCAGTTGTCTTGAGGACTGACAGCACTGATACCTCTGCACATCTGTAGGCCATTTGTGTCACACTATTGTGACTTGGTCAAGTTGAAAAGCTGTGCACTAGCCTCGCTGTCCTTCATTATTTTTTCCTCATATGTGCTGAGCTTCTTTTCCTGGTCAATTAATTTGTACTTACCGTTCCTTTTGCATTACATGCTTATTTCTCAGGACCCTTGCTTGCAGTTATCTTCTAATTCAAGTCTCAGATTAAATATCTGCTTGAAAGACAGCTATGTCTGACCCTCAATCTTAAAGAACCCCTTGGCATTTTTCTCCCAAATCCTGTACCCAGATTTATTTTCTTCCTAATATTTATGATCATCTGAGTTCATCTGTGTTATTTTTGTCTTCATCTGTCATCTTTGTCTCTCCCATAAAATATAACCTAATGAAAAATGTAACCTCGTTTGTCTTACTCATTGTCTTTTTCCAATGCCTATTGCATTTCTTGTCATATAAAAGGTGCACAACATTTGTTGAGTATGTTGTATAAACTTTACACTTCTTAGAATTTCTACTTTGGAATAATATTTCTAATCTTTTCAAAACAGATTGAGAGATAAAATGGTGTACATAGCCATAGGACCTCCGCTGAGTCCTAATGGGTATGGATTACTGTATCTCTGCATTAAGATGGATTGTTTACTGTGTCACAGTATCATAGGTCATAAAGGTTGTACCAAGAATACATGGGGAGATTCATCTTTCTGTGAGAAATAAATGTTCCAACTCTCCAGGACAAATTAACATTCCCTTTTTGATGACTTAGACACTTCTAAAAGGCTGAAGTCACCACAAACTTCCTTGTTAGGTTACTTGACAATAACATGAGACCCCATCCTCCCTCAGCATGTCTTATATACTTCCATCATTAAGCAGATATGAAGAATTTATAGCAGCACTGTGGGTGATTACAGGAAGAATACTACAATGGGAGTCAAGACTCTTATCTACTAATCTTGACTTTGTTCTAACTGACACATTGGATAAACAACTTAAAAACATTCCCTACCCAGATGCTCAGCTTTACATTTATTAATGTATACATAGGAATGATTAATATATGGATATGAATGTTGTGACAAAGACTGAATGTATAGAAATGAATGTTTCATAGGTTTAAATAAATACAATGTTATCCAAGTTCCAACAATGCTTTTCTTAAGTAAAGCAACATAAAACTAAAAAAGACATAACACAGAATAAAAAGACGTAACACAAAGTAGCCTTCCTTTATCCCCTAATATTCCATAGATTCTATCCTCCTCCCTACCATACCATTCCACTTTTAATAGGCAAACAATCTCATATTATTAATTTAAAAAATAGAGTTATTAAAGTAATGGATCAAAATTAATTGATCAATACACAGCAGTATTAGTTTTGAGTAACATCAATACATCACATTCCAGCTAAGGCATTTACTACCAGACTGATGTTGGACCTATTATTTAACCTTACTCTACATCAATTTATCATCTGAAAATGGGGATAGTAATTTTAACCATTTCTTTTATGGGGTTAAAATAAGTTAGTACCTTTAAATTATTTAAAATTGCATAACTCATCCTGAGCATACCATTGATGGTTCTAATAGAATTATTTTTATTAGAAACCCACTAATACCCCCTTTCCTTGAAACCTCATCTTCCCAATAAATATTATCTCATGTTTGGCTTAAATTTATTTTCTTTTTGTTTTACCAAGTAGCATACTTAATCCATTTCATTTTTCATACAACTTTTAAGCATTATTTTCTGATTTATCACTCTTTCTCTTTCCACCCCTGCTTCTCATTTGATCTATTTTCTAGGAAAGCATAACACGAATATCTAATACAGTTTTTCCTTAATTTTCCATAGCTCTATAATATAATTATCAACTAAGCCACCTACATTGCATCTGTCAAATAATTTCTGATTCATTTGCTTTCTGGGGAATATTCATTCTGGAGCTCTCCAACCTTCTGTTCCTGTCTAGCCTGGTGGCTTTAGAGAACTGCTACATGGCTGTTATATTGGCACTTTCTATTTTACTATCATCTCATGAACATTCTTTACCTCATTTTCTCTTCCTGTTTCTTTCTTCGATTTCTCAATTTTCTCCTCATTATATTGGAGCCCATGGTTCAGTAGCTTCCAAGATTAGTTGATTACTAGATTTTCTTTTTCTCTTTTGGAAAACGCCATTAAGGTTGGGGCTTTTACGATATTATTAAAGGTGATATTTCCACAGTAGCTGTCTTATTTAATCACAAATTGTTCTGTGAATTCGATTAAGTCCCACTGTGCTATTGTATAACTTTTTTGGTTGTTTATGGGTAAGTGGAAAAATAGGGAATCCCTTTTCTATAAACAAAGCTTCAGTTCATTATTCTGGTCTGTGTTCCATATGTTACTTCTCCTTTCTATTGCATTTGCTATATTCAAGTATTCAAGCCCATTTTGAAGTGTTCTAGGTTACTTGTTAACATTTTGCCATCTAGTTCCTTTTTTTCAGACATTTGACTATAAAAATGCATGTGATACGATGTGTACGTACACGTGTAAATTTGAATGTGGTACTGACAAAATGAAATATTTTCAAATATTTGTATATTCATATAAATGTTACAGGGAAATGCACAACTATCCTAGTATAAAAGTTACATTTGATTGTGTTAAAATTTTAATAATTTCTCAAATGAGAATAGTATATGTTCACTGTGTCCTCCTTTCAAGCTTCCACTCTTTATGCACAATAAAAAAGGAAAAACTTAAATTCACCACTTATCCCCTTATTAAACTGGAGTCTGTAAGACCAGTTGGCTAATGCTAGAATCACCTCACTGACTTTTAAAATACAGATGTACAGGATCAACCCACAGATATTTTAAATTATTTTTTCTATTGTAAGGATAAGACATCTGGACTTAAAAAAACAAACAAACAAACAAACAAAAAAACTCCTATACTTGTGCTGGTCAAACACTTTATTAACACATTATAAATATCTGTTATTTTGATCACTATGCTCATTGTGGTTCAATAGCCACAGCCAGAATTATTCTGAACTTATTAACTATTTTTTAAAATTACAAATAGTTTTTACAGAGCTTTATGTTCCTATTAAGCTTTTGTCCATTACCTTAAAATATACTCTATTTTTAAATTAATTAAATAGTACTGTTTTAATAAGAAATAGTCACAGTGATATCATCTATATCTTTAAACATATGGCTAACAAAATACATTTCCTAATATCTCACTGCCAGGGACTTGATCTGAAATACATTTGTCTGTTTTACCTATAAAACAATGGGAAGAGAATGTTTTTAAGGTATCCAGTGTTCATGTAATAACTTGTAATTTCCATTTCTTTTTTAATTTAGCTATATGGCATTCCTAAAGGAAAGATGTATTCAATTTGCCATGTGCTACATCAGCGTATTCCTCTGCATGGGTTAACTCACTGGCTTTGTAATTGTAAAGCATCAATTAGTAATAGAAAATAAAAGATCTCTTTTCGTCAAGCGGATTTTAACCTCATAAAAACTTAAAAATCACCATGATTTGATATCCCTACAGATTACAAGCTATTTAAGAACTAAACACATATCTTCTAGTTACCTTCTCTTCCCTTCATAAGCGTACAATGCTCATATTGTACAGGGGAAGTATGTAGAATCTTATTTATCATTCAGAGATCACTGAACTTTGAGAAGTGGGGCTTCCTATTCCTGCACCTTCCAGTGTCCTTGTTGGCTATCAGAAAAAATGACATAGAAGCTACACTATCAAAATGCAGTCTAAGATTCAAAGCTTGATTCACAACTCTAAGGGAAATAAATTTGTTTAAAGAAGGAAGACAGCATGGGCCTAAAAGTTACTAAAGTGATGAAATGATGGAGCCAAATGGTATTTTGAGAAGACATGTGGAAAAACCTAATTTTCTGTAGTTGTTTTGTTTTTTTGTTTGTTTGTTTGTTTTCTGGAACAAGGATAATTCTCAATGGTCAGGATACGTATGTGTCTTTTTGGGTGCACAGTATCTGGCAGTGACTTACAGAGTACATGATACAGAGTAGACCCTTTATATAACATTATAAAATAAATAATTCAAAACATATATGAACTCTTCCCTGAGTGATTTGTGAAGTTCTTATTGTCATTTTGTGATTTGGTGGTGAAAAGAGGCCATCAGTATTCTTCTTCATCTCATTGTCCCTTCTCTAAAAATACTAGACTACAGACCTCACCCTGCCGGTTAGTAAAATCTGATGATTTATCCTTTTTTGAGCTGTTTTTTGTGTGTGTATGTGTGTGCATGCATGCGTGTGTGTGCGCACACACACAGTATATTTCTTGCTGTCTGGTCCAGGGATATAATTTAGTCAGTCATATTCAATCTTGTTCCAGCTCTCACAAAATTTTGTTTTGCTTGATATAGCTGCATTTCAGGTCCTATCATTAAATTAACAATATTATTGCCTTCTTCATCGAGAAGTGTGTGTGTATGTGTGTATTTTTAACCCACTTCTCAGATAATACTTATACAATGAAAATTTATAGTTATTATAATCGAACCAGGCACAATGCATTGTGATGTCAAAGTAGAACACTGAGTGGATGTGGCACTTTCACAGGGGATGTAAAATATATTATACTCAAGTTCAATATTTGAAATTGTGAAGATAAACCCATTTGTTGATAAAGTTCTTCTCTATTCTTAGTTACTTGAGATGAGTACCATTCACCTGGTTTCCAGATTATCGTATGAATGGCTGCTACTATCAGGTCTTCAGTGTTATATAAAGAGAAGGCTGTCGGTACCAGTGAAAACACCATAGGCAGTTTGGAAAAGAAGCCCTTCAGACAAGTTCCCTTTGTGGGAAGAAAGGTTTATTGGGCTCGTACACAGATGTACAATTTCTCAAGACCACAGCAAATGGAATCTACCCCCAAAACAAATCTCTGTTCAAGAAGTAATTGAAGTAATGTTAGTAGAACGCTAAGTATACTGTACTATTATTTTTAAAAAACAATTTGCTCACACTAGAGCATACTCAGTAAAGTTACATGCAGTTTATTATAAAATTATTGGAAACAAAGAGAAGTAACATCTGTGAGGTCACACAAAAATAAACTGTTTCTTCTTGCATGTTTATGCCGCCCTAATTTCTCTAATGTATCCGTTGGCAGAAATCATTCCTGATGCTATTTAAATTTTATTCTTTAAGGTTCTTATATCATCCCCTTACCATTTTCTAAAATTATAAATCCTTAAAAATATATTTTATATTTTGAGAATCTATGTGTTTCAGCTATTGTAATAAAAAACTGGCATCTTCTATTATCAATTAGCTAAAATATAAATTTATTGTTTTAAAATAGGACCTGTATGGAATTACAATGTATTCAAATTCATTGTTGCTATTTCCTTTATTGAAACAGCACCATACTGGTTATCAAGATTCACAGATTACGATCCTGGATTTCTTTTAAGTTATATAACCTTAAAGAAGTAGCTCATTCCTGCTGTCTTGAGCTCAAATTTGAAATTTGTGTGAGTGCATGTATGTATATATATGACACAGAGAAAAGAGAATCTATGAACCAGATAATATCTCTGATTCTATCCAATGCTTTTATTAAATTTTTAAGAAAGATTACATAGTATACACACTGTTCTTTCAGGTAAACATATGGTGTCCATATGATCTAAGGACCTAGTTTGGCTTGGGCATGCGATCATTATATGTTATTATATAATTATTAATAGTTTCTACTTTCACTCCCCAAAATGTCTTAATTTGGGTGATAAATTATATGCTACCTTAGGTTTGAGCACTATTGAGTTAACTCCTTTGACATGCAATTCAGGCCAAATAGCAAATGATCTAAAATAGTGTAAATGGTTTTTTAATTTGGCTCCAAGATCATTATTAGAACTTAGCTTTTAGAAACTAGGGGATTTTGAAATTAAAGACACTATATGTAATTTATAGCCATATGATGTGAGTTATGTCTATATATTAATAACAAAGAATAATGAAAACAATTAAGTAAACATCTTGAATTCTTCCTACAGTTTTTTAAAAATATATTTAATTGGAAGGAGTCTGACATCTATTGTCATTGCCACTGGATTTGAAAGATATACCTTGTATTTCCCACCTTTCAAATACTACTCTATATACTTTTTTCTTTTTAATGTTTGATATTATATAAAATCTCGACATACACAGAAATAGTATTTTAGAATAAACTTTCATGTATCTGCCACTTCTCTCCAAAATTTATCAAACACTTGCCAAACTTTTTAATTTACATTCTCTAGCAATAATAGTGAAGCAGAAAAAAAAATATTTTAAAACATTATTTAAATTTTCTCAAATTTGTCCTAAGGGAATGCAGCGAAAATTTTTTTAAAAAATGTATTTAAGAAAATCTACTGTAACTCAACAAGGAGAATAATCATCTGTGGCATTTGAACCACGACTCACTCTCGTGCCTTTCCCTGGTGATTTCTGTGGATGCTACCTTATGGCTCTGGATGGATATGGCCAAAGACTGGCCCTCTCCCCACAGCTTCAATTAAGGCTTACTCTATTTTACCAGGAAGGCAGGGTACCAGCAAACCTCATCCCCTCCAACTCCACATTGAAGAAGTTAAAATCATGGTGAGGTTAGTTGGGAAGAGCTCCCTTTCTCCACCCAGCCCCTTCCCCATAGGACTAAGACTCTACCCTTGGTGAGGCAAGATGAGAATAGTGAGGCCTTGACAACCTTAACTTTGGCTTGCTTATAGAGCAGAAGTAGCAACCAGGAGCAGGAAAACCAGAGCTTACTGTCCTGTAAGTAGAGTATTGTCAGAGAATGATTGATAAAACTATTTCATGGGGAACAGAAGCCAGGAAGAAAGAGAGCTCCAAAACTATCCCCAAAGAAACTGACTCTATTATAAACAGAACATACAGAAAGTGAAATCTAAAAGCACTCTAGAAAACAATAGCTCCTTAAAATTAAGAATAACACGCCAAATTATAAGCTATATATATATAAGATATGTATCTCCAATTGGCCTAAAAATCTGTCTCTGCCCAAATTTAACTGGACAAAACTGCTGAAAAATGTATATTCCTGGGCACTGTCAAAAACAATAAAGCAATAAGCCTATAATTAGTGGAGCCTGATATACAATGTCTGATGCCAACTAAAGCAGACAGGTTAACAAGAACATTAAGTAGAGAGACAGTCAAGGATAACTCAATTAAAACTACTGTTATTTGAGGGCAACTGTGCACATACCAAGGATAAGCCCTCCGATGAGCGCTACCAAAGGCTTCACAATGCAGAGGAAATACACTTTAATAAAATATCCTAGCAATATCATTAATAAGTAAGCAAACAAAAACAGGTCCTGGAGAGGGGTGAAGGAAGTTCATATCCAGAGAGTCCACAACATATTACTTAAATGTCCAGTTTTCAATAAAATAAGACAACCAAAAATATGTTACCCATATAAAGGGGAGAAGGAGAAAGACAGGCAACAACACCTGTCCATGATATGGATTAGATATCAGATTTAATAAAAATATCAAGTAGTCCTTACAAATATGTTTTAAAAAGTAAAAGAAACCATGCTAAAGAAGTGAAAGAGATACAGTGTCTAATCAAATAGAGAATATTAATAAAAATACAGAAATTATTAAAAAGAACAAAGTAGAAATTTTAGAGTTGATATGTACAATAACTGAAATTTTAAAAATTTACTAGAGGGAATACAGAGTAGTTTTTAAATAGCAGGAAAAAGAATTAGTAAACTTGAAGACTGATCCATGCTGAATGCAATGGATTCAGCAAGAAAACAGAATGAAGAAATTGAATAAAGCCTTAGAAAAATATGGAATTTCTTTAAGGACACCAAGATATACAAAATGGGAGTGCAAGAGAAGAGAAAAAAGCAGAAAAATAATTTTAATAGACAATAGTGGAAAGCTCCTCAAATTTGCTAAAAAACATTAACCTACACATCCAAGAATTTAAAGAACCTTCAAGGGAGATAGATGGAAAGCAATCTACCCCTGGACACACATTATAATAAAGCTGCTGAAAGCCAAACAGAAAGGAAAAAAAAAAAAAAACACCTTGAGGCAAGAGAAAAACAACTGACTGTGTATGAGAGAAATCCAATAAGATTAACTACTAATATCTCATCAGGAACAATGAAGGCCACAAGGCTGTGGGAAGACATATTAAAAATGCTAAAGACTAAGGGTAAGAGAAAGTGTGCCTTCCTTAAAGTAATGAATCCATAAAAGATTAGAAATAAGAATTAAGCCTAAGTTTTATTTCTCTAAATCAGTGAGTTTAGTAGTATTTAATGGATCTCTGGCCTATATAGACATAACATTTCCCTAATGTTCTTATTTGAATTGCAGATATTTGAACTACAACCTTAGAAAATCTTATGCTGGATTTGGCATGGATTTCAAGAATCTCCATTCTAATGTGCTTTAGAAGTAATTTTATGTGGGTCATTTGAATTACAGTCCAATAGCTAAAGAGATACAGTAAAGAGTGACCATGGAGCTAGAGAGATGAGCATTTGAATCCTCATTCATCACTATCTGCCTATTTAACTGGTGTTAAGTATGAAGTGTCTTGCATTTCTAGTTGTTACAGTTAGTAAAAATGGTAACTCTAATATTGGATAGAGTTGTTGTAAGAATTAAATAATATATATGAAGTTGACCTCTAAATCTGATAGGCCTTTTTCTCATTCCCATTTTCTTGCTCATTCTACTCTCATTCCTATTTTCTGATGATACCTTCCCCTAAAACCATAATTATTTTAATTTCAAATTACAACTTATTTTTTCTTCTGTCTTTTCTCAAGAAAAAAATAAATTTTAACTGGAATTGTCTACTTGGATAATTAAAATAAGGACACTAAATTTTGAATCGGGTTAGAAAACACAATTTTTGGATTGAAGTTTTTAAATTAAAATCCAAGTTTTTTTGTTATTTTAATAAATGCAATAGTATTTACTAAAGCTTGTCTCAGGCAATAAACAGATATTGTTAAAGCAGAGAATCAAATGTCTTTCTTAATTTTTCAATATTTAAGTTGAGCAGTCTTTTATGAACCAAAATATACTCATATGTACACATTTGTGTGTATATGTGACTGCATATATGCACACGTGCTTGAATACTGTGGTGGAACATTGTTTTCAGATGATGATTACATCAGGATATGAAAATCAATGTACTCAAAGTTCTCTGTTTATTGGCAGGATACCTCTATTCATAGCTTGTTTTAAGAAAAACTATCCAAGGAAAATATATACTGAACGTCCAAGTCACTCTATATACGTGGACAGATGGCCTAGTAAGCCACCATGTTCCCCATACATCCTGGTGTGAACAACCTATGTGATTCCCTCTGCTCTTAGTGTGTCTGTACTACTCATGACTCACGTCTAACCAATAGAATACAGAAACGATGATGGGATGTAAGTGATTACTTGTACTTAAATGCATTATTACATTGCATAAGATGTTAGCACTCAACTTTTTGGAGCATTTGTTTCTCTCTTGTTAGCTTTAAAGAGGCCAACTGCTGTACTGCGGACTTCCTAAGATCACTGTAAGAACTGTAAGCAGCTTCTGGTATGTAAACAGTATAATTAAAAAGAGTGACCATTGAACTAGAGAAATGAACACCTGAATCCTCATTCATCACTACATGTCAAACTGGGGCAAAATATGGAGCCTCTTAGATTTCTAGTTGTGTTTTAATAAAAATGGAAATTATAATATGTTGTAGAATTGTTGTAAGAAATATGTATATGAAGCTGACTTCCAAATCTGTTAGGCAACTTCTCTTCTTATTTCCATTTTCTTGCTCATTCCACTGTTGTCATTCTGTGTATATGGCCCACAGCCGGCAAGAAACTGAGGCCTACATTCATACAACCATAAAGAAAGAATTCTATATAATAGAGTGGGTATGGATTATAGCCAGCAAAAAACTGAAGCCTACATTCCTATAACCACAGGAAATAAATTCTACCAACACCCTGATTAATCTTGAGAGATTTTCACATGAGACTACATCCCCAGCCAACATGTAGATTGAAGCCTTGTGAGATCCTAAGCAGAGGGCTCAGTTAAGCTGTGCTAACTCCTGACCCACAGATGCCATGGACAAATAAATGTTATTTTAAACTGCTAAGTTTGTAGCAATTTATTACTCAGGAATATAAAATAATATAATATAATGCTTTGTTTTATATTCCCTTTCTTTATTTGATTACATATTCTTTGAAGACTAGACCATGTCTTCTTTATTTGAACTTGATTTTAAGGGTTTTCATA
The DNA here is from genome assembly GCF_000951045.1 of Mandrillus leucophaeus. NCBI lineage: Eukaryota > Metazoa > Chordata > Mammalia > Primates > Cercopithecidae > Mandrillus > Mandrillus leucophaeus. The sequence goes on along the minus strand of NW_012105209.1, from coordinate 889,458 downwards.
CTAAAACTCTGAATGTAAATGTAACCTTTAGAAATACAAAGAACCAATATATAAGCATACATACATGTCTGCTATTTTGTTATTTTCTCCCAAGCACTTTAATATATATTGTCTAATATGGTAAATATATCCTGTGGTAAAGGTAGAAAGATTTTTTTTTTTCTTTTTTGAGACAGAGTCTTGCTCTGTCACCAGGCTGGAGTGCAGTGGCACGATCTCGGCTCACTGCAAGCTCCACCTCCCGGGTTCACACCATTCTCCTGCCTCAGCCTCCCGAGTAGCTGGGACTACAGGTGTCCGCCACCACGCCTGTCTAATTTTTTGTATTTTTAGTAGAGACAGGGTTTCACCATGTTAGCCAGGATGGTCTTGATCTCCTGACCTCGTGATCCGCCTGCCTCAGCCTCCCAAAGTGCTGGGATTACAGGCTTGAGCCACTGCCCCCAGCCAGCAGAAAGATATTATGCCTACTTCACAGGTAGGAAAACCAAGGTTGAGTGACTTAAAAGTAGCTCCACTAAACTCACCTACAAAGTGAGTCACGATGATTACAAAATCAAGTTAGTCAAGCCAGGTTACAAGCCTGTTCCCTAATCAAGGATTGGATGAAAGTGTCCTTAGACTTATGTTGCTTTGCTTTACCGTCAAACTGTCAAACATGCAGTAAAAATATATAAACAGACAAGAAAACAAATGACTGAACAAAATGCTCTGTTATGTCCCTGGTTCCTCAAAAAGGTCCACCCAAACTTGTCAGTCAATACAGCATGGGCCAATTAAGAAATTCACCATGATAGAAAAACTTAAATCTTTGCCCTTTAAACCATTGTTGCAGGGGAGTTTCCATATCAGTACTCATGCATTCACTTTAAAACCACATAAAGAGGCCGGGCATGGTGGCTCACGCCTGTAATCCCAGCATTTTGGGAGGCTGAGGTGGGTGGATCACAAGGTCAGGAGATCGAGACCATCTTGGCTAACAAGGTGAAACCCCGTCTCTACTAAAAATACAATAAATTAGACGGGCGTGGTGGCAGGCGCCTGTAGTCCCAGCTACTCAGGAGGCTGAGGCAGGAGAATGGCATGAACCCGGGAGGCAGAGCTTGCAGTGAGCGGAGATCGTGCCACTGCACTCCAGCCTGGGCGACTGAGCAAGACTTCATCAAAAAAAAAAAAAAAAAAAAAAACACATAATTGCTATATCATGTTATATAATATTTATTCCAACTTTCTGGATCATCAGGTCTAAAGAATGCCTGGCTATATCCTGTCCATCAAATTACCATTCTAGCTTGCTATTATATCAATTATACTTTTTACATCTATAAAAGCAGACCTTTTAAGAATAAACTAAATCAATAATTTAGTGTTTTATCAATGTCTACATTTATTTTCTAACTATAACTTACATTAAACACTACTTGTTTCTTTTAAGTATGTAACTTTCCGTATGTAATTATTCACTCAACTTGCAATTTTTAACTATTGGGAAAAATAACTTAAGATAGAAACATGACCTAGGAATTTCAAATACATAATAACTACTCAGCTTCTAGATTTGGGTGATATTTGAATGAAAGAAATTGTAGTATTTTCGGTGTAACTGTCTATCCTGTTGAGATATGTTAGCATATTGGGTCATCGTATAAAGAATTCATTGTGATTTGTAATGGGCCACCTCCACTATTCGTGGTTTATACATGGCATTTTAAGACATCCCCATAGGAGAGTCACTCTGCTCCCAATAGAGGCTGTAGGTCAGTGTGTTGAGTCAGCATGATGCCATTTTAAAGGATGTGTGTACAATCTGTGAACTTGATTCAGTTGGGTTAAGAAGTATAGCACACAGCAGGGGAGAGTAAATTTCCTTTACTCTGCTGTTGCTGAAGTTGCAAGGCCATGAGTGGAGAGTAGAAGCAAATATCTAAAATGATAAAAAGTCCTTTCTAACTTTTCTAGCTTCCATTGCTACTTATTTGTGATTTACAATTAAAACAAAACAGTCTCAACTTGCTGCTTCTAAATAACCTGATCTTTTTTGAGCAAGGTACTTTAAATAACCTTTACTGAATTATATGTGTTATTTCTTAAAACAAGTAAACAAAAAGATAGTTGTGGTTCAATGTCAATTTTTAACATGTTAAGAAATTCTTCTAATTTATTGATTCAATCATTTGGGAGTACCTTTGACCGCCTATTACAAACCAAATTTGGTGCTGGGAACACAACCAAAAAAGTAAAACAAAACAACAGTATATGGTATTGGGTATCAGATCTTGAGCTCAGGGCCTCCTGTGTGAGATATAATTTTTTTTCTCTCTATTATACTGCTCTTGCTAAGACATGCTAGCTGTGCTTAATAAGATATAGCCCTGGCTTGCAATGGAAAGTAGCATCTCCTGGGAGAGTAAAATGTTATAATAACTAGACTGCAAACTTAAACATACACTAGGCCTGTGTAAACATTTTTATTAAATTTCTCTGTCCCAATTTTTTAAACCTCTCCACTTTTTCAACCACATTTTTTTCTTGCTTTGTATCTTACTATGCAGAGCAGAGTAGCCTTAAGGGTCATGAAAAATTGACATCGAAGAACAAAAAATCAAATCTTTGATATTTTGAACTTGTACAAAAGTGAGAAAATTCTGGTACAATGTAGCTTAGAAAATGTGCTATTCAACTACTTTGGAAGTTGGCACTCTCCTAACCTTGAAGACGGGCTTGGAACTGCTCAGCCACTAAAGAGACCCATGACTCTGCGCAAAATTAGAATAAAGGATTATTACCCTATGACTTGCACTGTTTTGTTCTTGAGAATCAAATAGTTCTGTTTGTAAATGAAGAGTACATTCTGAGAGAAAACTATGGAAAAGTTTGAGCTGCTTTGAGACATGTTTCAGGCACCTCAACACACAGATGAAGAGGGGAGAGAAAATAACATGAAATGTGAACGAGATAAATCCTGAGAATCTCTTCAAAGAAAGAAATATTTAAAGGACAACCGCGGGAAGAGCAGAACCTAGGCTTCATCACCTTCTGCCTGCCACAGCCCAGCTCCAGCCACAGATATAGTGAGCACTTTGATATGAAGTTTGAGGGGAAAAGAAGAAAAGGAGGAAGAATATTAATAATTCAATAGTACATAGAACTGGAGGAAAAAAAGTAAAAAAAAAAAAAACAGAAAATTGACAATACTTGTTTTGGCTTCCTCTACAACAAAGGCTATCAAAGATACAACATTCTGAAGAACGACACCCCTTCAAATGGAAAATAGTAAAAGAACCTGTTAGTGAATACCTTTTGCCTGGTACAGCTTCACATGTACTGTATTATTTAATTTTCCAGATAACTCTGAGCTGCAATAATT
>NW_012105209.1:870611-885031 GCF_000951045.1 Mandrillus leucophaeus | reverse complement strand
TGTTTGTTTTAAATTTTGGCCAGACTACAACTAAACACTTATTTTTAAAACCAAGAAATGAACATTTACGAAAGCTAATACAAGTTGTACATCTTTTCCTCCAATTAAATCCAGAAATTAGTTTATTCACTCATAAATTAAATGTTTATTGAGCACAAGCACCTGCTATGTGAAAGACCCATGTTAGTCAACTGGAGTGTAATAATGACAGAGGACTGAAGCTGACTGCTTTTGTCATCAGAGAACACACTGCCTAGTGAAGGAGATAGGCATATAAACTATTATGAGATGAATTAAGTACTAAAAATATGACACTACCAATGAGAAAATCAATCCATTTGTAGAAAGTTAAGGACAGTTTTATAGTAAAAAGTATATATATATACACACACACACACTCTCACACATTTATACACATTTTTTTTTAAGTGTCAAATAAATCCAGTGGGGAAGGGCTTTCTGGGTAATGAAGTTGTTTTTTCTTGTTGTTTTTGTTGTTGTTGTTGTTGTTGTTTTTTGAGATGGAGTCTCGCTCTGTCGCCCAGGCCAGAGTGTAGTGGTGCGATCTCGGCTCACTGCAACCTCCACCTCCCGGGTTCAAACAATTCTCTTCCTCGGCTTCCCAAGTAGCTGGGATTACAGCTGTCTGCCACCATGCTTGGCTAAGTTTTTTGTATTTTAAGTAGAGACGGGGTTTCACCATCTTAACCAGGTTGCTCTTGAACTCCTGACCTCGTGATCCACCTGCCTCAGCCTCCGAAAGCGCTGGGATTACAGGCATGAGCCACTGTGTCCAGTCAGGAAGATTTTAAAAAGGAAATCGGAAAATTTGGGGATGAAAAATACCAATGCAATTTGAATCCTCACTTTAGCACCGAGTAATTTGAAATCTTGGGTACTTTCTTGACTTCTCTGTACTTTAATTTTCTCCTCTATTAAATGGTAACAAAAATCCCTATGAAAAACAGCTGTGAAGAATGACTAGGTACTAGGAAGTCCAGGTCATTATGTCTGATACTTGATGATTTTACTGTATACACATTGCCTGCATACATCCGATGTTTTGTGAGTCTAACCTTCAAAATTCCTTGAGAAAGGACAAATCTATTTTTCTAAAAGTTTACTTAAAAACTCCATTGACTACTCACTGCTATGCTAGATGAATCACAGTTCTGACTTAGCATGATCATTCCTTTGCTTTCCAGCCTATCCTTTTAAATCCCTTATATTCAAGTAATAGCCTGGGTGAATGTTTTTGCATGTCATATACAAATAACCACATCACACACCTTAATTTTAGCATCTCTATATTAAGGGATGCCACAGCACACCTACTTTGCTTCAGGAAAAGGTTGTTGTGACAGCTGAGATACATATATTCTGAAAGTGAGGAGCTTAGGCTACTAATTTGCATGTCAAAACCCAAATTTCACTTCTTTCTCATTTCTACTGACAATGATTGTGTCTAGTTAATGGGAGTAACCTGAAAGAGTTGTGCATTTCACTAAGTTCTCTAAAAGCTTTGCTATAGTAAAGACTGCAAATTAAAATAAAATTTTAATCATGTAGCAGCTTGCAAGTGCTGGACTAATAATAATGATTAAGGACCTTTTTATTCTGTAAAAGGAGCCTGTACTTCCATAGTAAGAAAAAAAAATCCGTTATTTAATTTCTTTATTGGCAGTTTTTATTGAAATCTTAGCTTGCTGGGAAAACCTGAAAATCTGCCCTTTTTTTTTTTTTTATAGCCAGAGAGTACATTTTAAATTTTACCGTTAATATATACAATTTAGTCTTGGAAAAAACACATCTTATAAAACCTTACTTATGAGCAGCGCTTCATTTATCATGTTAATTTTTAAATTACAGAATGGGAGTATAGATGAAAAATGAATGAGTGAAAGAATACTTGGTGGATAAGCCACAAATCGAACATCCTTTTCTGTTATTTAATATCTTACCAGACACAGATGTGGCAGTTTCTGTGTCTCACAGTTTCTATATTATATGCTTCAGGAAAATGGTCTGCCTTCCTTGCCTCTGTCACAGATTACTGTGTGATTCAAGTGAGCTGACATAATGAAAATGTCTTAAATTTTGTCACATTATAAAATGTGCTAAATCTAGTTAATATCCTAAAAGTCAAATTGGATATTTGTTGTTCTTGTAAAATACAATAAATTTATGCTAATGCAAAATTCTGTAACTGTACAAATAGTAATTTTAAATGTAAAGGTAAAATTATACAAGATTTTAAAAGTCGGATCAGACATCCACATAGTTAGAGTCATTAAAATTTGGGGGTCAACAAGTTTAGATAGTATCTTCTTTAATTAGAGTTCAATGGCATTTATACCTAAATGATAATGTGGAAAGAAATGGGGGAAAAACAGAATCCCAGTAATGCTGATGTGGAACCATCAGTCCTGTTTTTATTAAAAAATATTACTGCTCAACTTTTGTCTCCATTTTGGTTTGGGTCCTGAAGCAATGAGCCCTGAAGATATGGAGATATTTTTTCAGTCCCTTTGATTTGGATTGCCAAATAGTGTTTACAAGAGTTTCAACAACTGAAATTATCTATTCTTAATCAATTTATAACCTACATTAGTTTAACTTTGGCTATATTCACTAACATGGTTTTATTATTCCATTACCTGTAACAACCTGACTTGACTACTTCAAAAAACTCTTCAAGAAGATGAATTGCCGGTAACTTTACTGTTTGCTCCCAAAGGCAACCCCTCCCAAATTTAGTCAACAGAAAACTTCAACCTATATGCCACAATGTTAAATTATTATTTATCCTTAAGCCTCTTAGAAGCCCTTGTGTCAAAACACTTGACTTTCCATGTTTGCTAATCCTAAACTACTCTCTCATGATCGTCTCAGTCCTAATCAAGTCTCCATGAAGGAAGACCCACATTATGGTTCAATTCAAAACTACATAAATGTACCAAATTTACCCAACCTCCTTTGAGATGCTAGGAATTTATCAAGGTAGTTCTCTTCCCGAATGCCCTAAAAAAAAGCTCAGCTTTACATTATTACCAAATTGTCCTGGTAGAATTTAGTAGGAGACAACATTTGAGAATTTTTGTTACCACAAAAATTCAGCTGGAATCTTCTCACAGCTATGGGCCAAGATCTTATCTTAGAAACAGTACAGTCTTCTGGAGTTCCTTGAACCCCTGGACTTGGGAAATTTCATAGTGGTGCCTGTGACATATGCCTCATATTGGATACAAGCTCTGATTTCTTTCCTCTCCTTCCTAATTATCATAAATGTTTCTATCATGTGAGGCATCTGAACTAGTCATTGGGATTTTGACTTTATCTCATGACAATTATCATAAGATTATTACAGTTTCTATGTGATCCACCTTTGTATAAAGGCAATAGCTAGACTATGGGATCTATCTGCCAACTTGGTTTTTTAGAGCTTTTTTGAAGATTCATAGTTCCTTATTTGCTGTGCAATCTCCGCTGCTTACTGAAAATAGTTTCTCAACAAATAAGCTTACCTTCAATGAAATTGTTATATTATCTCTCAGGTATTTCTGTCCATGACTATAATGCTTTAAGTCCTGCATTTTTTCTTCCATTATCTGATAAAAAAAAAATTCATAACTTCTGCTTGTAAGCTCTCTATACCTCAAATAAGTTTATTAGAAACCCTTTAGTTTAGCTTTATTCATGTTTGCTAATGGGTCATATACTATGACAGAAACAAGAAAGTGTTTGGCATGCTAAACTGTAATATATCTCACTTTACCCCTAGAATAATATTCCTTACTAGAGCCAAATATGTCAAGATAGTAAACTCATTGCAATCACCAGAAATTTTGGCTAGTATATCAGTCTGTGTCCAGTCAGAAGAAAGAAACCACATGGTAATTTACACAGAGGAAACGTAATGAAAAATTTATTAAGTTTTAATTCAAGAGTAGCTAAAAATGTAAAGAGAACCTTAAGGATTACCTAGCACTGAGAAAAAGTGCTTATGAAGAGACAGACTTGGAAGTAGAACTATTCAAAAATAGGCCACAGGTCAGATTTAGCGTGTGGGATGCAGTTTGCTGACTTTTGACCTAAGGTGTGTACATAGGCTTCAATAAGATCTGTTCCTCCCTTCCCTTATGAGTTAATATATGCTAGCTTACACATATAGAGCTACCACTTTTTATTCTTCACTCCACATTATTATCGCAAACATACACAGGCAAATGTTGGCAACAACTAATGCAATAGGCATGCTCATTTTTCTTTTTTACTAAATTATCAAACTTTGTGTTCAGTAAGAAACATCTGTGAAGACTGCTCTTGAGCCCTGGAGGAAAAAAACACTATCAGATTTTTTTTGACAATTAATACAATGGTGATATGCCAAGGAATTGATCCTTGCATTCATGCATCTTAAATAAAAGGTATAATAATTAAATTATAAGAAGTTGGTCCCTTGTAAAGACCTCAAACTGAGGACTATTAGGAACCCTTCAGCAGCAGATACGTTTTGGTAAGAGACAGCTTCTACCTGATAATTCTAGATCAATTAGACAACTACAGTAAATATAAACAGCTTCCACCTATGGGCCATGGAATGCTAGTACAGATAGTCACAGTTTTATCTGTATTGGTTTGCTCTTTCTTCTCCCATATATCTGTATGATTTTCTTGTCTAAAGCTACCACTAGGTAAGTTACTTTTAAGGCCCATATTTTTAATATTGCTTTCTGCTTCCTTAATCTCTCCTTGGTTTGAATACAACAGCTGGCTCAAATTTGTTCATAAATAGGTTAAAGCATACAATCAAACAAATTGGTGGTAATTTACATGTATTCTTATGGTAGTCATGCAGCTTTCCTTTGTTATAGTGTTTGTGAAATGGATCATTTGGTTTGCTAGGTAATGGAATTAAATTGATAGGTGATATTTTGGATGGCAAACATCATGATTAGTCGTAAGAGTCAAAAATCTAAAACCATTTCTCACGTCATAACTAGAAAAGGAGGCTCCTTTCTCTACTAAATTAACACTGAGGAGGAACTTTTTGAGGGGACTAGTTATTGTAATAGAACTTTACCAGAAATAGAAATTGGAAGGGAACTAGGGAACAGATTGTGTATATTTGGAGGCTGCTGTAATTTCATGAGTCTTAAAAGATGCACAACTTCTCTTTTGCTTTAAATATACAAAATGATCACAACAGGGCAAATGTTATCGCCTGACCACTGTACTGTTACAAAACTATCTGACATGATTCTATGGATAATTTGGCCCAAAACAGATTGTTGGTGATCCCAAATGGCTGGTATGCATTTGCAGCACAGAAGTCTCTTGGTTACTACCTAAAAACTAGACAGTTACATTTTATCCTTGCAAACTGATGTCTGACTTCAGGATAGTACCTGATCTGCCATCATTCACACTCTTTTTTGTTCCATTGGCTATTCTCTATGAAAAGGAGGTTGTTAGATAAGAACAAAAACCAGAAGGAAAAACTAATTTTGAGAACTAAAACATTAACCACTCAAGACAAATTCTGAATTATTCTTTCTACCACTAAGACTGTTTACCTCATGCTTTATGAGAGTATCAGAAAGCAGAAAAACGATCTTTTATTCAGAAAAGTATGTCAGAAAAGCAGGAAAGTCAGACAATCCCATCAGGGCATTATACTCTTCACCCAATGATATTCATGAAATCAGGCATACGGTATTTGAAAACAGAGTCATTTTAGATAGAATATTGGCCTCATAAAGGGGAGTATTCAGTGTTCTGAAGAAATACTGTTGTGCAAAATATTTCTGCAGATTTCTGTGGAATCATCAATATTACTAGCAGATTAGAAAGCAAACGAAAAAGTAAAACTAGGTAATTTGTCTAATAATCCCATGTCTGGTTTTGTTAGCTCTTCATATTAAGGATGGGACTTATTCTATTTACTTAATATGAGCACTCTTTGATCCTGGCTGAGAATTGTGATAATAATCCTTCTATAAGTTTTTATCTGCATTGCAGTATTTTTATATGTGTTAACCGCAAATGCTGCTGTGCCAACTTTGTGAAATCAAATGATCTAACAAATGATCACCCAACAAAAGAACGGGGAACTGCAACACTGTAGAGGTTGAAACAATCATCCCTGAAAAAGTGACACATGACCATGACATCTCACGTAACAGTGAAGATCTGATTTGATCATGTCTTCAAATATTCATGTTCAGTTTGCTAAACCTAGCAAACTGATGGCCTCCAACTCCATCAATGTTTCTGCAAAGGACATGATCTTGTTCTGAGGGATACATAGTATCCCATGATATATATGTGCCACATTTTCTTTATCCAGTCTAACACTGATGGGCACTTAGGTTGATTCTGTGTCTTTGCTATTGTGAATAATCCTTCAATGAACATACACATGCATATGTCTTTATAATAGAACAAGTTGTATTATTTTGGGTATATATCTGTTAATGGTATTTCTTGATTGAATGTGTTGACGGGAAGATTTATACTTGGTAAAATAGTTGAAGAGATTTATTCTGAGCCAAATATGAGTGACCATGGCTCGTGACACAGCCCTTAGGAGGTCCTGAGAACATGTGCCCTAGGTGGTCGAGGTACAACTTGGTTTTATGTATTTTAGGCAGACATGTGACATCAATCAAATCATTTAAGAAATCCATTGATTTGGTTCAGAAAGGCGGGACATCTCAAAGCAGGGGTTTCCAGGCTATAGGTAAATTTAAACATTTTGTAGTTGACAATTGGTTGAGTTTATCTGAAGACCTGGGATTAATGGAAAGGAACATTCAGGTTAACATAAGGATTGTGGGGACCAAGTTTTATTGTGCAGAGGAATATCTCAGACTACAGAGACAGAACAGTTTGTAAAATGTTTCTTATTAGAACTAAAAGGGTGCCTGGCTCTTAGTTATCTCCTGGATCTGGAAAGGAGGAAGGAAAACAAAGGGGGAAGGTGATTCTCTATAGAATGTGGATTTTTCCCACAAGAGACTTTGCAGGGCAATTTCTAGGTATGGCAAGAAAACATATTTTGGGGTTAAATATTTTCTTCCTTGTCTCATAATGCTATACCAGAGTCAGATTGAAAAACAAGTCACAATATACAGGGTCAAATAAAACCCATCTGATGAGAATCCATGGTTTGTAGGGCATGACTCCCCAGACCCCTTAGGCAAGATCAAAAATAAGAGCTTAGTCCCTTGTTCCCCGCCCCACCTTGGCCATAAAGGATTCCACAGAATGCATATGCAGTCCAACAAAATAGCAACAGGTCCCAAGGTGCTAGGAGGCTTATTCCTAGAGTAGTTTTGTTAGTGGTAATAGTTTTAAATATTTGCGATTTGCATCATGGGGAGGGGACATGATCTAACCTGATGTAATAGCCAATAGTTCAAGGGGTGAGATGAAGTCAGGCCTAGGCTTTAGTCTAAAAAAAAAAAAATCTCAGATCATATCTATTTTGTGAGCTATCATGATCCAGGTCTTTAATTGTACCTTCTTTCTTTTGCTGTGTCTGTCATAACATTTACAAGAGATACATCATGCTAATACAGTGACAAATATCATACATCTAGCAAAGATCAGGCATCCAAGAAGGCTATAGGTAGAGTCAGAGGGTAGTAAACAACCTAACCAGCCAAAAAACCCACTGCATGCATCATCATACTCTTTGATTAGACTCACAATGTGTTTACCCTATTTATTAAGGGTCATTTGAACCTTATGATAAATCTTATTTGAGGATTATAGAACCAACACTAAATCAGGATCCAATAAATTTAAATTCTCTTCTGGCCAGTTTATCTCCATAGGTGTAACATCGTGAAGAGGATTTAAATGCAAAGAATGCCTGGTCCTCAATGTTTAAATTGTAATAGGACTTGTTAATGGCGAACAAATCTATTTTTCCCACCACTCTTGTATTGCACCATATACTGGCATTTGGGAGACAAAAGGAAGTTTTGTCACAGGAGAAGTTATGTGATTCTACAGTGTCATTTTATTGTCCCTCCCAACAGAAATGGCCCTTTGTCATATACCAGATGCTATGACTCATGGAGGTGGATAGTAGAGGCTAAGTTTGGAAAAAATCAGGGTTCCAAGTGGTTTGAGGGAATAGCCATTCTCCTTTCCTGTTTTTACAATCTGAAAGGGAGATAGGAGGCCATGTGTTATCACCTAAAATAGCCCACCTATTTCCCTGGGGGAATATTCTTCTATTGTTTACAATAGTCCCAATGCCTGCCAGTAGGATGACAGAGTACCTTTGAGCCTCATTTAACTGTGGTGCCTGTGCTTTGAGAATACAATATTTAAGGTCACATTTTCCATCCCAAAATCTTCCTAAGTTTGAGGGACCACATATTTTTCCACATGTGTTTGGATTGTACCTCAGTACTGAGGATTGTAGGCCATTGTTTCATAGCCACCTCAGATTCCATTTGTAATAAAATAGACATGAGCCCCTGTTGTGTAAGATGACATACTCATCCTCAACTTTGGCTTTGGAAGTATGTTTTTATGGTTTGTCTGGTTTCTTTTAGCCATTTGATGAGGGCTGCATTATCTTTTTGCTGCTTTTTTTTTTTTTTTCTTTTTTTGACAGAGTCTCGCTGTCACCCAGTCTAGAGTGCAGTACAGTGGCATGATCTCTGCTTACTTCAAGCTCTGCCTCCCAGGTTCACACCATTCTCCTGCCTCAGCCTCCTGAGTAGCTGGGACTACAGGTGCCTGTCACCATGCCCAGCTAACTTTTTGTATTTTTAGTAGAGACGGGGTTTCACCGTATTAGTAAGGATGATCTTGATCTCCTGACCTCATGATCCGCCTGCCTTGGCCTACCCAAAGTGCTGGGATTACAGGCATGAGCCACTGCGCCCAGCCCTGCATTAGCTTTTATAGCAGCTTCCCATCCCTTTCCCTATTCCTGAAATAGCATTCCTACTATGTGGCCTATTTTTGACAGGGAATTTTTTTCTAAAGAATGGCTCTTTTTATTAGTCATGAACTCAGCTTGCCCCAGTATCTCTAGCCCAGCTCCATTTCCTCCAGTGAGGTCACACTTTAGTTTTTTGGAAGGCCAATTTTGGTATATTTACCAGGAATACTGTTTCCATTGTATACTGATGGCATTTGTACAATTTGGATAAATGGAGTAATCCAGAACTGCTGGGTATCCCAAACAATTGTTAGGTGAGTGGAGGTTACACCTAAGTATGCCTTTGGGTATTCCTTAAGGCTTCCCAGTGGCACCTTGGCCTTAGGGTGGAATGTGTGCTGTCAGGGACCTCTGTCCACCAATTGACTCCCATCAATAGTTCTCTAAGGGCAGTCTCAGCATGGTTCATGCTGGATAGTGGCATCCAGTCACAAGCACAGGAATGGTAGTTATTTGGACAGGCCATGCTATGGCCATTTACACAGGAAGCAGCTAGAATTTTGCCATTGTAACCAGGCAATTGTCTCAACTGATTATCCCTAATGTTTATTGTTATGCAGTGTTCTACCTGGTTAGACCCCCTCAGTGATCATCCTGAGGCATTGCTAGGCAAGTGTTCCTGTAGGGCATCATATTTGGTTACAGCCCTATAATAGAGCTACCCGAGAAAAGGGGGACCTCGGGGAATGTTTAGAATGGTGCTGTTCCACATAACACTCTTCACTGCATCCTCATCTATATCACACCAAATGATGTGGGCTCTGCCTGTAGGAGATTGCTGAGGACCAGGAGAAATTTTCAGATTTGAAAAGAGAAGGAGTATGGAGTAGGTGGACAGAGGCGATTGTGGGAATGAGAATGAACAAGTAAAACATTTTCCTGGCTTTAACAAGGGAATATATAGCCGCATCCATTTAGAACATTATACCAAAGAATACTGCATAGATTCCAAACAGCTTCTTAAGGGTTTCAGTTAAAACATTCAAAGTTTTAGCAATATTCTATAGCAAGGAATGTAAGAATGAGAGCTATTTTAGATTTTATGAGGACTAGCCTGACCTGGAGTCTCTGGAAGTATGTTGACTTTCATTGTAGCCCTAGAGATCAGCTGAGCCTCCAGTCTTCTCTTGATTCACAGCTGGGTGTCAGAGACCAGTTCAGAAGTCCAGGCATGGTTAGGAATGTGGTTGGTCACTCATTTAGGTGTGAAATGTGAATCCAAGAAATGAAGAAGTGACTTCCTTTAACTTTGCAGCACAAGAGTTAGTTACAAGCACTTGATAAGGTCCTTTGGTGTCTTTTTCAATAAACAAATTCACCTGACTGTAATCTGTGGACTTTTGGGCTATCAGCCCAAAAGTGTGATATCAGTGTGACAGATTCTGTTGCCAACTTTGTATTATTTGTTAAAGTTTTGAGAAGCCCTTGACAATAGCACAATATTTCCCCTTTGAGTAAGGTCAGTTCTTATAAGCCCTCATCCAGCCTCGTAGGTCTCCCGGTTATGATTTCATAGGGTAATAAACAATGTTTTCCAAAAGGAGTGGGCCTAAGATTAAGCAAGACCAGTGGGAAGGCTTTTGACCAAGGGAGGTTAAAAGCCTCCATCAACTTAGCTAATTGAGTTTTCATTGTGTCATTTGTTCATTCCATCAACCCAGAGGATTGCAGATGGTAGGCACAATGGAAACATTGTATTATGGACCAGATTATGCAAATGGATTGAACAACTTATCTAGTAAAATGAGTCCCATGATCACTATGCAGTTCAGAAGGAAATTCCCAAACTGGAATGATTCTAACAAAATTTTCCCTACCGTTAAAGCAGTAGCCCTCTGACAAGGAAATGCTTCTGCCCAATGAGAAATCATACAAACTAAGACCAGCACATATTTGAAATTTTGGGGTGGCAGCATCTGGATAAAATCCAACTGTCATACTTCAAAAGGACTGGCAAAGGAAAATGACCTTGGGAGCCATATAAGGGCTTGCCAGCATTGTGTTTTAGGGCATATAGTACATCAAGAGTATACCTTTTGGGCTACAATGGAAGATGGTTTCCAAAAGTATTTTTTCCCCATGATACCATATTTTCAGGGGCCCAATGAGTCATTTCATGAAAAAACTGAAGGAAAGGTAATTATGCACCTATGGGAACTATGGGATTTTTGTTAACTATGGGTTTGTCATTTCGTGAAAAAACTGAAGGAAAGGCAATTATGCACCTATGGGAACTATGGGTTTTTTGTTAAGCTCTAGCCAAAATTCCTCACTTGGGTCAAACATGCCTCCATTCTGTTGCGAGGTTTGTTTCTCTTGAGGAGTAGATGCTGGTTGAGGCTGTAAAAGAAAGTGCGGGTATTTGTAGGATGAAAGGTACACACCCATACAGGACGGACCATCTTTTCTAGGACAGCATTCTTTGCTGTAGCATTAGCCAGACTATTTCCTTTTGCTTCTTCAGTGTTATCCTTTGAGTACCCAGAAATTTTTATGACTGCAAGTTGCTTTAGCTTCTGAATTACTTCTAGTAACTTCGAGACTTGGTGCCCATTTCGTATGGCCGATCCAGATGAAGTAAGAAATCCTCTCTGTTTCCACAGCATGCTAAAATCATGGGCTACTCCAAAGGCATATTGGTTATCGCCACTTTTCCTTTAGCTAAATTACAGGCCTTAGTTAACGCTACTAATTCAGCCATCTGGGATAGTTTGACTCCTTAGTGTTGGCCAGTTTTGATTATGTGTGTTATGTCATATCCTGCCTGGTAATGCCCTTGGTTGTCCCTTAATAAGAACCATCTGTGAATTAAATTAATTTAGCATTCTCAATGGGAGTTTCCTGTAAATCTCTCCTAGAGAAGAGTAAGATATTAGTTAGCAGATTGCAGTCATGTTCCTCTTCCTCTTGTTAACCTGGAAGGGGGAGCAGGGTTAAGAGTGTTACAGTGCTTCAAAGTGATGTTGAGGGCAGCAAGAGGAGTGTTTCATAAGAGGTGAAGTGGGTAACAGAATCGTGTTGAGTGTGGTGAGAGCTTAAAAGAGATTTTACAGAGTGGGGGTCATAGCTGGTTAGAGGGGATCCTAGGACAAATTATTCGACGTTTTTGCATAAGGTAGCTCCAGCTAATACAGCCCTCATACTTTTGCAACTGGATGTAACTGTTAACTGAAATAACAAATTGGTCTGTGAGTGTCACCATGTTTTTGAGTTAATATTCCTAGAGCACTCCCCTTTATTTCATGTGCAAAGAGGAAAAAGGGAAAACTATAATTGGGGTGGCCTAGAGCAGGTGCTTGGGTGAGAGCCTGTTTCAGATTTTCTATGTGCTTTTTCACCCCTCTTCCGAGTGGATTGGGTTTGGCTGGGTTTGTTTTCGTTTTTTTATATAGGGATTGGGCCATGGATTGGGTCATTAAGGAGTAGTCTGGACTCCAACTTCTGCTAGAGACTCTCTCGGGGTTTATTAATAGCCCCCTTGGAGAATTCATATGTCCCAAATACTTAACTTGGGGGAGGCAAAATTGTAACTTATCCTTTGAAACTCTGTGTCTCGTAAAAGGAAGCTGTTTTCATAGTGGGACAATGTCTTCTCTGTATTTTGGTAGGGAGGATGAACACAAGAATAAATTATCCACATACTGAATTAGAGTAGAGTAGAGTAGGAGTAGGAGTAGGACTAGGAGTAGGAGTAGAGTAGAATTCGGAAATTCAACGTCATCTTAATCTGCCTTTAGTATTTGAGAAAAAATAAGTAGAACTTTTAAAGTAGCCTTGGGGTAAGACTCTCCATGTGTATTGGCGATTTTCCCAAGTGAAAGCAAAAAGACACTGGCTATTTTGCTTTACAGGTGTGCTGAAAAATGCACTACAAAAATTAATAACAGATACGTGGCCGGCAGTGACAGAAATATTAGACAGTAAGGTGTGGGGGTTAGGAACACCAAGGTGTCTAGGAATTATTATTTTATTTATAGCTCTTAGGTCTTGAACAAATCTCCAGCCTTTCCCATTTGGCTTTTTAACTGGGAGGACTGGTGTACTGCAAGGGCTGGTGCAGGGTATTATGAGTCCTTTGCCTAAAAAGTCCTAAATGATTGGTTTGATTCCTAGTAAGGCTTTAGGTCTAAGGGGATATTGCCTTACATTTGGCAGGGTTTTGGATTTATTTATTGTTATCTCTATACAGACTGCTGACTTAATTCTCCCAGTATCTGTGGAAGAGTTTGTCCATAAGGAGTGTGGTACCTTAGACAAGAAAGGCTCTAATTCTTGCTGTCCAGAATCTTGATTAACTTTCAAAAGCACAATATTACATGTGGGCTTTTGTAAGTCTTCTATGTCTCCCAAGTTGAGAATTATTTCTCCATTCTATGAAAATGAGATGTGAGTATTATAGGTCTCTAGGAAATCCCATCCCAGTAGGCGTATGGAGGCACTATTTACTGTAAGAAAAACATAATGCCCCACTAGTTCTTCTAATTGAAATTAAAGGAGATTTGATTTAAAGGCTATAGTAGGAGAGTCTGAAATCCGTACTATTTGGACTTTTTCTTTACTCCAAGGGAAAGGGTTTTTAAACAGGGTAGGGTTGAGGACTGACACTGTAGTATCGCTGTTGACAAGGGCTTCGGTATTTTCCTAATTTATGGATATTTCTACTTCTCCTAAAGCATTAGAATTTGGGGGAAAACCCTCTCTATTCTCTCGGAGGATCCCTATTCTTATTTTTGAGTTGTTCTGGTGCTTTCCTCTGGGGCCCTTTGCCCCTTTTGTGCAAGCACTCATTTAAGTTTTTTGTATTCATTTTTAAAATCTCCTTTCTTTTTGCAATAGTGGCAAATTGCTTCCTCTTAGGGTCACTTAGATCTCTGGGGACCATGGGATTCTTGTAAACTCCCAGTTATGTTACTAAATTGTGTTAGTTGTAAACTCATAATTTTAGAGACTGTTTCCTTTTCTTTCTCAGTGATTGTTTGTGACAACTGGTTAGCTAGGGTGAGTAGGTGGCTAGTGGGCAAGGAAGCCCAAGCCACATTATTCATCTTCATTAGAGTTGCTAACTCTTTATTTAAACCTTGAATGAATCTTCTACCATGCTCAAAATTTTCAGGAGTTATTCCTGAAAACCGAATGTCTTTTCAAACCTGTTATAAAGTCAGGCACGGTTTCATTTGGGCATATTTTACATTGTTGCACCCTTGTCAATTTATAACCTTGGGGAATATCTGTGGGGTATAGTTTCACAGAGGCGATTACAAAGCTCTCTGCATTTCTCTTCCAGTTGCACCTATTTTGTCAAAATCTTTTAAAGGCTTTTTCCAATCTGCTACTTTAAACTATTGTTCAGCTTTGTTTTTGGGGACCAGTAGCTCAGTCAGCTGATATAGGTTAGAGAAACTTGGATCATAAGTCTTAAGGGTTAATTGAAATGCCTTAGCAAACCCAAAGG
>NW_012105209.1:866761-867951 GCF_000951045.1 Mandrillus leucophaeus | reverse complement strand
GATTATTGGTCACATGTATGTCTTCTTTTGAAAAGTGTTTGTTCATGCCTTTTGCCCACTTTTTAATGAGGTTTTTCTCTTGTAAGTTTGTTTGAATTCTTTATAGATGCTGGATATCAGACCTTTGTAGGATGCATAGTTCACAAAAATTTTCTCCCATTCTGTAGGTTGTCTGTTCACTCTGTTGATAGTTTGCTTTATTGTGCAGAAGCTCTTTAATTAGATCTCATTTGCAAATTTTTGCTTTTGTTGTGATTGCTTTTAATAACTTTGTCAGGAAATCTTTGCCTGTTCCTATGTCCAGAATGATATTTCCTACGTTGCCCTTCCAAGGTTTTTGTAGTTCGGGGTTGTATGATTTCAATAATATTTCCTTGCTGTTCTTCCTGCTCTTCCAATCATCTTATTATCCTTAACCAGTTCCAATAAAGCCCCTAGGTTGAAAGACCAAAACAAGAATCCAAAGCTGATAAATATTCTAACTTTGCCTTCCATACTCCCAGACATTACTAAGACTTTATCAAGTAAATGCTCTCTCTTACTCTAGAAACAAACAAACAAACAAACAAACAAACAAAAAATCCTTGCTTTGTTTTACCAACAGGTTCTATTTTTAGGGAACTAGCATCTAACAGTCTCTTATTTCATTTGTTTTCAGACTTAAGTGACCATTTTTAAGGTGGTTGTAGGGTTGGTAGTGGACACCAGGTTATCCGTAATTGTTAGCACAGTCCAGCCTTGAGACATCTTTATTAATCTTTATCAAAGTCTGAAATAACCTTCTACTTGATTTCCACATGATCACTTCCTCACATCTCTTTATACAAATTCCTTGTAGGAAAAGGCTTTCACCCCTCTATTCATACTATCCCTTTTCCCCAATTAATTATTGCTCATAGTCTTTATCACTATCTAAAATATTTGATTCCTGATTCCCACTATCTTAGTTGTCTATCATTACAACAGACACAGATTGGATAATTTATAAAGAGTAGAAGCTCATTTGGCTTATGGTAGTAGAGGTTGGGAAACTCTAGAGCATGGTGCCAGCAGCTGTCAAGGGTTATCCCCTGATGGTGAACAAGCACTCAAGACAGAGAAAATAGGGGCCAAACTTATGCTTTTATCAGGAATCCACTCCAGGGATAACTAACTCACTCCTGTGATAATGGCATTAATCCATTAATGAG
>NW_012105209.1:862076-865686 GCF_000951045.1 Mandrillus leucophaeus | reverse complement strand
TGAGTATTATAGGTCTCTAGGAAATCCCATCCCAGTAGGCGTATGGAGGCACTATTTACTGTAAGAAAAACATAATGCCCCACTAGTTCTTCTAATTGAAATTAAAGGAGATTTGATTTAAAGGCTATAGTAGGAGAGTCTGAAATCCATACTATTTGGACTTTTTCTTTACTCCAAGGGAAAGGGTTTTTAAACAGGGTAGGGTTGAGGACTGACACTGTAGCATCGCTGTTGACAAGGGCTTCGGTATTTTCCTAATTTATGGATATTTCTACTTCTCCTAAAGCATTAGAATTTGGGGGAAAACCCTCTCTATTCTCTCGGAGGATCCCTATTCTTATTTTTGAGTTGTTCTGGTGCTTTCCTCTGGGGCCCTTTGCCCCTTTTGTGCAAGCACTCATTTAAGTTTTTTGCATTCATTTTTAAAATCTCCTTTCTTTTTGCAATAGTGGCAAATTGCTTCCTCTTAGGGTCACTTAGATCTCTGGGGACCATGGGATTCTTGTAAACTCCCAGTTATGTTACTAAATTGTGTTAGTTGTAAACTCATAATTTTAGAGACTGTTTCCTTTTCTTTCTCAGTGATTGTTTGTGACAACTGGTTAGCTAGGGTGAGTAGGTGGCTAGTGGGCAAGGAAGCCCAAGCCACATTATTCATCTTCATTAGAGTTGCTAACTCTTTATTTAAACCTTGAATGAATCTTCTACCATGCTCAAAATTTTCAGGAGTTATTCCTGAAAACCGAATGTCTTTTCAAACCTGTTATAAAGTCAGGCACGGTTTCATTTGGGCATATTTTACATTGTTGCACCCTTGTCAATTTATAACCTTGGGGAATATCTGTGGGGTATAGTTTCACAGAGGCGATTACAAAGCTCTCTGCATTTCTCTTCCAGTTGCACCTATTTTGTCAAAATCTTTTAAAGGCTTTTTCCAATCTGCTACTTTAAACTATTGTTCAGCTTTGTTTTTGGGGACCAGTAGCTCAGTCAGCTGATATAGGTTAGAGAAACTTGGATCATAAGTCTTAAGGGTTAATTGAAATGCCTTAGCAAACCCAAAGGGATTTTCAGTCAGACTAGGAAATTCAGACACCAGAGACTTTAACTCTGATTTGGTCAAGAGAGTATATATGATGTTACGATCCCCTCTGCCTGTGGGTTTTACTCTAAAAGGAACAGCTACTATATTATTTTCTCCAGCTATTTTTGGTCCCCCTGTGACTCGAGGCAAGGGACTAGGGGAAGGAGGAGGAAAAATGAAATTGTCCAGACAAGGAAGTTCAGAGAACAGAAGGTTAGCAAGAGCAGAAGGGAGACAGTTTCTGGAGCCTTCCTGATTTTAGAAACGGCTTTTACTAATTTCTTTAATGCTGAGACAGTTTCACAATTTTTTTTGTTAACTTCCTGGAGGGAGGCAAGCTCCCTCTTTTTGATGATTCTACATGCCAGCTAAAGTACAATTTCCTTTCATTTTCTTTGATTCAGGAGCGTAAATTTTCTAATCTAGCGTGCAAGAAAACCAACTTAGGGATATCAAAAGTTCCCCGTTTTGGAAACTTTACACCTAGGTTATCTTTAGTAAGATCTCCCCATTTACTCAAATACTTGCAAGTAAAGGTGCCATAGTTATTAAACATAAACCCAGCTGAGGTGGCCTTATGAGGCCGCTCCCCTTGCCTTTCCTGTTTTTTGGAGGGTTTATTTCCCACACTCTCTCGGTTGTTGTTTGTTTGTTTTAAGAGGAACTTACCCGTGGCCTAAGGTTTTTGTGTGGTGGATTGATATGTGCTGCTTGTGGGCAGGATTCCACTGTATGTCAACACTGAGTTGTTTCTACCCTCTTACGTGTCTCACTTTCTCTCTTCAGAAGTCTATTGCCTTTGAGAGGGCTTAAAACACCAGGTGATCAGCCCTTACATGCATTTCCTGAACAAGCCTTTTTAAATTAATATTTGTTGGAAAGTTTCCTATAGCACCACTGCACGTTGCAGGGGGCCAAACGCCCTACACTCTCCCGCAAGGCCCCCGGTCACCCAAGGGCACCGTTCAGCTAGTGGGGAGCAAATTGCCCTTTCTCTTTGGAACTGAGGAATTCAGTCTCTCATTTACTTAGGAAAAATAACAGTTTAGTTCCTCACACAAAGTGCACACAGACAAGCTAATTGAGATTAATTTTGAGAGAGAAGGCAACTGATAAAGACCGTTTTGAATGTACCTCTGAAACTCAAGATTTTAAATAACTTCCTAGAAGGAAAGAGAGGAAAAAAACCAGCTAAGAATAAATCAAGGACCATCAACCAAAACAAGAGGTCTGGGACTCAGGAGAACTTACCAGTTCCATCAGAGGAGAAGCTCAAACTCACTGAGGCTTCAATGGGTCCCTACTGGTACCTTAGCTCTGGTTTTGGGCAACTCCTTCAGGGTTCTGAGTGTTTTCTGAGGCCCAACATTTGGCTCTGAATTATTGTCTAAAAAAGAGTCAAAAACTGTAAAATATTTGAAGAAATGTATTCCGAGCCAAATAAGAGTGATCATGGCCTATGACATAGCCCTGAGGAGGTCCTGAGAGCATGTGCCCAAGATAGTCAGGGTACAGATTGGTTTTACGTATTTTCGGGAAGCATGAGACATCAATCTAATACATTTAAGAAATACACTGGTTTGGTTCAAAAAGGCTGGACAACTCAAACTGGGGGCTTCCAGGCTACAGATAAATTGAAACATTTTCTGGATGACAATTGAATTTATCAGAAGACCTGGGATTAATGAAATGGAAAGTTCAGGTTAAGATAAAGGATTATGGGGACCAAGTTTCATTGTGCAGAGGAATCTCTCAGCAGGCTGCAGAGAAAGAGAGCGGGTTGTAAAATGTTTCTTATTGGAACTAAAAGGGTGACTGGTTCTTAGTTGATTATCTCCTGTATCTGGAAAGGAAGGAAGAAAAACAAAAGGGGAAGGGGATTCTCCATAGAATATAGATTTTTTTTCCCATAAGAGACTTTGCAGGGCAGTTTCAAGTCAAGGCAAGGAAGTATACTTTGGGGTCAAATATTTTCTTGTCTCATAACATTATGCTAGAGTCAGATTGAAAAGCAAGTCACAATATACAGGGTCAAATAAAACCCTTTTGATGAGAATCCATGGTTTGCAAGGCATGACTCCCCAGACCCCTTAGGTAGAAATTTGGGCAAGATAAAAAAAATCAGAGCTTAGTCCTCAAATGGTATTTGTTTTCAGCTCCTTGAGGAATCACCACACTGTCTTCCACAATGGTTGAATTAATTTACACTTCCACCCACAGTGTATAAGCATTCCTTTTTCTCCACAACCTTGCCAGCATCTGTTATTTTTGGCCTTTTTAATAATAGCCATTTTTGACTGATGTGAGATGGTACTCACTGTGGTTTTAATTTGCATTTTTCTAATAATCAGCAATGTTGAATTTTTTATCATATGATTATTGGTCACATGTATGTCTTCTTTTGAAAAGTGTTTGTTCATGCCTTTTGCCCACTTTTTAATGAGGTTTTTCTCTTGTAAGTTTGTTTGAATTCTTTATAGATGCTGGATATCAGACCTTTGTAGGATGCATAGTTCACAAAAATTT
>NW_012105209.1:850285-861086 GCF_000951045.1 Mandrillus leucophaeus | reverse complement strand
AGAGAAAATAGGGGCCAAACTTATGCTTTTATCAGGAATCCACTCCAGGGATAACTAACTCACTCCTGTGATAATGGCATTAATCCATTAATGAGAACAGAACCGTCATGACCTAGTATCCTTGTAAAGACCCACCTCTTAATAACATCACAATGATAAATTTCAATATGAATTTTGGAGAGGACATTCAAACCACAGCACTCAGCAATAGAATGCAGACCCTTAGAGAATAGAAACTTTATCTACTACTATAATTCTAGCATGCAGTATAGGGACTCATGTTAAGTAAAAGATTAATAAATATATAATAAGTTGACACAAAATGAATTCTGTGGTAGGTGGGAAATAATGAAATGTGTACAACACAGAATTATTACTAAGTAGGCGAAAGAGGGAGATAGAAAATAATGTAACAGATCAAGAGAAAAATTTCTAAGGTTGATACGTTTTTAAGAATTGGAAATACATGCTCATGGAAAACAACCCATGAGGAAAACAAGAAGCAATTAATAGAGTAAGACAATTGAGTGCTGAAGTACTTGGAATTTAGGATAGGGATGAAATATTTTGGTTCCAATAGGAGAAATAACTCTTCCATTTTCATCGATGGTCTAAGGAAATGATTGGAAAGCAAATTAATCATAAAAATGGTTCACCATATAACATTTAAAAAAAAAATAAATAGGAGCTTTAGATATGTGGAGAAGATTCTATTTTGTCTATAAAGTTGAAAGTGAGGTTACTTGGTACAGTTAAATGCACCTAGTGGTAAGATAAGGATTAAAAAAGCAGATATTTTAAAATAGTAAATTTTATGAGCAGGAGAGAACTTATTAGGTATATTTTGGAAGATACTAGGAAGCATCGAGAAATCATTTGAGTTTTGAGACCATAAATTTTTAGTGTTGTATTAGTTTTTCTGTGTTACTCACCAGGAAAGATATAGGAATGAAGTAGAACAGTAGAGTGAAAAATAATAATTGCAGTTATGCTTATTTTTAAGAAATAATAGCTCCGCAAAGCAACTTGATAAGAAGCCTGTCTTACCAGAATAATGCTAACTAAATTATTTAAATCTTATGTGCTACCTATAAGAATTCTAAGACTTTTAGCCATAGAACATTTTCACCATCAGGATCCTATAAAATTTTTGTTGGGTCTAAATTTCAATGCTTTTTTTAACTTTTGCAATAAGAATATTAGTAAATTTAACATTATTTATTAAAAGAAAACTGAGAAGGCTTGAAACTTCAAGGTATTTAAGAAATTCTGCTTCAACTTCAAAATAGTTCAAGAACAAAATTTTTCAGTTAAGATCATTAACAAAATCAGATAATTTTCTAAAGTCATATTTAAATTATTCTCATTCTATTCATGTCCTTCCAAAGACTAAAATTTACAATTATGAAGAAACAAATATGCCCCTTGAGCAGGAGTTCAGCATAAGGTTAAATTTAAATGTACTAACACACACCTTCATTTGTTAAAGAAAATATTCTTCAGAAAGAAAATTTAAGAAATACATGAGTCATTATGAAAGTTAAATGTGTGTGGAAGGTCTACATAAATGAGCTTATTATCAGATTGCTTTGGTTTCTAAGATATTCTTCTTAGCCAGTTTAATTCATCATACTTGAAGAGGAATTTTAAAATTAGGTGTTTAGCTACAATTGTGATTCATTCTACTTACACGCTCTTTTATAAGACTTGCAGTTTAACTTTTTACTTCATTAGTATATAAATTCTTAGAAGAAGAACAAGGTTCTCTTCGTATTTATATCATCAGTGCCTAACATATGACTAGCACATTCAGGCATTCAGTAAATGTTTTGACTTAGGAGTTGGATTAAAGGAAGAAAATTACAAGGATTGAACTGTGGCAGAAAAACTTTCTAATAAAGATGCACATCATATTCGAGGCATAGCACCCATCAGTTTCTACTTACTAGAATGAGAAAGGGTTGAAACATTTATAAGAGCAATCATAAAATAAATTGTAAACTATATTAGTTATCAACAAACCATTCAGAGTTGTTTACGGAGAAAGTGCTATTGTTATTGTAGCAAAATTGAGCAATTATCATTCCCAAGGAGAAAAGTGTGACATCTCATGGTCACAAGCAGCTGTAACACAAAAAACTGTGTTCTAATAAAGATAACTTAAATATGTACATGAATTGACACATGGAAATTTTAATTATAAAAGTGATAGATCAGAAACGACATTTTTAAATTTGTTTTATTCACATATATACACACACAGTTTAACACATAAATTAGAAATTGTTATGTATCAATTAGCTTTTGTTGTAAAAATGATTGATTAGTTATTTTTGGTTTCATAGCAATAATAAATCATTTTTAAATTGTAAGCTTGGTAACCTCAGAAATTAATGGAGGCACCTTATATTTGTAAATGTGTCAACAGCAGCCTAATTGTTCTACTGAACATAGAAAATATTTTGCCATTGAAGAAATATTATTAAGAAACATGTATTGGGCATGATCATTTGAAGTGCCACATAGAATTATGAATGTTGTTTAATATTTCAGACTTATTTTTCTAAAATAGATCTTACACAGAGATATGTAGATGTAAAAAACTTATGTTTTGAGGTTCAAATGGATTTGAGTTTATATTATTAAGCAGACTAATTTTTCTATCAAAATAACTCCCAGTAAGTCTTAAGGAAATTGTCTATTTTTCAAGTAAAAGTTTTCTAAGTTTTAGCTATTTTCTAGTCTCTTTCATAAGCTTTACTCTCCCCTATCCTATTATCAGGTTTGGAACCTCAGATAGGATATAAGTTCATGTAACTGAGGAGATTCATGAGATGAGACATGTATTGACATTAAAACTAGTTTGACTTAATGAGCAGCAATAATATTTCCAAATTTTGCAGCAAACCACTGGAAAGAAAAGTAATTTATTTTTTCAATAATCTGTATTAGGTCAAGTCTCATCACTTTTCAAGATTGTTTTGCTAAATTTGAAAGGCTTATATACAGGTGAAAAGTATGGTTAAAACTAAATGAACAAAACAACATATGTAGAAAATGGGATTTTGCATAAAAATTAGAATAATGTAAAAATTGCATAATTGAAAATGGAAAGCTTTCATATATTTGTATGTTTCTAAAAGACACTGTAGAGACATGTTCTTCACAGGCAGGCTATGTGCCTTACACATGGTAGAATATATCATGATAGAAATATCTGATAGTTACATACTTTTTCTATTTTTCAAATGATTTCATACTCCACAGTATTAGTAGCTTTTGATTACCTTGAAAAATATAACACTTTCTAATCGCTAACATTTCTGATTTTAAAAATGAATTAGGTTGTTAAAAATTTAGCTCTGGCTGAAAAACATAAACCTAAATCAAAGTTATGGAGTCTCCCAGCTTTTAAAATATAGACTTTATGTTTTAGAGCAGTTTAGGTTCATAGCAAAATTGATTGTAAAGTTCAGGGAGCTCCCATATACCTCTTCACCTCCCTATGCACAGCTTTCTCCACCATCACTATCCTGCCCCAGAGTGGTAATTTATTAAAATTGATGAAACTACGTTGACAAATCATCACCCTAAGTCCAGAGTTTACATTAGGATTAACTTTTGGTGTTGTGCATCCCACTGGTTTTGAAACATGTATAATGACATGTATCCAACATTACAGTATAATACAGTAATACACTGTCTCAAAATAATTCACTACCTCAAAAATCCTCTGCACCCCACCTATTCATCTCTCCTCTTTCTCCCAGCTCCTGGAAACCATTGATCATTTCACTATTTCCAAAGTTTAGCCCTTTTCAGACTGGTATATGTTTGGAATCATACAAAGTTTTGCCCTTTCCAGAATGCTATATATTTGGAATCATACAGCACACAGCCTTTTCATATTTGCTCATACACTTAGTAATATACATTTAAGTTTCCTCATGTTTCTGACCTGATAGCTCATTTTAAAAATTTCTGAATAATATTCCATTGCATGGATATAACATTATTTAACCATTCACCTACTGAAGGAGATCTTGATTGTGTCTAGTTTTGGCAATTATTGATAAAAAGCTGCTATAAACATCCATGAGCAGGATTTTGCATGAATGTAAGTTTTCAACTATTTGGCATAAATACGAAGAATGACATTTGCTGGATTGTATAGTAAGAGTATGTTTACTTGTGTAAGAAGCTGCTAAACTGCCTTCCTGAGTGGCTATAACATTTTGCATTCCCACCATCACTGAGTGGGAGTTCCTGTTGCTCCAGGCTCTTCCACTTTTAAGTTAAGAAACCTATCAAAATTTACAGAATATACAAGTATATTAATTTTATATTTTTGAGTTTTATGATTTTTTCAGCACTCTAATATATACACATTGAAATTTTCAATGAAGGGACACTATTACAACATACTAGATTAATAAATATTAAGAAATTGATGTAATGCACCAACATTGCTGAATTAGGTGGGGGGGGGGGGCAGAAATGAGAAAAAGTTTCACAAAGGAAGCCATACAACTTATCTTATTATACCAGCTATATGCTATCATGTTCTGAGCTCTTTAGTAGACTGAGAACAGTGTTTCCCAGAGATAAATCACCATCCTTTGATACTTTTCTGTATATGTACACTAAAGAAAACTTCACAGCAAATATGAACACAGCAACATCACATTTTATATCTCATACTCCAATTATAATTTGCCTTGAAAGTAAAATAGAACCATATCTCAGTTACTGCATTTTTTTCCCCCCGTCAACAGAGAATGCTTGCCTTTGGATGCAGTACTATCTCTCTGTCACTTAGTCACACACTTATTAAATGCATGTCATTCCAGACATTTTCTTAATTGCCCTAGTAGGCAATTAACTATTTATTAATAGTATATCTACTTTAATCTTCACATCACCACTGTGGAATGGTATAATTATTAAAATTATATACATGATGAAATTGAAGTGTGCCAAAAAATAAAAATACACATACACATCATGCTGTCTGAAAAAAATACTGTTAAAAGTAGTTTGGTGGTTAAAGGAAGAATAGGCAGGTATAGAGGTAATGCAGCATATATTAAAAGAAATTAAGGATGAATGTGAATTCAGAATAAGAATTCTGAAATTCAGAAACCAACTTTATGTGATTGTTGTGAGAATAAATTGGAATACTTGAGTGTTAAATGATTAATATAGTTAATTGAACCAAAGTGTTTATTTTGGTTATTACTATTGTTATTTTTTTCATCTATTCACTTAGCAAACATTGAGTGGCTTCTGTATTTGAGATATTGTATGATTTCTGAACTTTAGGTGTGAGCATCACTGTCACAGTGCTTTAAGCAATGCTTAGAGTTTGAGAAGCATTGCTCTAGAAGACAGGCAAATAGGCAAGGCTTAAGGGTAGGGTCAAGATTAGAGGAGGTTTATATAGTTGAGACAATTGATATGACAGATATCAGAGGTAAAGGCGTATTCACAATATATACATATTAGCATATATAGGTACAAGTATATACATATGTGTGTGTGTATATATATGTGTGTGTGTATATATGTATGTGTATGTGTGTTTATATATACATAAGCAATTACCTATGTATTATATTGTGGTTTATGATTTAATATTCATGACCAGTGTCTATGTCTAATAATGCTGAAAAAATGATAGTGATATTTACACAAATCCTTTATTATTTGTAATTAAGATTAATTAAGGTAAAAATGCAATATATCCTTCATTTTAATCAATGTTCCTGCCCCTGTTGAGTGTACCAGACAACATATTGCTGCTTTGGATTGTCTCTATCATATTCAAAGAAACATAAACCTCTAAGTCAATTTTAACTTTCCAATTGAAAATTAGATTATATTACATGGGATTCTACACAAATTATATTAAGATCCAAAAAGGAAATATAGACTCTTTCTCTAACTAATAAACTCACAAATGAGTAATTTGAATTTTGAACAGTTGACATATATTGTTGCATTCACTTATACCAAATATGAAGGGCTAAATATTTGAGGAAGAAATCAGTCCATTTAAATCCTGCTATTAGCACTGTATTTCCTGTTGTTTGATGCTCTATTTCTTGACAAGCAATAAAAACTTTTACACAGCTGTACTAAATAAGATAAAGAACCAGAGATTATTCTCCTTGAAACAGATGTAAAATTTTGAAATTAACATATATTGTAGATGTAGAAATTGACTTCTATTTTTAAAATTTTGTGTTGAAAGTAAATATGTTTCCATGCAATAAGGAAAGAAAAATATTCACGTTTTATTTAAAAGTTAACATAGATACTCTAGGTCAAGATGATGTATACAACAAATATTAAATCTTTTATTCCCCAACTAGAGGATATTTTTAAGATAAAATGTGAAAATAATAATTAAGCATGTACCTATGCTTAAAAAAACATTGTATAGACAAGAAATAGAAAATACAGAAAGCATGGGTTAAAGCTCTATAGAAAACTGCTTGTGGGGAGCTGAGGACAGGAGGGGAGCCCATCACTTACTAGAGAATGGAATCAAATTCAGTCTCCATATGGTGTAAGACTGCGGCCGCATGTGCAATTTAAATCGAGGTCTAGGAAGACAGTGCATGAATTGATGTTAGAATACTTCACCTGTTTGCCTAAGGTGGGAGCTGATGAAGAAAACTGGCCTGAGATTGAGGCATAGCACAGTCATGTGCTGTACTGCCTGTGATTAAAGAAGCCAGGATAACATCATCTCTGTTGCTTGACAAATCAGAACTGATTCACTAATGTCAGCTGATTTGATGTCATATATACTAACGTCTTTGAAATCATCTACCAGAGATAATATTTATGTATTTAAATCAGAACCTCATTAACAAGAACTATAAAGCTATGATAAAACTAATAAATAAACTCAAAAGATCAAAAATTAAAATAAGGAATAGGATGAATATAACAATTTGAAAATTTTTAATTGCATTTAAATTTTAAAAGAGTTAAATTAGGAATTAGCAACAGTGATTCAAAAATAAAAGTTTATGAAACAAAATCTTTTGGTTACAAAAACTGAAAACTAAACAACGACCAATAACACAGCAGATACATACATTGTGATATATTCATATTTTCACTGTGTAATACTATTCAATGATGAGCTATTATGCAATGCCTGAAATAAACAAAAGGGAGTTTCTGAGGTCCTGATAATATTGTACTTCTTGATTTGAGTATATATTATATACATTTTTATTTTGGGCAAATTCATCAATATTTCCAGTCATAATATGTGCATATTTGTGGATTTATATAATACTTTTAATCTTTTAAATATGTAGTTGATAATTAGAAAAACAGTAACATACCAAAAATAAAAAATGTGGTCACTGAAATTGTAAAGACAATAGATAGGTTAGTTGGCAGATGTGAAACGTGTATATATATATATATGGGGAATTAGCAGATTAGTAGTCAATACCCATAAAGGCTTTACTATGTGCCAGGCAGTGTTCTGAGCACATAATACATTGATTATTTAATCATCACAACAAATCCCCAATATCCCCTTTCTGCAGATAAGGAGACTGAAGGACATACAAGTTAAACAATGTTCCCCAAAATACTTGGTAATTTTCAATTAAGAGATGATACCTAGATTCTGACCAAGGTATTCTGGTTCCAGAGTCCAAGTCTTAACTGCATATCTGTATTTATTGCTTTACATTTCAAAGACTATAAGTGAGAAGTTCACTAACAACACTGTGATGAGGCATTATACATCTTTTCATTTAACACGTATGCACTGAGTACTTGCAGTGAGTCAACCACTGTTCTAGGCATTTGGGATGCATTAGTTGCTGTGGTGGGGGAGGGAAAAAACAGACAGACAAATAATCTCCATTTATATGGATCTTATATTTTTTGCTAGAAAGTACAAAAGATATAAAAAGGGATTGAATCATTCTGTTAGGTGAGAAATCATAACTCAGCTGTCGTACCAATAGTCCAATAATGTTTTCAGAAAAAGAATACAAAGAATGGTGCAGAGGCAAAATTCTAAACCATATGGGTGAAGAATTTCCTACAAATAAAGAAAATTTTAAATCCCTAATTTGCCAATATCGATGAAAGTTTTATGACTTTATTATCATTCATAATTTTTTCCCTAAAGTTCCTGCAAGTTTTAAAAAATGTATTTACTTTTAATTGACAAAATTAATTTTGTATGTTTGTGGGGTACAATGTGATATTCTGATATATGTATATATTGCAGAAAAATTTAATAAAGCTAATTAACATATCTATCACCTCAATAGTTTCTCTCTTTCATGGTGAGAATGTTAAAAATCTTATTATTTTTGCAATTTTCAAACATACAACATTTCATAGATTTACCTCTACATAACTTTCAGTTTTGGAGCCAATTGTGAGAGAAATTGTTTTCCAAATTATATCTAATTATTTACGATAAATGAGAATTATTTTGTAGTATGTTCCTCATGTCAAATCAAAAACCAACTCTTAGATCTAATCTACTAAAACAGTCTATAGATCTTGTGTTTTCCGTATAGACTATCAAAACTCTTAAAAATTGTGTTTCAGATGTTTTGCCTGTTGCATTCATGTATAATATGCTTTTTGCTTACCAAGAGTCTTTGACTACTCCAATTTTGTTTGAATAATTTTTCACACTTTATTTTTTCTATGAAATATACAGATTAATAATTCATTTTCCTAGCATAGCTCTTAGCCAGAGCTAAAAAACACAAATTTTGCTTTTAAAATCTCATAGATTGTCTTAGATATTTAAATATATTGCAGCATAATTTATGTGTAGTTACATATATCAATTTTAAGTGTAGAGGTCAATGATTTTAGACAAAAGTTTAAAGCCATGTCTCCACCATCCCAATCAAATTAATTTCCAACAACAAAAAAGTTTTTCTTTGTCATAAATCCACCCAACTTCCACTTCAGGAACACAATTATTTGATCAATATTCAATATAGGTTAATGTTTTTGTCAGCACTCGAACTTCATGAAAATGGAGTAACATACTATATATTCATTTATGTCTGTCTTGGTTTCTTTCACTAACAATACAGTCACATGATATTTAATGATGGGGATATGTCTGAAAAGTTCATGGTTAGGTGAGTTTTTCATTGTATGAACATTATAGAGTGTAGTTGCACAGACTTAGATGGTATAGCTTACTGTACACATAGACTATATGAAAAGCCTATTGCTCCTAGGCTACATACCTATACAGCATGTTACTGTAAAAAAGGTAGAGTAAAATTATAGTATAAAAGATGAAAAATGGTACACCTGTATAAGGCAGCATCATTATCTATCTTTTGAGACTACCATTGTATATGTGTCCATCATTGACCAAAATGTTATGTGGTGCATGTCTATATTTCAGATATTTATCTATGTTGTTGCTTGTATGAATACATTCTTTTTCATTGCTGAACAATGTTCTCTATATGGATATATCACAATTTGTTTATCCTTTTTTTTTTTTTTTTTTTGGCTGAACATATAGGTTGTTTCAGGTATTTGGCTATTATTAGTAGAGCTCTGTGAACATTTTTGTACAAGTCTTTTTCTGAACATTTAAAAAAATTCACCTTGGGTGTAGAATTTACCTAGGAGTAGAATCACTGGGTCATGTGTTAAGTGTATACTTAACTTTATAAGAAACTGCCAAGGTGTTTTCTAGAGTAATTATACTACTTGACACTCAGCCTAGCCATATGTGACTTTCAGTAACTTTACATCTTAGTCAACACTTAATATTATCTGTCTTGTAACTTTTAACACTTAATATTATCTGTCTTGTAACTACTAGCTACCATATAGTAAAATGTATGGTTTTACTTTGTATTTTCCTGATGACTAAAGATGGTGAGCCTTTTCCCAGTACTTATTGTTTATTTGTATATCTTCAGGTGTACAGTGCTTATTCAAGTGTTTTACCATTATTTTTATTGCTTTTGTTTTTAACATTAATTCTGAAAATTACTTTCCATATTCTGAGCACAAGTCTTTTGTGATATATATGAAATGCAAATATTCCCTCATAGTCTGTGGCTTGCCTTTTCATTTTCCCAACAATGTATTTCAATGCATTAAAATGTTAACAGCTGCTGAAGTTAATTTTACCAAAGTTTTCTTTTAAAGATAGTGTTTTGTGTTTCCTGTCTAAGAAATCTTTGCGTACTTGAGGACTTTTCCTCTGTTTCCTTGGAAAAGAAGCTTAATAAGTTTACCTTTGAAATTTAGGCCTATGACTGTGATACATTGTAAGTTAACTTGTATACATTGTGTGAGGCAGGGTTCTAGATTTTTTTGTTTTTTCCAAATAGATAATCAGATATTTCAGTGTAACTGAATGAAAAGACTATTCATTTACACCTAACTTCTACCCTTTAATTACTTTGACCCTATTGTTAAAAAGCCTTGAACCATATATGTGTGGCTTTATTTCTGAACTAGTTAAATTACACTGAAATGGAATATACTTACAGTGAGTCTTGATATCAGAAACGTCTTTGCACCCACTTTTTTTTTATTGTTGTTTACAGAATTATTTTGTCAATGGTAAACATTTTGCATTACTGAATAGTTTTTAAATGTGCCAATTTCTACAAAAATTTTCTTGGATTTTGACTGGACTAGTGCTACATCAATTTTCAGGTAATTTACATCTCAATATTTTCTTCCCATCAGGGAACGTGCTGTCTCTCTCTTTAGATATTCTATTATTTCTCTAAGAAGAGTTTTATAGTTTTCA
>NW_012105209.1:847596-850235 GCF_000951045.1 Mandrillus leucophaeus | reverse complement strand
CAATTATTTGATCAATATTCAATATAGGTTAATGTTTTTGTCAGCACTCGAACTTCATGAAAATGGAGTAACATACTATATATTCATTTATGTCTGTCTTGGTTTCTTTCACTAACAATACAGTCACATGATATTTAATGATGGGGATATGTCTGAAAAGTTCATGGTTAGGTGAGTTTTTCATTGTATGAACATTATAGAGTGTAGTTGCACAGACTTAGATGGTATAGCTTACTGTACACATAGACTATATGAAAAGCCTATTGCTCCTAGGCTACATACCTATACAGCATGTTACTGTAAAAAAGGTAGAGTAAAATTATAGTATAAAAGATGAAAAATGGTACACCTGTATAAGGCAGCATCATTATCTATCTTTTGAGACTACCATTGTATATGTGTCCATCATTGACCAAAATGTTATGTGGTGCATGTCTATATTTCAGATATTTATCTATGTTGTTGCTTGTATGAATACATTCTTTTTCATTGCTGAACAATGTTCTCTATATGGATATATCACAATTTGTTTATCCTTTTTTTTTTTTTTTTTTTGGCTGAACATATAGGTTGTTTCAGGTATTTGGCTATTATTAGTAGAGCTCTGTGAACATTTTTGTACAAGTCTTTTTCTGAACATTTAAAAAAATTCACCTTGGGTGTAGAATTTACCTAGGAGTAGAATCACTGGGTCATGTGTTAAGTGTATACTTAACTTTATAAGAAACTGCCAAGGTGTTTTCTAGAGTAATTATACTACTTGACACTCAGCCTAGCCATATGTGACTTTCAGTAACTTTACATCTTAGTCAACACTTAATATTATCTGTCTTGTAACTTTTAACACTTAATATTATCTGTCTTGTAACTACTAGCTACCATATAGTAAAATGTATGGTTTTACTTTGTATTTTCCTGATGACTAAAGATGGTGAGCCTTTTCCCAGTACTTATTGTTTATTTGTATATCTTCAGGTGTACAGTGCTTATTCAAGTGTTTTACCATTATTTTTATTGCTTTTGTTTTTAACATTAATTCTGAAAATTACTTTCCATATTCTGAGCACAAGTCTTTTGTGATATATATGAAATGCAAATATTCCCTCATAGTCTGTGGCTTGCCTTTTCATTTTCCCAACAATGTATTTCAATGCATTAAAATGTTAACAGCTGCTGAAGTTAATTTTACCAAAGTTTTCTTTTAAAGATAGTGTTTTGTGTTTCCTGTCTAAGAAATCTTTGCGTACTTGAGGACTTTTCCTCTGTTTCCTTGGAAAAGAAGCTTAATAAGTTTACCTTTGAAATTTAGGCCTATGACTGTGATACATTGTAAGTTAACTTGTATACATTGTGTGAGGCAGGGTTCTAGATTTTTTTGTTTTTTCCAAATAGATAATCAGATATTTCAGTGTAACTGAATGAAAAGACTATTCATTTACACCTAACTTCTACCCTTTAATTACTTTGACCCTATTGTTAAAAAGCCTTGAACCATATATGTGTGGCTTTATTTCTGAACTAGTTAAATTACACTGAAATGGAATATACTTACAGTGAGTCTTGATATCAGAAACGTCTTTGCACCCACTTTTTTTTTATTGTTGTTTACAGAATTATTTTGTCAATGGTAAACATTTTGCATTACTGAATAGTTTTTAAATGTGCCAATTTCTACAAAAATTTTCTTGGATTTTGACTGGACTAGTGCTACATCAATTTTCAGGTAATTTACATCTCAATATTTTCTTCCCATCAGGGAACGTGCTGTCTCTCTCTTTAGATATTCTATTATTTCTCTAAGAAGAGTTTTATAGTTTTCAATAAGTCTAATATATATATTACATTCCTTTTTGTATATCTTATGTTTCCTGATATAACTAGTTTTGTTTTTAAGTTATCTAAAAATGTTTGGTATGCATGTTTGTGTGGTGATCTTGTTTCCTGTGGCCTTACTAAATCCACATACACATTTTTGTAAGTTTATTATCTTTTGTGTATAAATTTTATAGTTAATATTTTCTTAAATAAAAACAATTGTACTTCTTCTGGATGCTTTTTTATAATAGGGGGTTGGGCAGTAACACAGAAGGCCTTATTATATTACTTGAATCTTCACTTGTCAAATAGGAGTGGGAAGAGCCAACATCTTTGCTTTGTTTTATATTAGCAAGGGAAGTGTCTAAATATAAATCTAAATATAATGTTCTAAGTTTTTGCTTAAATGTGCTCTTGATAGAAGAAATTCCTTTGTATTCCTCTAATTCTGATTTATTTCTTGTGAATGATGTTAGTTTTGATAAATAGTTTTCTGGCTGTAATGAGAGCATTATGGGATTTTTTTTATTCTGTTGTAACCAATTTCATTGATACATTTTTGAATGTTAATAAAACTTTACATTGCTGGTATAAATCCAGTTGATTGTGATATGCAACAATTACATGTTATTATATTTAATTTGGTATTATTTTGTTAAAGATTTTTTCCAACTATGTGTATAAGATCTATTGCTCTGAAGTTTTATTTTTAGTAAGTCCCTTCTCTGAATTTGGCCTCAGAGAGGCTGGCATTTTAAAATAAGTTGAGAAATGTTTGTTCTTTACAAGAAAAGTTATAAGATTATATAATTGCTATTAAACCA
>NW_012105209.1:836038-846426 GCF_000951045.1 Mandrillus leucophaeus | reverse complement strand
AGATGGCGCCTCACTCTGTTGCCCAGGCTGGAGTGCAGTGGCCAATCTTGGCTCACTGCAACTTCCACCTTCTGGGTTCAAGTGATTCTCTGCCTTAGCCTCCAGAGTAGCTGGGACTGCAGGTGTGTGCTACTATGCCAGGCTAATTTTTGTATTTTTAGTAGAGATGGGTTTTCGCCAAATTTTCCAGGCTGTTTCAAGCTCCTGGGCTCAAGCAATATGCCTGATTTGACCTCCCAAAGTGCTGCTGGGATTATAGGTGTCAGCCACCACACCTGGCCAAAAATTCTTTCCCTTAGTCAGTTTAATTCATTAATATCTGATATAGTATTGATATGGTTGGATTTAAGTCAGCAATTTTCTATTAATTTTCTGCTTTTTCCATCTTATATTTTCTTTTTATCCTTTATTCTTGCCTTCTTTGGGCTTGAGGATTTTGGTTTTTTAGTATTCCATCTTAAGTTCTCTCTGGGTTACTAATTATATCTCATTGATTTTATATTTTTAATAATTTTTATGTTATACAATATGCAGTTATAACTTAGTGTAATTTTAAATGACATTTAACGTAACTTTATGATAGTGGCAGGAGGCAGACAAATTCCTAGGCAGATAGGGGTGGGTCCCTGGTGAAACTCAACCTGCAAGCCAAAGGCAGCCTGAAGCCTGAGACCCAGACTTCCAGTTCCAGTTGGAATCCATGACCCAGAGTAAGAACTTGCTTGATGCCTTTCAGCCAGTCAATTGGTGCTTTTTCCAAGGCTGCCAATGGACCAACCAGTACACACTTTTTCCATTCCGAGCTCATAAAAACCCTGGAATCAGCCATATGTCAGGACTACCCACTGTGGGTAGAAAATACTCACTTCATGTGTCCTCTCTGCTGAGAGCTGTTCTCTCACTCAATAAAACTCTTCTCTGCCTTTCTCACCCTCCAGGTGTCTGCGTAACCTCATTCTTCCTGAATGCAGGACCAGAACTCGGGACCCACTACAGGGTAAGTGCAAAACAGGCTATAACACATTCCTGGCCAGCTCGCTGCGTTGTGGGTGATGACAAGCTCCCATTTGTCAGATTTTGGCAGGGAGGAGCAGTGACCCAAGGGGCCCAGGTCTCAGGATTCCCTGAGCCAGCGCTGTAACACTATAGCCCTCCTGCCCTCTGCTGGCATCAGGTGTCCACCCCATGTGATGGATGCAAAGTGGTGGTGGGGTCAGCTAGCCTGGGAGCCATGGGCCAGAGCAAGGCAGCAGGACTGACTGAATTGAAAACATGCCCCTCACCCCCACTTGCCAAGCTGCTGGCAGTGGGAAAGATAGAGCTTAGCATGCCCCCCCAACCCCTTGGGGATCTGTGATTGCTGGTGTCTCCAAGTTTTTATGACCCACCACGTTCATCCAGATGCTGGCACCTGCCCCGGAAGTGACTTGCAGTATGGCTGATCCAGCTGCAGCTTTGCACAAAGCCAGCGCCTGGAGCAGATTGTCCCACTGCAGCAGCTGGCTCACATGGCTATGCACAGTGGCCAGACGCCATGCTCACTTGCTCACATACCCCTCATTGCTCTGCGCCTGGCTCACCCTTGACAGACATGAGATCTGGGCTGATAGCACAAGCTGAGCACAGCCTGCCAGGCTCAGTGGATGGAACAAGTCCAGTGGGCGTGAGTGAAACTCAAGCCACAGAGGTTTTTGACTGGTGAAGCAACACCCAAAGGATCATGGGACATTTACACAATAATGCAAGAACTATAAAACAGTGTAGTTTATTTTTACTTCACAAATAACTTGTGCTTACCTATATTAGTCTTGTTTTAATTGTATAATTTATTATTAGTTTTAAAGATTCAAGTATGATTTATAGATGTTTAAGAATTTAACCGTTGTATTTTCCACACATTTACCATTGCTAGCATTCCTTAATCCTATGTGTTGATCTAACTTATGATCTGTTATCAATTTCCTGCTATTTACTGAATTCCCTATGAAATTTCTTTTATGCATATGGCCTGCCAATAAATTATTTCACCATTTTCTGTGTTCTTACTTCACATTCATTTCACTTGTTAAAATTTTTGATATGCCAGTAAAAGTTGTGCTTATAAGGAAATGTATTAAGTTCAAAAATTAGAAAAACAAAAAGACCCAAATATAGCCAAATGTTCTATCTTGAAACATGAGAAAAAGACAAATTTAAGCTGAAAATCAGGAGGAAAACAATATAAAAACTAGAGCAGAAACCAATGATTCAAAAACAGAAAATCAACAACAAAACACCTCACAACCAAGAAAACCAAAAACTGGATCTTCATAAAGATAAGTAAAATCAATAAACTCTAGCTAACTAAACAAGAAAGGGAAAACACCATTTACAAGGTTTAGAAATGAAAGAGTTATCCCTATTCTCATAGATATTAAAATTATAATAAAAGAATATTGTGAGCAACTTCACTCTCACCAATTTGAAAACTTAAATGGACACTTTCCTTGAAAGACTTTACAATAAAAACCCCACACAGAAGTAGATAATCATAATAGGCCTTTATTTATTAAAGTAATAGGATCAAAAAGTAATCATTTTCCAAAAAATAAAAAAATAAAAAAAAAATCAAACCAGAGGGATTCAGTGCTAATTTACACCAATTTTTTAAGCAATAAACTATGCCAGTACACCAATGTCTCTTTCAGAAAATAGAAGCATGAGTAAAGCTTCTTGACTCATCCTGTGAGATCTGTGCTAGCTCAATAACAAAAACAAATAACCAGTTAGCATCATGATGACAGGATCAATTTCACACATAACAGTATTAACCTTAAATGTCAATGGGCTAAATTCTCCAACTCAAAGACACAGACTGGGGAAGTGGATGAAGAGTCAAGACCCAACACAGTGCTGTATTCAGGACACCATCTCATGTGCAAAGACACACATAGGATCAAAATAAAAAGATGGAGAAATAGTTACCAAAGCAATGGAAAGCAAAACAAGAAAAAAAAAAAAAAGAAAAAGAAAAGCAGGAGTTGCAATCCTAGTCTCTAATAAAGCAAACTTTAAACCAAAAAAGAAAAAGAACAAAAAAGATGAAGAAAGACATTATATAATAGTAAAAGAATCCATACAACAAGAAGAGCTAACTATCCTAAATATGTATACACCCAATACAGGAGCAGCCAGATTCATAAAACAAGTTATTAGAGACCTATAAAAAGACAGATTCCCACACTATAATAATGGGAAACTTCAATACCGCACTGTCAATATGAGACAGACTGAGGAGACAGAAAATTAACAGATATTCAGGACGTAAACTCAGCTCTGGACCAAGCAGACCTAATAGACATCTACAGAACTCTCCACCCCAAATCAACAGAATATACACTTTTGTCAGTGCCACATAGTACATATTGTAAAATTGACCACATAATTGGAAATAAAACACTCCTCAGCAAATGTAAAATAACAGAAATCATATCAGTCTCTCAGACCACAGTGCAATCAAATTAGAACTCAGGATTAAGAAACTCACTCAAAACACCACAACTACACGGAAATTGAACAACCTGCTGCTGAATGACTACACAGTAAGTAACAAAATTAAGGTAGAAATAAAGATGTTATTTGAAACCAATGAGAACAAAGAAACAATATAACAGAATCTCTGGGACACAGCTAAAGCACTGTTAAGAGGGAAATTTACAGGGCTAAATGTCCACATCAGAAGCTAGAAAGATCGGAAATTGACCCCTTAACATCACAATTTTAAAAATTACAGAACTAAGAGCAAATGAATTCAAAAGCTAGCAGAAGACAAGAAATAATTAAGATTGGAGTAGAACTGAAGGAGACAGAGACATGAAAAACCCTTCAAAAATTCAATGATTCCAGGCGGCAGCATTTTGAAAAGATTAACAAAATAGACCACTAGCTAGACTAATAAGGAAGAAAAGAGAGAAGAAATACACAATAAAAAAAAAATGATAAAGGGGATATCACCACTGATTCCACAGAAATAGAAACATCAGAGAATACTATAAACACCTCTATGCAAATAAACTAGAAAGTATAGAATAAATGGATAAATTCCTGGACACATATACCCTCCCAAGATGAAACCAGGAAGAAGTTGAATCCCTGAATAGACCAATAACAAGTTCTGAAATTAAGGCAGTAATAGCCTACCAAAAAAAAAAAAAAAACAAAAAAAAACCCAGAACCAGACGGATTCACAGCCAGATTTTATAAGAGGTACAAAGAGGAGTTGGTATCATTCCTTTTGAAACAATTCCAAACAACAGAAAAAGAGGGACTCCTCCCAAACTCATATGAGGCCAACATCACCCTGACACCAAAACCTGGCAGAGACACACACAAAAATTAAAATTTCAAGCCAATACCCCTGATGAACATCAATGCGAAAATCCTCAATAACATACTGGCAAACCAAATCCAGTAGCACATTAAAAACCTTATCCACCAAAATCAAGCTGGCTTCATCCCTGGGATGAAAGGCTGCTTCAACATAAGTAAACCAATAAACGTAATCCATCACATAAACAGAACCAGTGACAAAACCA
Organism: Mandrillus leucophaeus; assembly: GCF_000951045.1. Taxonomy (NCBI): domain Eukaryota; kingdom Metazoa; phylum Chordata; class Mammalia; order Primates; family Cercopithecidae; genus Mandrillus; species Mandrillus leucophaeus. The sequence goes on along the minus strand of NW_012105209.1, from coordinate 841,852 downwards.
CATGATTATCTCAATAGATGCAGAAAAGGCCTTCAATAAAATTCAACACTCCTTCATGCTAAAAACTGTCAGAAAAACTAGGTATCAATGGAACATATCAAAATAATAACAGCTTTTTATGACAAACCCATAGCCAACATCATACTGAATGGTCAAAAACTGGAAGCATTCCCTTTGAAAACTGGCACAAGACAAGGGCGCCCTCTCTCAAGACTCCTATTCAACATAGTATTAGACATTCTGGCCAGGACAATCAGGCAAGAGAAAGAAATAAAGGGTATTCAAATGGGGAGAGAGGAATTCAATTTGTCTCTGTTTCCAGATGACATGATCTTATATCTAGAACACCCCATCATTTCACCCCAAAAACTACTTAAGCTGATAAGCAACTTCAGCAAAGTCTCAGGATACAAAATCAATGTGCAAAAATCACAAGCATTCCTATAGACCAACAACAGACAAGCAGAGAGTCAAATCATGAGCAAATTCCAACTCACAATTGCTACAAAGAGCATAAAATACCTAGGATTACAACTTACAAGAGAAGTGAAGGATCTCTTCCAGGAGAACTACAAACCACTGTTCAAGGAAATGAGAGGACACAAACAAATGGAAAACAATTCTACGCTCATGGAAGGGAAGACTCCATATGGTGAAAATGGCCATACGGCCCAAAGTAATTTATAGATTCAATGCTATTCCCATCAACCTACCACTGATTTTTTTTGCAGAATTAGAAAAAACTAATTTAAATTTCATATAGATCCAAAAAAGAGCTCGTATAGCCAAGAAAATCCTATGTAAAAAAGAAGAAAGCCAGAGGCATCATGCTACCTGTCTTCAAACTATACTACAAAGCTACAGTAACCAAAGCAGCACGGTGCTGGTACCAAAACAGATATACAGACCAATGGAACAGAATAGACGCCTCAGAAATAACACCACACATCTACAACCATCTGACCTTTGACAAATCTGACAAAAACAAACAATGGAGGAATGATTCCCTATTAATAAATGGTGCTAGGAAAATTGGCTAGAAATGCAGAAAACAGAAACTAGGTACCTTCCTTAACCTTATACAAAAAACAAACTCAAGATGGATTAAAGACTTAAATGTAAAATCCAAAACCATAAAATCCCTAGAAGAAAACCTAGGCAATACCATTCAGGACATACGTATTAGCAAATATTTCATGACTAAAACACCAAAAGCAGTTGCAACAAAAGCAAACACTGACAAATGGGATCTAATCAAACTGAAGAGCTTCTGCACAGCAAAAGAAACCATCATCAGAGTCAACAGGCAACCTACAGAATGGGAGAAAATGTTTGCAGTCTACTCATCTGACAAAGATCTAATATACAGAATCTACAAGAAACTTAAACAAATTTACGAGAAAAAAATGAACACCACCACCAAAAAGTGGGCAAAGGATGTGAACAGACACTTCTCAAAAGAAGAGATTTATGCAGCCAACAAACATACGAAAAACAGCTCATCATCACTGGTCATTAGAGAAATGCAAATCAAAAACCCAACGAGATACTATCTCACACCTGTTAGAATGGCGATCATTAAAAAGTCAGGAAACAACAGATGCTGGTGAGGCTATGGAGAAATAGGAATGCTTCTACACTGTTAGTGGGACTAACAATTAGTTAAACCATTGTGGAAGACAGTGTAGTCTTCAAGGGTCTAGAACCAGAATCTCAAAACAGAAAAAAAAAAGTTAAAAACTAGTAAAATCTGAATAAAGTATGAACTTGAGTTAATAATGAATTAAGATTAGATTACTGGTTCATTAGTATTAACAAATATAACGTAGTTGTTCTATTAACATATGTGAATTTAATAGGAAGAAAACTGAGCACAGGGTGTATAAGAACTCTCTGTACTAACTTCACAAGTTTTCTCTATATATCAGAAATGATTATAAAAATGAATTTTATTTTAGATATGTTATAATTTGTTAAGTGTTATAAATGCATTAAAATAATGTAAATGCATGTAACATTTGTTATCTCCAGGTGATGAAATTATAAACTTTTTGCAATTTTTGTGCATGTCCATTTTTGGCATTGACAGTACTTTACATAATTTTAAAAAGTTACTTTACGTACTGAAAACTGTTACTATATACACTGAAAGGTAGATATTCAAGCAAACAGAAAAGAACCAAAATTATATGTGTATGCATCTGTGTAGACTAGTAAAATATTTTGTATACATTATATTTAATTATGAATGCATATATATGTATGCACATACATATTAGCCTTAATTTAGTAAATACAAGGGCATATTCATATTTTATTTATAATCTTCAGTCTGGAGATAATTACTTAAGCCTTAATAGAGCAGAGGAAAAGTTAAAAAGCATTCTTTAGTATATTATATTAACATTAAAGAAATTAAAAGTGAATTTGAATATTTAAATATAAATATATTAATTACATTAATATATTTAAATGTAAATCAACATATACATTAATATAATAAACTAGTATTTGAAGTTTGAATACTAGAATTTGAAACAAGAATATTCAAACAAATATGTTTTTTATCCAATTCAATTTATTACAAATTTCCTGAGAACAATGAAAGTTTGATCATGTATTTTATAATTATTAGAAATACTATTTTTATTATAGTTACCTTCACATTTTAGCTGATTAAACCAAGAATTTTATTAACAATGAGAAACTGGAAACAATTGGTGATATTTTAATCTTATCAAAGTATTTTAGAATTTTATCACTACAATTAAAATGATTAAAAATAAAAATAGATATTACTCATTTGGCTTTATATGTTTCTAAAATAGTACCCCAGTGCTTCATATAAAATTAAGTATTTCTAGGATACTCTATCTCTAGGAGGTTTAATGATAATTTAATCAAAATACATAATTTTTCAAAAGTAATTTCTACTGTAAATTAACAATATTAGAAGCAGAGAAAAATAGTGGAATAGAAGGCTCCACCAATTGCCCTCCAGCAAGGACACCAATTTAACAACTATCTACATCAAACAAGCACCTTCATAAATACCACAAGACAGGTGAGCACTCACAGTACCTAGTTGTAACTTCATATTTCTGAAAGAGGCACGAAGAGTTTCTGAAAATATAACCAGTGATTAATTGCTAACATGTCCCCTCTCCCATCCACCAGCAGCAGCAGCCTGGTGTGGAAAGTGTTCCGGCACCCTAGGGAGAGGGAGAGCCAGCAATTGTGAGTCACTGAACTCAGTGCTACCCTTGTTAGAACAGAGCAAAACCCAATCAAACTCAGCTGATGTCTGCACGTGGAGGGAGCATTTAAACCAGCTCAAAGCACAGACGACTTGCTGATCTCAGTGGTCTAAACTTGAGTTCCTGTAAGTCCCACCACTGTGGGCTAAAGTGGTCTGGGGCCCAAATAAACTTGGATGGCAATCTAGACCACAAGGACTGAAACACCTAGGTAAGTCCTAGGTCTGAACTGGTCTCAGAGACAGCAGACTGGGAGGACACATGACTGACTGAGATACCGGCAGAGACAGCTAAGGGAGTGCTGACATCATTCCTTCCCTAACACCAGGCTGCAGAGCTCATGGCTCCAAAAGAGGTATCTTCCATTCACTACTGCAGAGGAAATAATGAGGAAGATGTTCTCTTTCATCTTTAACATCAGCTCAGCCACAGCAGGATAGGGAAGTCAGAGTTGCGAGGCCCTCTTTCTAGGCCCTAGTACCCAGATGACATTTCCAGAAACACTTTGGTTCAGAAAGAATCCTGCTGCCTAAAAGAGAAGAACCCAGTCCTGACAGTATTAATCACTTGCTAACTAAAGAACCTGTGGTCCTTGAATGACCAACAGTGATATCCAGGGACTACATTGAGAGCCTTGGGTAAGACTCTGAGACCTGCTGGTTTCAGGAGAGACTCGGCACACTTGCAGTGGTTGCTGTAGGATGAGACTCCTGCCTGAGAAAACCAAAGGAAAAAGTAAAGGGGACATTGTTTTGCATCTTAGATACAAGTTGAGCCACAGGGACGTAGAACACCAACTGAGGTCTTGGGGTCCCCCAATTCCAGGATTTGGCTCAGTGATGGCATTTCTGGACCTCACTTGGGCCACAGGGGAGCCCATTTCCCTGAAGGGAGAGTCCTAGGCCAGGCAACATTTACCACAAGCTGACCGAAGAGGTCTTTGGCCTTAAGGGAACATTGGTGTCAGTCTGGCAGCACTCCCCATAGGCCTGTGGTGGCAGTGGCCACACAGTGAGACTCCTTAGCCTTTAAAAGAGTTGGAAAGACTTCATCTTGTGGTTTATTGCTGGCTCAGCTACAGTACAGTAGAACACCAAGTAGACTTCTAAAGTTTTTGACTCTAGACCCTGACTCCTAGAAAGTACCTCTGGACCCACTGTGGGCCTGGTAGAACTCACTTCACTGAATGAAAGGAGAGGCTTGCTTTGCCACCTACTTATTGTAGAGCCCCAGGGGCTTGAGCAAATATAGGCAGTAGCCAGGGAGTCCTCATATCAGCAATTGGGTGAGACCCAGTGCTATGCTGGCTTTAAGTCTGACCCAATGCAATTATGGTGGTGGTGGACACAGGCTGCTTGTGTCCACTCTATCACCAGTTTCAGGTGGATCAGAACAGAGAGGTAAACTCCAATTGTTTGGGAGAAAGAAAGAGAAAAGAATAAGAATTTTTCCATGGTAATCCAGAGAATTCTCCAAGAACTTACTCAACACTATCAAGGTAGTACCTCAATCAGTCTGTAAGAACCACAGTGTTGCACGGCTTGAGTTGTTCCCTAGAGTAGATACAGCTTAGATCACAACACCCATATCCAGTCAAATATATCGAAAGCCTTCCCAAAAAGGACAAGTACAAACAATACTAGACAGTGAAGACTACAATAAATACTTAGGGCTTTAATGCACAGACAGAGAAACATCTACAAGTATTAAGACACCCAGGAAAACATGTTCTCATGAAACAACCAAAATAAGGCACCAAAGACCAACCCTGGAGCAACAGAGAGAATTAAATATGACCTTTTAGAGAGAGAATTAAAAATAGAAGTGTTAAGAAAATTCAAAGAAATTCAAGATAACACAACAGAAGGAATTCAGAATGCTAGTAAATAAATTTAACAGAGTTTTAAATAATTTTTTAATAATCAAGCAGAAATTCTGGAGTTGAAAAATGCAATTGGGATCCTGAAGAATGCATCAGAGTCACTTAACAGCAGAATTGGTCAAGCAGAAGAAAGAATTAGTGAACCTGAAGATGGGATATTTGAAAATACATAGAGGAGACAAAAGAAATAATAAATGAAGCATATCTATATGATCTAGAAAATAGACTCAAAAGGGCAAATCTAAGACTTATTGGACTTAAAGGATAGAAAGTTTATTCAAAGGGATAACAGAGAACTTCCCAAACCTAGAGAAATTTATCAACAGCCAAGTACAAGAAGGTTATCAAATGCCAAGCAAATTTATCCCACAAAAGACGACCTTAACACATTTAATAAGCAAACTCCTGAAGGTCAGGGATACAGAAAGAATTTTAAAAGCAGCAAGATAAAAGAAAAAATAACATACAATGGAGCTCCAATATGTCTGGCAGCAAACTTTTCAGTGGAAATCTTACAGACAGGACAAAGTGGCATGACATATTTAAAGTGCTGAACGAATAAACAGATGCAATAAACATACTTGTGCATGTGTCTTTATGGCAGCATGATTTATAAACCTTTGGGTATATATCCAGTAATGGAATTGCTAGGTCAAATGGTATTTCTAGTTCTAG
>NW_012105209.1:827084-834658 GCF_000951045.1 Mandrillus leucophaeus | reverse complement strand
AACATCACACACTGGGGCCTATCATGGGGTGGGGGGGAGGGGGGAAGGATAGCATTAGGAGATATACCTAATGTAAATGATGAGTTAATCGATGCAGCACACTAACATGGCACATGTATACATATGTAACAAACCTGCACGTTATGCACATGCACCCTAGAACTTAAAGTATAATTTTAATAAGTGCTGAAGGAAATAATAATAATAAACTTTCTACCCTAGAATAGTATATCCAAAAAAGTATCCTTCAAACATAAAGGAGAAAGACTTTTCCAAACAAATAAAAGCTCATGGATTTCATCAACACCAGACCTGTTCTACATGAAATGCTAAAGGAAATACTTCAATTAGAAAGAAAAGGATGTTAATGAGCAACAAGTAGTAACCTAAAGGTACAGAACTCACTGGTAATAGTAAGTACATAGAAAAACACAGAATGCTCTAACACTGTAACTCTGGTGTGTAAACTACACTTTTCCTAAATAGAAAGACTAAATGATGAACCAATGAGAAATAGTAACAGCAACATTTCAAAACATAAATACAATGAGAAATAAATAGAATTAACAGAAAGTTAAAAGAGGGAGGGAATAAGTTAAGGTGCAGGTTTTTTATTAGTTTTCCCTTTGTTTATGCAAACAGTGTCATCAGATTAAAATAATGGCTTATAAAATAGCATTTGCAATCCTCATGGTAAACTAAAACCAAAACACATACAACATATATACACACACACACACACACAATAAAAAGCAAGAAACTAAATTATATAACCAGAGAAAATAACCTTCACTAAAGGAATACAGGAACAACAACAACAACAACAACAAGGAACAGAAGAGCACAAAATAGCCAGAAAACAAATAACAAAATGGCAGGAGTAATTCCTTACTTATCAGTAACATTAAATGTAAATGGACTAAACTCTCCAATAAAAGACACAGAGTATCAGAATGAATTAAAAAACAAGACATTGATTTTTTTTGCCTACAGGAAACACACTTGACCTATAAACACAGACATACTGAAACTAAAGTCATAGAAAAAGATATTTCATGTGAATGGAAACCAACAAAGACCAGAAGTATCTATATTGATATCAGACACAATCAATTTCAAGACCAGAACTATAACAAGAGACAAGGAAGGTCACTATATAATGACAAAGGGGTCAATTAAATAAAAAGATATAACAATTTTAAATATATGTATATATGCATCCAACACTGGAACACTCAGATATATAAAGGAAATATTTGAGCTAAAGAGAGAGGTAGACTTCAATACAATAGTAGCTGGAGACTTCAACACTCCACTTTCAGCATTGGACAGATCTCCCAGATAGAAAATCAACGTAGAAACATCAGACTTAACCTGCACTGTAGATCAAAGTGACCTAATAGATATTTAAAGAATTTTCACCCAACGGCTGCAGAATACACATTATTTTCCTTAGCACCTGGATCATTCTCTAGGATTGAACATACATTAAGTTACAAAACAAGTCTTAAAACATTAAAAAAACTGAGATAATATCAATCATCTTCTCTGACCACAATGGAATGAAACTAGAAATCAATAGAGATTTTGGAAACTACACAAATACATGGAAGTTAAAGCATATGCTCTTGAATGACCAGTTAATAAAAAAAAAATTAAGGAGATTTAAAAAATTTTTATAACAAATGAGAATGGAAACACAACACATCAAAACCTATGGGATACAGCAGAAGCAGTACTAAGAGGGAAGTTCATAGCTATCAGTATCCACATCAAAAAGGAGAAAAATTTCAAATAAGTTAACAGTGCATCTTAAAGAATTAGAAAAGCGAGAGCAAACAAAACCCAAAATCAATAGAGAAAAAGATATAATAAAAATCAGAGCAGAAATAAAAGAAATTGAAATGAAGAAAATACAAAAGGTCAATAAAACAAAAGTTTTTTAAAAAAAGGTAAACAAAATTGACAAATATTTAGCCAGACTTTGAAAAAAATAGAGATGATCCAAATAAAATCAGAGATGAAAAAGAAGACATAACAACTGTTTCTGCAAAATTTAAAGGATCATTAGTGGCTATTATGAGCAACTATACTATATGCACTTTTTCTAGAAAAATCTAGAAAAAGTGGACAAATTCCTATGCACATGCAACCTACAAATATTTGAACCAGGAAGAAATCCAAAACCTGAATAGACCATAACAATGAAGTACTATTCAGCCATTAAAAAAATATGATATCTTATAATTTGCCACAACATGGATGGAATTGGAGGTACTTATGTTAAATGAAATAAGCCAGGCACAGAAAGACAAACTTCACATGTTCTTACTTATTTGTGGTTTCTAAAAATTAAAGCAGTTGTGCTCATGGACATAGAGACTGTTACCAGATGCTGAGAGGGTAGTAAGGTAGTGAGGGAGTGGGAGTGAAGTGAGTATGGTTAATAGGTACAAAAAAAAAAAAAATAGAATAAGACCTACTATTTCATAACACAACAGGGAAGCTATAGTTCGTAACTTAATTGAACATTTTACAATAACTAAAAGAATATAATCGTATTTGAATACAGAATAAATGCTTGAGGGGATGGCTACCCCATTTTCCATGTGGTATTATACATTGCATGCCTATGTCAATACATCCCATGTATTCCATATATACACCTACCGTACCCACAAAAATTTAAAATAAAAAAATTAAAGGCTAAGCCTAAAAAGATATTCATCATATAGCTAAATTACTGAAATTTAAATTATTACTGCATTAGAAATCAGTATTCATTTTTCTCAACATCGGTTCCATGTTTCTATTTACATAGTGAGCATGTGCCTCATTTTATTAAATAATTTCTAAATAAAAAAAAATTTACTGTTCTAAATATTCAGGGTAAAAAATCACATTAAAATATTAATTTTTAATATTATTTATTATTTGAGAAATACAAATAACTTCTCAGTATATGAAACATTTACAGTGCTAATGCTCCTGATTAATCTGAATTTTTTTTTTTTAAAGAGTGTAGTGTCCTAATAATTTGGTAAGAAACACATGAATAGTGAGGACACTTATTCCAAAATTTCTTAGAATTTTCATTTTGCTGTAGATAAAGTTAACTTCTGTGTTGATTTATTTTCCCTGTTGGGATGGATAAACCAGCTCCATAATACTATAATTATCTTGAATCATTACCACAATACATATTTAAGTACTGCTAAAAAATTAAAAAAAAAAAAAAACCCTGATTAAACCCTGATTAAATGTCTTCTCTCAACTCTTCTGTTTAGTAGATATCTTTCTGCCCTATCAAAAAATAGATCAGGCTACTAGGTTTAAAAACTTTTATGCTCATTTTTGTATGTGTCTTTGTGGAAATATGTATTCATATATTACTATTTACATATATTTTTCATATATTTATATTTTTTCTTCCATCTATACCTAGGATTGGAAATGTTGAGTCATAGGGCAGAAAAATGCTTGGCTTTAGTATATTGTTCTAAACAATTTTCCACATGGTTTGCATAAATTCAGACTCCCTTCAGCAACATATGAGAGAAGTTTCTCAACTGGTAATATCAGTTTTTGTTTTTCTTTCCAGCTATCCTGGTGGAGGTGTAGTGCTTTTAATTTTCATTTCCCTGAAAATGAATGTCATATATATTTTATATAATATTTGCCATTTGTATACCCTCTTTTTATGAGATGTCTACTCAATATATAGCCTATTAATAGGCTTTATCTTTTTATTATTGCTTTGAAGTTCTTCATGAATCCTGTATAAGAGTTCTCTATCACATATGTGTGTCATATATGTTTATCTACCTATCGGTCCATCAGTCCACCCACCTATAACAGATATATTATCTTCCTTTTGTCTGTAGCTTGACAAGACACTTTGTTACTGGTGTATTTTAATGCTTAAATACTTTTTGTTTTTAACTTAACAAAGTAATTGTTTTTTCCTTTTATGGTCAATACTGTTTGAGTTCAATCTAAGAAATCCTTGCCTGCCCCAGGGTGAAGAAGAAATTCCATGAATTCTTTCTGGAATTCATTTTTTGCTAAAACCAGATGTGTGGTGTTTTTCTTCTGAACACAAATCTGATTTATTTTCTCACTTGCCCTAATAACCACACTGTCTTCATTATTTTATCTTTATAAATCCTAATTTCTGGTAGAGAATCACTTTGTAATTCTCTGTTGAGACTTGGGTTCAAATTATATTGAATCTTTACAGAGTTTGGGAAAAATGTTATTTTAACAATTCTGAGTTTTCTAATCTATGGACACAGTCTACAATTTCTATTGATTTGTCTTTGTTAAGTATTTTAACTATGTTTTGCACTTTTAAGCATGGAAACTTGAACATCTTTTGATGGATTTTTTTCTCTCATGAAGCTTATTTTTAGTGCTATTGTGGTATTTTAAGTTTACTATTGTTTGTTGCTAAGTACATAGAAATAAAATTGAATTTTGTATATTGAATTATATTCAGTGACTATCATTTGTAATTTTTGGTAGGTTCTTTTGCATTTACTCTGTATACAAACATACTTGGGAATAAAGATACTTTATTTTTTCTTTCCAATATGTATGCCGTTTATTTATTTTTCTCTCCTTATTACACTAGTGGAAATGGAAGTAAATGTTTAATAAAAATAGTAAGAGTAGATATTATTTTCTTCTCCCAACACTCAGGGGGAAAGCTTTTAATATGTCATCATTAATTGTTATGTTAGCCATTTTTTTTTTTTTTTTTGCTTTCAGAGCTACCTTTCAACAGGTTCACATAATATCTCTTCTCTTATATATATACTTAATTTAAAGCCGATATCAAAATATGTTGAGAAAGACAAATAATAATAATTATAAATGCAAGAGAAAATGCTCAGTTGTATTCAAAGTGATGATTGATCACATGCTATTTGCCATTTTCTATTTCTTTTAAAGTATAAAAACCTGACTTGGAGAAATCATAATATAGAAAATTTAGTATCTTTAAGAAAGTCAGATCCATATTTGGTCCTGCAGAGGAACTTAACACCTCTACAATAAGGTCCACTGCATTAGATCCTGACATTTACCAGTCCCTCCTCTATTCTTTTAAGTGTACCATCTTCCTGGATTGGGGGAAAAGTGTCCACAAAGCCAAGGGAAGTTCTCACTAGGACCTTACAGTAGGTAAAATTAGCATTATGTAGGTACATCAAAGTCTACAAGATTTCTGTTCTGGTTGACGTATGGGGAGATTCTGTTTATTTTGTCCAACATCTATTGTTTTATCTTGATCTTATTCTCCAGACCTCAAAATCTTGCTTTCAAGGTTAATTCTTCACTGTTTGTTTGGCTTTTATTCTAACTGATAATATTTGATCATTTAGCTGGTTGATGTTTGTATACATTTATTTTTTCCACAGCACTTAGGCTAACATCAGACCTTACATTTCTATTGTGGTGTCACTGCTTTCTATTAAGAGAGAGATGGTACACTTGTAGTAAAGCCAGGACAATACTCCTATGTGTTCCATACTGATTTATGGACATTGCTATACTGTGTCATTTTTGTTCTTTTGATTACTCTATGGTGTTCTTTTCATTGCAACTTTTTTAGCTTTCAGTAATTCCCCTCTAACAGGTTGTCTTATGCCTATTGTGAAAGTTCATATTCTCGTTTTATTCAGAGCTGTATTTGTTCCATCACGAAATATATTTAGGATTTGACATCAAATATACTTAAATGTAAAAATTACTGACTAAATCTAGTTTCTCTAGATATATATAGCTAGTTACCCCTTCTTCTAGGTTACTTGTAGATAATAAGGATATGGCAAGATTAAAAGAGATAATGGTTGAGAGGTTCCTAGATTTGAAGATAAGCATGAAACATGACAGTTAAGGATTAAACCAAGTAATCAACCATAATAATTTAATTCCAAGATTGTAAAACTAAAATATAAATTTTTACAACAGCTATAGTTATTATAAAAAATATTACAACCAAATTAATAATGGTGCTTCGAATGTCGGACCCCTCACCAGACTGATGTCCAAAAAGCTCTTAAGTAATATCCTCAACATGGTGAGGATAAATCACTGTCAACCTAAAATTATATATCATGCTAAAAGATTATTCAAGAATGAGGGTAAAATAATGACAAGTTAAAACACAGGGAAACAGAGAGTATTAATCATGGCTACTTGTTTAAGGAAATACAAAAAACAATGTATCACAATAAAAACATTGAATCCAGGCAGAAAGATTGGGTAGGAATTGGTGAAGGTGAACAAAGAAATTAGTGTATGTGACAATCGTTCAATATGTGCTTATTTACTGTTAAAAAATAATTTTAATTATTTTGAATATTTTAATGAGTCAATAGTTCAAAAAAAATAAAAAAGTAGCTCTTTCTTCTCCTACTTCTAATTCTCTCATGCATTTACTTTATGCTACTGTATAATAAAAATATATGTATAAAGACAGAGCTGGTATTTGTTTCCCTTATTCTGAAAGAATGAGGATTATATATGAGTAGTGCATACATAACAGCAATATGATTAATATGGAGTTTCCTGAAGCTTTGTTCAGGACAAATGTAGAATGTATTCAGTAATTTGCAAAACAGAAGAAGATTATAGTCCGTATTTACAATAAAATAAAATCTCCCATAAAGGTAAAAAAGCTGTTAGTGTATTAAAAATGGAAAAAATAGGTATATCTGATGGTTTTTATGAATGTAGATGTGCTATAAGTGTAACAGAGTTTGCTAAATTTTCCTTTGTCAAATTACCTACCCTATCATGTGTTCTATGAAATGATTCAGTATGTATGGTCACTTGATTCTCCCTTATAAAATTAGTTTCATTATCATCATCATTTTACTTTTACTTCCAATGTAGTGATTTCTTGATGCATTGTTAATCTCTATTATATTTTGTTAGAGATTTTTTAAAAAAGATATTCACCTAAGTTTATAGTTAAAAATATTTGGCCAATAATAAGAAAAATATTTTGGGAGCTCAAATTAATCGCCTTGTTTTCCCATTTGGGTTAAAGAGAGTATTACATGAAAAAACAGAACATACTGATACACCAATATAAAAGTGTATCTTACAAATATTTTATGCCAGCTTTGATTCTAAAACATCTGGAATTTTATTTGGCACCTCCAATCTTTTCTGGAGTACAAAACAGTTGTGTTTTATAGTGGCACTAAATCAACATGCATCTTCCCCTGAGTTTGTCTGCCACTCTTTAATACTTAGATTCTTGAATGCTTGCTGTCAGTAAAACAAATAATGCAAGGTGCTATGGGGGGCAACATGGATCAATAGATAAGGTAAGTGTTTCAATAGCATCAACCAGTCTTTGCAAGAATATATTGCCAGTTGCTATGGGCATATAATTAGTGGTGACAGCAAATGCATACAGGTATAATCATTTCTCTCTGCAAAAAGCTGAACACTATTTTGTCATTTAAAGGAAATGTGGAAGATGATCAATCAGCTCAATTGAATAAGGAAAGGCCATACCTAAAACCATAAAAACCCTAGAAGAAAACCTAGGTAATACC
>NW_012105209.1:819451-826114 GCF_000951045.1 Mandrillus leucophaeus | reverse complement strand
AAAAAAAAAGTTGAAATGCTGACAGTTATTGTAAAGAAACCCAGATTTCTTAATACTTTTTCCAAGAAAAAAAAAATCCACCAATCCTCTTGTACTAAGAGACTACTATAGCTAGCACCTCACACTTGTGGGGCAGGGAAGATGGATGCATTAAATACAAGTAGGATGTTCCTTCACTTGATGCCATGGCTATTTAATATTGAGTATTCCCACTCTAAACACATATGTTTCAGAAGAGAACTTCATATTAAAATAAAATTTTAAAAGGATTAGATAAAATTAGAGCTTTATAACATAATTGACTCCTTGTAATAAACAATGCAAATATTTCAGAGTTTCTTTTGATGTGTATACATCTCCAACATTTCATAAAATCATGAAAACCACTATGAGTTTTTTCTTGTTTCTGGACTATTACAAAAACGATGTTACCACTATCTATCTACTTTTCTTTAACCTTATGTAAGTACTCTCAGAGGAGTCTAATTTGTAGCTATTTTGAAATGGCAACATTTCAAAATCATAAAACTTTGTTGTTCTAGGGTTATATATTATCCTCTAAATAATAGAATTCCAGTGAGCTGGAACAATCTGCTGCAGCTGATGTTTTAGCAAACAGACTATTCCCTGAAGCACAGTTGGAATTACATCCAACTGTCAAGGAGATCCACAGAGAGTATACCTAAGGATCTATATTGTCTGTGCCCAGGTAGAAGGGTAACAAACATCATTCCTAATATTTTCTGGTTGTTCACTGGACTTCTCTGTGGTTGAAAAAACAGAAATTTGCTAATGAGCTTATTAGATATGAGTTTATGCGCTAGGTAAATGTGCATTTAATTGAATTATTTCTGGATTCAGTAAATGAGGCTTAAATATCAATGTGCCAATTGGCTTCCTTTGAATACTGAATTTCCCCGAGACTTAAGGTGTTTAATTGCAGAATAGGTGACCATTTAAAGAGATGTTATAGCTGAGATGGAAACACTTGAACTTTAGACAAACTTTCAATATGTTTTCAACCCTAATATTTTATTTGTATTTAAAGTATAACTTAACAACAATCTCATGAAGCAGAAACTTAGGAGACAAATCAGTGTATATGAGAAGTAACTTTTCTCTAAATGGTTATTCCAAATATAATTGCTTTATTAATGTTTTCAACAAATGTTTATTGAGCTTCTGCTATGTCCGGAATCATATAAAATGCTGGGCTTATCTCTCTAAATGCGACACGTTATCCCTGACTTTGTGGAACTTAGGATCTAATGAATGCTATTGATTTTAAACACTTAATGATAACACTTGTAAACATTCAAGTGATAAAAATAGGGTTTATAAGTATATATTACAAGGGTACCTGATTTCATTCCTTGAGAACTGAAAAAATGACTTTTCCTGAGTAAATGCTTAAGCTGGGTCCTGAAATAGGAGTTATGAAGTGGCCAGGTAAACATAAAGCCAATTTAATTCATGTTAAAAGGGCAAGACAAGCAAAGTGTTTTGGTAAGAAAGAAAGAAATGAATTAGGGTGACTTGGGCCAGAGTCAGGGGACAATAGATGTGATACTAAAGGAAAGTAAGGCATCTAGGTTAACTCTCCCACATATATTCCTTATGTCTCATTATCTTCAGAAGAACAAGAAATCTAACACCATGAAAAGAGAAACTGCTTTGAAATCAGACACATAGTTGAATGATTTCTGTTCCTTTTACTGACTTTGTTACCTTGGGAAACAGTTATCCTCTCTCACTCTTATTAAGGTTAAAATAATAATAGGTTGTTGGCAGTGTTGTTTCAAGGATGAGAGAAATTATTTGAATAGGGCTCTTTGACAGATCAAAAATTGTAAGAGTTGACAAAATGGTGCTGTTATTAATGTTATTATCCAATGTTAAGATGGCATTGTCCGGGCGCAGTGACTCACGCCTGTAATCTCAGCACTTTGGGAGGCCGAGGTGAGCAGATCACAACGTCAGGAGTTCGAGGCCAGCCTGGCCAACATGGTGAAACCCCATCTCTACTAAAAATGCACAACATTAGCTGGGCGTGGTGTAATCCTAGCTACTCGGGAGGCTGAGGCAGGAGAATCGCTTGAACCCAGGAGGCAGAGGTCGCAGCGAGCCTAGATCACACAATTGCACAACAACCCAGGTGACAATGCAAGACTCCATCTCAAAAAAAAAAAAAACAAAAAAAAGAAGATGGCATTGTATTTTTGAGCAGTTCAAGAAACTGAACAGGGGCGATAGAGCTTGCTGTTACTTTGTTATTGAGGAATGTTCAATAATTATTTTTGCATATTTAAAATCCTTTCCCATATACCTCTTTACGTAATATTTCTGTTATCATGTTCTTCTGGACTCTTTCTTGTTACTGAAGTAATTGCTCTTTCTAATCTAGACAGGCAATGTATTCCTGCTCCTTGATAGTTGCATAGGCAGGAAAAATCCTGGTACTCCCAATCATGAGTGATTTTTAAAAATTTAATCGTTTTATTCATCTTTTGTCCAGTGATTCATTTTGGAGAATGCAAGTCTGCTTTTCAAAATGCACATATGCAATGGGCCACTAGAGGACATAAGACACTTCTGTAAACAAATAGATCTGCATACCAGTAATGACCTTAATTGACAGGCAAACATTTGTAATAATAGCTGTAGCAAATGAGTTTTTAGATTACAAACTTAGAAGAGGAGAAATGACATATTATATGTTGTTTTCCATATTTAATATTTTCTAAGGAAATAACTTTATAATTGGTAAAGTATAAAAAATAGTTAAAGCATGAATTGCTGATACTGTTTTTCTTATGAGCCATGAAGAGATTCTTGAATTTCTTGTTATCACAGAGAAAGTTAAAATGAATAATACATATGTATTCAGCCCTCAATAACCAGACCATGAAACAAATTGTTTTTAAGAACATAACTAGTTATAAGACAAATAGAATCAGGTTATGGGAGAAGTCACACATTTGCCAACCTTTTGTGTGTGAGCTTTTATTTGTTAAAAACATCATTCTCATAAAATGAAAATGTGTGTGAACATGATACTGTGCAAATACATGCAAATGTTTAATTGTAAATTTCTAATTTTGAGTCTCAAAATCTGCAATTTATCTCAAATGTACCTGGTTTTCAAATCTTCAAATTGAATATATGCCTTTATCACGTTGATTATTTACAATTCAAAATGGCATTGTATTGACCATTGAATCTCTCAAGTGTAGCAGAGAAGCCTATTGGTTAAAATTGAATTCATTAAATTTACTGCAGCAAGGGAAAACATAACTTGATATAATTTCTCTGAGGTAGGCTAAGAAAGGATATTTATAGGTTATTGTGTGCCTAGGCTCATGTGATTTAAGGAAGGTGTTTCAGAGAGAGGAGCTGATATGGACTGGACAGAGTTTATGGGATAATTTGAAGAAAGTACTAAAAACAAATTGCTTTGAAAAATGTACAAAATGTGTTGTCTAGTAGGCAGACTGTTTGCCCATGTGAGCAATCTATTGTTTCAGTAAGAGAGATGTCTGTCCAGATGAGCAAACTGCTTGGACAAAGTGGTCTGCAGGAACTTCCTGAAGCAAACAGTGAATTTCTTTGTTTAAATTCATATTTTCTTTGGTAAGAATTTCCTGAAACAGTTTTGTTAACACGGGTGCTTTACTGAGTTATATTTATGCTGATTCTATCAATTCTCAGGATCCCCATTCCCACCCTCCAATCACATGTCAATCTCCAGCCTAAACTGGAGGATGTAATTCTACTATCTGGGAATGTGATCAGATCAAATTTCCACCTTATTACTGTTATTTTCAAAGACAGATGGAGTCTCACTATATTGCTGAAGCTTGTCTTGAACTCCTGGGCTCAAGCAATCCTCCTGACTTGGCCTGAGCAGCTGGGATTTATAGACATGAGCCACCATGACTGACTCAGATCTCGGTCTTTATATGAGAGCATCTGTGTCAATGTGTTGAATTGTCTTGGCAGACTAAATATATGTTGTTATATTTACATCATACATTCCTGAGAATTACCAGTCTGTAATGTTAGGTATCAGTGTTATGCATGCTTTATAGAAGAGCTTGGAAAGATCTACCTTTTTAATGTCTCAAATAATTTACATAATATTTAGATTATTTAATCTGTAAATATTTGGCAGAATTTCTTTGAGGTCTTGTAGTTCTGATGATATTTGGTAGGGTAGTATCTTAATAGTGGCCATAATTTGACTTTTACTTTTTAGAATATGTAAGCTTTCAATAGGATCAAATTTTATAGTCTATTTTCTTAGGATATTAACCACTACCTATAAATGTTCATATTTATTTGTACAGTCTGCATATTGGTCTTATTTTTGAGTCACTTATTTTCAATGTTTATTTCCCCTTCACATTTCTTGTTTTATTAGTGCTTTCTCTGTTTTATTCTTGATCAAGTTAGCTGGCAACTTCTGAGCTTTGATTTATTGATTATATCTACAGTTTTGTTGTGTTTTTTGTTTTGTTTTGTTTTGTTTTTAAAAAGAGTCTTGCTGTGTCACCCAGGCTGGAGTGCAGTGGTGTGATCTCGGCTCACTGAAACCTCCGCCTACTGGTTTCGAGCTCTTCTTCTGCCTCAGCCTCCTGAGGAGCTGTGACTACGGGTACGCGCCACTATGCCTGGCTAGTTTTTTGTATGTTAAGTAATGATGGGGATTCACCATATTGGCCAAGCTGGTCTCGAACTCCTAACCTTGTGATCCGCCTGTCCCGGCTCCCCAAAGTGCTGGAATTACAGGTGTGAACCACTGCGCGCAGCTAATTATATACACAGTTTTTCTATTTTTTACCTTTTTTTTCTTAACATTAGTATTCCCTCCATTCTCATTTGATGTCAAGACTTGTTTTTCCTCGTCTAGCTTTTGTGAAGTGAGATATTAACTTTTATTTTCATTCTTTCTATATTATTAATAAACGTTTTAGTAACAGGAATTTTCATCTACTTCTGATTTAGATATACCATGGATTGTGATCTGTTGTGTTTTCCTTGTCATTAACTTGTTTATTTGATTGAGATAGGATCTCGCTCTATTTCCCAGGCTGCAGTGCAGTGGCACAATTATAGCTCACTTCAGCCTCAAATTCTAGAGATCAACTGACCCTCCAGCCTCAGCCCCTAAACCCTGAAATTACAGGTATGAGCTACCACACCTGGAAAAATTTAAGTTTTTAAAATTATCTTTCTACCCTTGTCTTTTTGTTTTGAACTTACATGTATATGGAAACATTTTAAGATACACACGATTAAGACTTTTGCTGATGTTTTCTCAGGCATCATTTTGTTGAATGAAGGACATTCTCTGGTGTATTTCTCAAGAAGGGATAATGGATGCAGAATTTCCTAAGTTTATGTTGAGTTTTTTTTCCTTATAACCCTATTATTTTAGATTCTGAACGGCTTGATATAAAATCTTTCACCTTTGTTCACTGAATTAAAATTAAAAAAAAAAAAAAATGTTGCTCCATTGTTACCTTGCTTTGGATGTTGGTTTTGAAAAAGCTGATGCTAGCCTAGTTCTTTTGCCTTTAACAGTTGTAATATATTTGCCTTGGGGATTTTAACTTTGCTTTTCAAATCTGAATATTTTCCTTAGCTATTTCTCAGAATGGATCATTCCCCCCAATCTCCCATCTCCCTATTCCCTATCCCCTCCACCCTGCATCTTCCCATGTAGTTAATGTGCCCTTCCAAATTTCAGACATTTTCTGAAAATATTTCTTATAGTTTTAAATATTAGATTTGCCTTTTTTACTTCTTTGAGGACTTTGAAAGTATGAATACTGCTCTTTCTTTGCCACTTTTCCATGTCTGTTGTTTCCCTCTGACCTTTTTTACTTCCTTATGTCATTTCCTTTCTCCTTGTGATTGTTTCCTTGCCTTTGATTATTGCCACTTAATAATTTTTGAAGCTGTTGTATTTCATGTAATTTTGAGATAATCTTGAGTTCAACTAACTCTTTTCCATTTCTTCCTAATTTTTGTATACTTGTTTTTAGTTTTTGTAATTCTGATTCCTAGTTTTTCATACCGTTACATACTTGTTTGTATATATTTGCTTCTCCGTGGCATACTATAGTTTTCTTCTGGTTCGTGGTTGTTATTCAGAGGAATAAGTTTTTCTTCAGTTAATATGTGTAAAATTATCTTCTTGTTCAGAGTAATTTATAATATCCCTAGTTTAATGGCACGTACCTCTCTCAGTGTATTAAAATCTCAGTTGTTTGGTAGACATTGTTTCATGATGGTTGGGAGAATTGTTAGTGCTCCAATTTTATGGGTTGCTTTTGTCTTTCAGAACTGTAATGTTCACATTTGCTTTTGTGTTTTTTACCTTCACACCTGAAATTCTAATGGGTGTTGTTTACTTTTTCTATTTTAAAATATATTTTACTAATTAACACATAATTGTGTGTGTGTATATATATATTAGGAGGTACACAGTGAATCTTTGATACATACAGTTTATAGAGATAAGATAGAAGTATTTGCCTATCAATCATCTCACACATTTATCATTTCTTTGTTGTGGGAAATTCAATATCCCCCTTCTACATGTTTGAAACTGTATAATATATTAATCTCAACTCTACTAATCTTACAGTGCTATAGAAT
>NW_012105209.1:816285-819129 GCF_000951045.1 Mandrillus leucophaeus | reverse complement strand
TCTGACTGGGGATAAGTATACAAAATATATCAAAACTTAAACGTTGATAGCCAAAAAAAACTAAACAATTCAATTTAAAAATGGGCAAATGGGCTCAGCATGGTGGCTCACGCCTATAATCCCAGCACTTTGGGAGGTCAAGGTGGGCAGATCACTCAAGACCAGGAGTTTAAGACCAGCCTGGCCAACGTGGTGAAACCCTATCTCTACTAAAAATACAAAAATTAGCTGGGCATGTGGCACATGCCTGTAATCCCAGCTACTCAGGATGCTGAGGCAAGAGAATCACTTGAACCCGGGAAGCAGAGGTTACAGTGAACTAAGACCGTACACTACACTCCAGCCTGGGCAAGAAAGCAAGACTCTGTCTCAAAAAAATTTGAAAAAGAAAAAATGAGAAAATGATCTGAACACACATTTCTCGAAAGATGACATGCAAATGGCCAACTCATGTATTTAATAATTGTCAACATCACTAATAATCAGGGAAATGAAAATCAAAGTCACAATGAGGTATCATCTCATTGAAGTTGGGGTGGCTATTATAAAAAAGACAAAAACAAACAAACATACATGGGTTGTTTCTATACTGTTAGTAAGAATGCAAACTAATACAGCCACTATGGAGAACAGAGGTTCCTCAAATCTCGGTTTTTAAATATGTTTTCAAAAGATAATAGATTTTAATCTGACAGCTTTTAACTTTCAGTACTTCAGAGAAGTTTGTATTATAAATGAAGAGACATCTGCTATCATTCTGATCTTTGTTCCCCTCTATTTAATTGGTTTTCACATTAAGTTTTCTCTTTATTATAGTATTTAAGCAATTTGATTATGATACGACTTAATATAGTTTTCTTCATGTTTATTCTGCATTGGTTTCATTGCACTTCTTGGATATGAGGGTTTATATTAGTAAAATTTGGAAATTTTAATCATTATTTAAATAATTTTTCTAATCTCCAGCCCCATTCCACCTGGGGACTCCCATTATACATATGTAAGGTTATTAGAAGTTTTACACAGATCACTGATACTCTATTTTTAAGTCTTTTTCCCTGTTGTGTTTAATTTTGGATAGATTCTAGTTTAATGTTTAAGTTTATTAAACTTGTTTTCTGCATTGTCTAATGTGGTGTTAATCCCAACCAGGTTATTTTTTATCTTAGTCACTGTAGTTTCTATGTCTACATCTACGATATGTCTCTTTTGTTTATTTTTCATGTTTTAACATTTTGACTTTCCTACATCATCTTGGACAATACAAGTTATAATAGTTTTACTTTCCTTTTTATAATAATTCTATCTCTTGTGGGTCCTATTTTCCTGATTTTGTATTTTACTTTGTTGTTTGCTTAATAGCTTTGTATTCTTAATTTTAATTTTGTGCTAAATTGTGGTAGACAGTTAAGTTACTTGGAAACAGTTATATTCTTGTCATATTTCTTTTAACCATTATTTGGTAGAACTAGAGGAGTGTCTGGTCTAGAGATAAGTGTGTGCCACTACTTTGCCAAAATCTCTTTAAATACTTTGTTCAACATTATGTGGTTTATGAGGGTTTGGGCCATTTTGGGTGAGAAGAGCATTTTTTCCTATCCCCACAGGACTTCAGGGGATTTCTTTCCTCTAATTCTTCTGGATGTCTCTTTCTCTTTCTCCAGTGTTGTATAGCTTTATTATCTACTTCACTGATTAATACTCCACTGTAGACTCAATGGTGACCCTCTTCACATCTCTGGAGTCCTCTCCCTTTGGAGCTCTGACACATTGTTTATACATTAATGAACTGATATTTAGTTTTTTTCCCCCTAAACTGTTTTTTCCATTATCTACTGCAAAAGGTCATTCTGGTTTCTATATTTACAAACATTATTATTTCACTTTTCTTGACTTAAAGTGAAATTTAATTCAACTCAGCATATTGTTGTGGGAAGTCAGGGACCCCAAATGAAAGGATTGGCTGGAGCCACGGCAGAGGGACGTAAATTGTGAAGGTTTCATTTTAATATGGACATTTATCAGTTCCCAAATAATACTTTTATAATTTCTTATGCCTGTCTTTACTTTAATCTCTTAATCCTGTTATCTTTGTAAGCTGAGGATATACATCACCTCAGGACCACTGTGATAACTGTGTTAACTGTACAAATTGATTGTAAAACACGTGTGTTTGAACAATATGAAATCAGTGCACCTTGAAAGAGAACAGAATAACAGCGATTTTTAGAGCACAAGGGAAGACAACTATAAGGTCTGACTGCCTGCAGGTTCGGGCAAAAAGAGCCATATTTCTCTTCTTGCAGAAAGCCTATAAACGGACATGCAAGTAGGGAAGATATTGCTAAATTATTTTCCTAGCAAGGAATATTAATATTAATACCTTGGAATAGGAATGCATTCCTGGGGGAGGTCTACAAATGGCTTCTCTGGGAATGGCTGTATTATGCGGTTGAGATAAGGACTGAGATACGCCCTGGTCTCCTGCAGTACTCTCAGGCTTACTAGGGTGGGGAAAAATTCTGCCCTGGTAAGTTTGTGGTCAGACCAGTTCTCTGCCCTCGAACCCTGTTTTCTGTTGTTTAAGATGTTTATCAAGACAATACATGCACCACTGAATCAGTAGTTCTGCTTTTGCCCTTTGTCCTGTTCCCTCAGAAGCATGCGATCTTGGTTAGACCCTTATTAGTAGTTCTGCTTTTTGTCCTTTGAAGCATGTGATCTTTGTACCTACTCCCTGTTCTTACACCCCCTCCCCTTTTGAAATCCTTAATAAAAACTTGCTGGGTTGGGCTCAGGTGGGCATCACGGTCCTATCGATATGTGCTGTCACCCCCAGTGGCC
>NW_012105209.1:813716-816235 GCF_000951045.1 Mandrillus leucophaeus | reverse complement strand
CATGTGATTTAAGGAAGGTGTTTCAGAGAGAGGAGCTGATATGGACTGGACAGAGTTTATGGGATAATTTGAAGAAAGTACTAAAAACAAATTGCTTTGAAAAATGTACAAAATGTGCTGTCTAGTAGGCAGACTGTTTGCCCATGTGAACAATCTATTGTTTCAGTAAGAGAGATGTCTGTCCAGATGAGCAAACTGTTTGGACAAAGTGGTCTGCAGGAACTTCCTGAAGCAAACAGTGAATTTCTTTGTTTAAATTCGTATTTTCTTTGGTAAGAATTTCCTGAAACAGTTTTGTTAACACAGGTGCTTTACTGAGTTATATTTATGCTGATTCTATCAATTCTCAGGATCCCCATTCCCACCCTCCAATCGCATGTCAATCTCCAGCCTAAACTGGAGGATGTAATTCTACTATCTGGGAATGTGATCAGATCAAATTTCCACCTTACTACTATTATTTTCAAAGACAGATGGAGTCTCACTATATTGCTGAAGCTTGTCTTGAACTCCTGGGCTCAAGCAATCCTCCTGACTTGGCCTGAGCAGCTGGGATTTATAGACATGAGCCACCATGACTGACTCAGATCTCGGTCTTTATATGAGAGCATCTGTGTCAATGTGTTGAATTGTCTTGGCAGACTAAATATATGTTGTTATATTTACATCATACATTCCTGAGAATTACCAGTCTGTAATGTTAGGTATCAGTGTTATGCATGCTTTATAGAAGAGCTTGGAAAGATCTTCTACCTTTTTAATGTCTCAAATAATTTACATAATATTTAGATTACTTAATCTGTAAATATTTGGCAGAATTTCTTTGAGGTCTTGTAGTTCTGATGATATTTGGTAGGGTAGTATCTTAATAGTGGCCATATTTTGATTTTTACTTTTTAGAATATGTAAGCTTTCAATAGGATCAAATTTTATAGTCTATTTTCTTAGGATATTAACCATTATCTATAAATGTTCATATTTATTTGTACAGTCTGCATATTGGTCATATTATTTTTGAGTCACTTATTTTCAATGTTTATTTCCCCTTCACATTTCTTGTTTTATTAGTGTTTTCTGTTTTATTCTTGAGCAAGTTAGCTAGCAACTTCCGAGCTTTGATTTATTGATTATATCTACAGTTTTGTTGTGTTTTTTGTTTTGTTTTGTTTTTAAAAAAGAGTCTTGCTGTGTCACCTAGGCTGGAGTACAGTGGTGTGATCTCAGCTCACTGAAACCTCCGCCTACTGGTCTCGAGCTCTTCTTCTGCCTCAGCCTCCTGAGGAGCTGTGACTACGGGTACGCGCCACTATGCCTGGCTAGTTTTTTGTATGTTAAGTAACGATGGGGATTCACCATATTGGCCAAGCTGGTCTCGAACTCCTAACCTTGTGATACGCCTGCCTCGGCTTCCCAAAGTGCTGGAATTACAGGCGTGAACCACTGCGCCCAGCTAATTATATACACAGTTTTTCTATTTTTTACCTCATTTTTTTTAACATTAGTATTCCCTCCATTCTCATTTGATGTAAAGACTTGTTTTTCCTTGTCTAGCTTTTGTGAAGTGAGATATTAACTTTTATTTTCATTCTTTCTATATTATTAATAAATGTTTTAGTAACAGGAATTTTCATCCACTTCTGATTTAGATATACCATGGATTGTGATCTGTAGTGTTTTCCTTGTCATTAACTTGTTTATTTGATTGAGATAGGATCTCACTCTATTTCCCAGGCTGCAGTGCAGTGGCACAATTATAGCTCACTTCAGCCTCAAATTCTAGGGATCAACTGACCCTCCAGTCTCAGCCCCCAAACCCTGAAATTACAGGTATGAGATACCGCACCTGGAAAAATTTAAGTTTTTAAAATTATCATTCCACCTTTGTCTTTTTGTTTTGAACTTACATGTATATGGAAACATTTTAAGATACACATCATTAAGACTTTTGCTGGTGTTTTCTCAGGCATCATTTTGTTGAATGAAGGACATTCTCTGGTGTACTTCTCAAGAAGGGATAATGGACGCAGAATTTCCTAAGTTTATGTTGAGTTTTTTTTCCTTATAACTCTGTTATTGTAAATACTGAATGACTTGATATAAAATCTGTCACCTTTGTTCACTGAATTAAAATTTTAAAAAAAGTGTTGCTCCATTGTTACCTTGCTTTGGATGTTGGTTTTGAAAAGGCTGATGCTGGCCTAGTTCTTTTGCCTTTAAAAGTTGTAATATATTGGCCTTGGGGATTTTAACTTTGCTTTTCAAATCTGAGTATTTTCCTTAGCTATTTCTCAGAACGGATCATTCCCCCCATCTCCCATCTCCCTATTCCCTATCCCCTCCACCCCGCATCTTCCCACATAGTTAATGTGCCCTTCCAAATTTCAGACATTTTCTGAAAATATTTCTTATAGTTTTAAATATTAGATTTGCCTTTTTTACTTCTTTGAGGACTTTGAAAGTATGAATACTGCTCTTTCTTTGCCACTTTTCCATGTCTGTTGTTTCCCTCTGACCTTTTT
>NW_012105209.1:807132-810241 GCF_000951045.1 Mandrillus leucophaeus | reverse complement strand
TGTTTATTTTTCATGTTTTAACATTTTGACTTTCCTACATCATCTTGGACAATACAAGTTATAATAGTTTTACTTTCCTTTTTATAATAATTCTATCTCTTGTGGGTCCTATTTTCCTGATTTTGTATTTTACTTTGTTGTTTGCTTAATAGCTTTGTATTCTTAATTTTAATTTTGTGCTAAATTGTGGTAGACAGTTAAGTTACTTGGAAACAGTTATATTCTTGTCATATTTCTTTTAACCATTATTTGGTAGAACTAGAGGAGTGTCTGGTCTAGAGATAAGTGTGTGCCACTACTTTGCCAAAATCTCTTTAAATACTTTGTTCAACATTATGTGGTTTATGAGGGTTTGGGCCATTTTGGGTGAGAAGAGCATTTTTTCCTATCCCCACAGGACTTCAGGGGATTTCTTTCCTCTAATTCTTCTGGATGTCTCTTTCTCTTTCTCCAGTGTTGTATAGCTTTATTATCTACTTCACTGATTAATACTCCACTGTAGACTCAATGGTGACCCTCTTCACATCTCTGGAGTCCTCTCCCTTTGGAGCTCTGACACATTGTTTATACATTAATGAACTGATATTTAGTTTTTTTCCCCCTAAACTGTTTTTTCCATTATCTACTGCAAAAGGTCATTCTGGTTTCTATATTTACAAACATTATTATTTCACTTTTCTTGACTTAAAGTGAAATTTAATTCAACTCAGCATATTGTTGTGGGAAGTCAGGGACCCCAAATGAAAGGATTGGCTGGAGCCACGGCAGAGGGACGTAAATTGTGAAGGTTTCATTTTAATATGGACATTTATCAGTTCCCAAATAATACTTTTATAATTTCTTATGCCTGTCTTTACTTTAATCTCTTAATCCTGTTATCTTTGTAAGCTGAGGATATACATCACCTCAGGACCACTGTGATAACTGTGTTAACTGTACAAATTGATTGTAAAACACGTGTGTTTGAACAATATGAAATCAGTGCACCTTGAAAGAGAACAGAATAACAGCGATTTTTAGAGCACAAGGGAAGACAACTATAAGGTCTGACTGCCTGCAGGTTCGGGCAAAAAGAGCCATATTTCTCTTCTTGCAGAAAGCCTATAAACGGACATGCAAGTAGGGAAGATATTGCTAAATTATTTTCCTAGCAAGGAATATTAATATTAATACCTTGGAATAGGAATGCATTCCTGGGGGAGGTCTACAAATGGCTTCTCTGGGAATGGCTGTATTATGCGGTTGAGATAAGGACTGAGATACGCCCTGGTCTCCTGCAGTACTCTCAGGCTTACTAGGGTGGGGAAAAATTCTGCCCTGGTAAGTTTGTGGTCAGACCAGTTCTCTGCCCTCGAACCCTGTTTTCTGTTGTTTAAGATGTTTATCAAGACAATACATGCACCACTGAATCAGTAGTTCTGCTTTTGCCCTTTGTCCTGTTCCCTCAGAAGCATGCGATCTTGGTTAGACCCTTATTAGTAGTTCTGCTTTTTGTCCTTTGAAGCATGTGATCTTTGTACCTACTCCCTGTTCTTACACCCCCTCCCCTTTTGAAATCCTTAATAAAAACTTGCTGGGTTGGGCTCAGGTGGGCATCACGGTCCTATCGATATGTGCTGTCACCCCCAGTGGCCCAGCTGTAAAATTCCTCTCTTTATACTGTCTCTCTTTATTTCTCAGTCGGTTGACACTTATGGAAAATAGAAAGAATCTACATTGAAATATTGGGGTTCCCCCAAGAGCATATGAAATTATTATTTCTCCTATGAATAAAATATTATGAGAATATGTCCTCACTATGTCATGCTCAAATGGTATGCATGATCTAAGACCCAAACTACTAAAGCCTCAATCACTGCCATTCTACTGCAATCCATACATTCTATTTTCTGAATTTCAGTAGTTGCCAGCAACCATCAAAGGTTTAAAAAAAAATGTGGATTTGGTTCTCTGAGTATATTTCCTCTTATCAGCAACTTCTCTATAGTATGTATTGTACAGAGCTTAGAAAGCTAAAATTTATAATTACCAGACAGTCTTTGAAGCTAGCATTCAAATTAGCCACTCTGATTTCAGAATTGAGTTGATACAGAAAAGATGAAAAAATTGAGTAATATATTTGATAATATGATCCTTAGTAGATATAGGAAGACCTTGATAATTTTCCATTTTAACAGTTCTTACTTTTATATCATAACAAGACAGTACACTTAGATGTTTTATCTGTTTAATTTTTTGAGAATGATAGTTCAATTTAGTTTATGTAGTCTTCCCGATGAGTATAAAAACCATTAATAGATATTTCCCAAAATTAAGAATCACTTCTAAGAGCAAATATTTTTTTAACTATTTAATTATGAAATCGAATACACTGACACTTTTCCCTATAAACTAGTCATGTACTGAAATTCTGTAATAAGGAAACTATTATTTTACTTAAGTAAAGTATCTGGTAACACCAGTCATGTGAACTTGAGAAGATAGCTTAAATTCTCCAATTTTCTGCACACTCTCCCCATCCCCTTTTTCTGAGACAGAGTCTTGCTCTGGAGTGCAGTGGAGCAATCTTGGCTCACTGCAGCTTCCACCTCCTTGGTTCAAGGGATTCTTATGTCTCAGCCGCCCAAGTAGCTGGGACTGCAGGCACGCACCATCACACCCAGCTAACTTTCTGTATTTTTAGTAGAGATGGGGTTTCACCACATTGGCCAGGCTAGTCTTGAATTCCTTCCCTCAAGTGATCTGCCCACCTCGGCCTCCCAAAGTGCTGCTGGGATTATAGGCATGAGCCACCGCACCAAGCCCAATTCGCCTCATATAAAAATATATTTATTTTATCAATTTTACTTGCTTATATATGCTAGCATGCTAAAACAGTACTGCAGTATTGGGGACCTGGAAGTCACACAACAATTATTTGCTGCAAACGTTAAATAAATGCTTTCTAAGCAGTAGCAGAAGCTGACATAGGGCCTGGTGTTTTCTTACTCCAACCTAGGAAAAAAAAGGGCAGCCAAGGCAGCTTCATTCTTCCCCAAATAAAAGAATGTTGTAACAATACCAGTCCAGAATCTTCATACTATATCTAAACAGGGTTATTGTCTGCTAA
>NW_012105209.1:757575-807082 GCF_000951045.1 Mandrillus leucophaeus | reverse complement strand
AAGACCTTGATAATTTTCCATTTTAACAGTTCTTACTTTTATATCATAACAAGACAGTACACTTAGATGTTTTATCTGTTTAATTTTTTGAGAATGATAGTTCAATTTAGTTTATGTAGTCTTCCCGATGAGTATATAAACCATTAATAGATATTTCCCAAAATTAAGAATCACGTCTAAGAGCAAATATTTTTTAACTATTTAATTCTGAAATTGAATACACTGACACTTTTCCCTATAAACTAGTCATGTACTGAAATTCTGTAATAAGGAAACTATTATTTTACTTAAGTAAAGTATCTGGTAACACCAGTCATGTGAACTTGAGAAGATAGCTTAAATTCTCCAATTTTCTGTACACTCTCCCCATCCCCTTTTTCTGAGACAGAGTCTTGCTCTGGAGTGCAGTGGAGCAATCTTGGCTCACTGCAGCTTCCACCTCCTTGATTCAAGGTATTCTCATGTCTCAGCCGCCCAAGTAGCTAGGACTGCAGGCACGCACCATCACACCCAGCTAACTTTCTGTATTTTTAGTAGAGATGGGGTTTCACCACATTGGCCAGGCTAGTCTTGAATTCCTTCCCTCAAGTGATCTGCCCACCTCGGCCTCCCAAAGTGCTGCTGGGATTATAGGCATGAGCCACCGCACCAAGCCCATTTCGCCTCATATAAAAATATATTTCTTTTATCAGTTTTACTTGCTTATGTATGCTAGCATGCTAAAACAGTACTGCAGTATTGGGGACCTGGAAGTCACACAACAATTATTTGCTACAAACATTAAATAAATGCTTTCTAAGCAGTAGCAGAAGCTGACATAGGGCCTGGTGTTTTCTTACTCCAACCTAGGAAAAAAAAGGGCAGCCAAGGTAGCTTCATTCTTCCCCAAATAAAAGAATGTTGTAACAATACCAGTCCAGAATCTTCATACTATATCTAAACAGGTTATTGTCTGCTAAATAGTTTAATAGAACCCAGAGACTTCTTATGTTATAGAGGAAATGTCCAGGATGCATTTTTTAAAAATTATAGTAAGAACCAGGAATTACAACTTGAATAAGAAAATCAACTGACACCAATACTAAGACAAACCAAATGATGGTTTTATCTGACAAAGATTTTAAGGTAGCCATCATAAAATGCTTCAGTTACAAATTATCTCCAAACAAAACAGAAATTTCAACAAAGAAATAGAAATTATTAACAAGAACCAAACAACATAGAATAAAAAAACATACATTTTAAAATGTGCTGAGTGGGCTCAAAGTACAGTGGCAATAATTAGCATGAGGCTAGATCAATAGAATTTTTAAAATCTAAACAACACAGAAAAATAAACTAAAAATAAGAAAAAAAGAGCCTCAGTAAACTGTGGAACTGCAACAAAGATTAATTATGTACAACATCAAAATCCCAGGAGAGAAGAAAGTATCCAAATAAGTAATAGCTGAAAACTTTTCAAATTTGGCAAAAGACACAAACCTACAGATTCAAGAAGCTGAGAAAACCACAAATGGAAACAAAAATCAAGAGATATCAAAATTAAACTTCTGAAAACCAAAGACAAGAAAAAAGTCTTGAAATTTCCCTGAAAGAAATGACACATTATCTTACAGGAGAACAAACTGAATGACAGATTTCCCACCTTAAATCATGGAGGCCAGAACAAAGAGGTACGGAACATAGAATTCTTTAACCAGAAAACCCATCTTTAAGAAATCAAATAAGGATGCAGAAAAAGAAAAATACAATTTGTCTCTGAAAAATCTACCTTTAAGATTGGGTAAAAGAATAAACTCAATGTAAAGAAAATAATTTTTTGAAGTAAACTTAAGCTTCCATTTCATGGTCTTACATGTAAGAGCTTCGAAGTGGCTACTCCATCTTCAAAATAAGAGGAAATCTTATCAAACTGAAAAAACATGAACTCTTTTTAGATCTGTCAAAGAAGTGATGTCGTGGGGAAAACCACTGTGCCAAAAATTGGAAAGACAGGCAGGCAGGTACAGAGAATCACAACTTCATGGAGCAGAAACGTATAAGCAAAAACTTCCATGGGAACCAGCGCTGGGGTAGGAAAGCCTGAACTACAATAGATAAATTGTGGATGTTCACTACTCAGTATTGACACACTGAGAGTTAAATATTCCAAGGGGACCCAATCATGGAGGATGGGAGGTATTATTCTTTTGTGAGTTTTACATCCAGGGGTTCTACCAGGTCCTCACAGTGAGTACCACAGAAAAATAAGTAAATAAAAATAATGACAACAACAACAAAAAAACTCCCTCATGACCCCAGGATGTGGAGGGAAAAATGAATAATTTAGAAATATACCAGAGCATTCTGTTCTTCTTAACAAGGTGTTACCTTAGGAGAAACTATTTAACCAGAGCCCGATCCACCTGGAGGAAAAGAAATATCCCAATCCAGCTGGCTCTAGCATTTCATGTGGAAGAAATAAAGTATTCAACCCCAGCTAGTCCTCTCCAGTCATCCTGTCTAGCCTAAGGGGTGATGGAGGAGGGGCAAAAATAACTGAAAAGTGCTGATGATGTCACAGTACAGGAGCACAGACACACCAAAAGACAGAGACCTAATCATAGGGCTATGTGGAACACTTTCCCTTCCCCTAAACCTTAACACTCCATTACTAAAGGCTTATTTACCACACCACCTTTATTCTAGTACACTGCCTGCTTGTCCAAAAAAAAACAAAACACAAAAAAAACAAAAAAAAGCCACTATAGGACATACTAAAAGGCAGAAAAATATAGTTTGAAGAGACAGAACAAGAATCAGAACCACAGTCAAATATGGCAGGCCAGGCACAGTAACTCATGCCTGTAATCCCAGCGCTTTGGAAGGCGGAGACAGGCCTTGATCACCTGAGGTCAGGAGTTCGAGACCAACCTGGCCAACATGGAGAAACTCCCATCTCTATTAAAGAATTAGTCATGCATGATGGTGGTTACCTGTAATCCCAGCTACTTGGGATGCTGAGACATGAGAACCACTTGAACCCAGGAGATGGAGGTTGCAGTGAGTTGCAGTGAGCCTAGATCATGCCACTGCACTCCAGCCTGGGTGACAGAGTGAGACTGTGTTTTACAAAAAAAAAAAAAAAAAAAAAGGCAGAAATGTTGGAATTATCAGATTAAGTTTTTAAAAAACTTTAATATTCTAATGGCTTTAATAGCAAAAGTAGACAACATATAGAATAACTGGATAATATAACCAAAGAGGTGCAAATTCTAAGAATACAAAAGAAATGATAGAGAAAAATAATCTAACATTTAAAAAGCCTCTGGTGGGTTTATTATGACTATGCGTGGCTAAAGAAAGAATCACTTAGCTTGAGAATATGACATTAGGAACTTCAAAAAAGGAAAAAGAAAAGACTGCAAAAAAAAATAGTCAATAACAGTGGGACAACTAAAAAAGGTATAAAAATGCATGATTAGAACACCAGAAGAAGGAAAAAGAATAAGAAAAACAAATTGATGAATAATGACTAAAAAAATCACCAAATTAATGCCCCAAACCTAGTAAGACCCAGGAAGCTCAGAGAACACCAAGCAAGATAAATGCCAAAAATAAACTATACTCAGGCATGTATGTCATATTCAAACTTCAGAAAAATCAAAGATAAAGAAAGAAATATATTGAAAGAAGCCAGAGGAAAACTATAGCTTACCTACAAGAGGAATGAAAACAAGAATTCCATCTGACTTTTCAGAAATCATGGAAACAAGACAAGTATGGAATGAAATATTTATAGTGTTGAGAGAGAAGAAAAAAATAAAAATAAAAAAACAAAGAAAAAAACCTGCCACACCTGTAACGCCAGCACTTTGTGAGGCTGGGGCAGGTGACTGCTTGAGCCCAGGAGTTTGAGACCAGCCTGGGCAACGAGGCAAAACCCCATCTCCATTAACAATACCAAAATTAGCTGGCATGGTGGCACATGCCTGTAGTCCCAGCTACTCAGAAAGCCAAGATGGGAAGATCGCTTGAGCCTGGGAGGCAGATGTTGCAGTGATGCAGTAAGCCAAGATCACGCAACTTCACTCCACCTGGGCCACAGCACAAGATGTTGTCTCTAATATTAATAATACACTAAAAAACTCACTTTATTAGTTCATCCTCACAGTGCTATAAAAATACTAGCTGACTGGCCAGGCACGGTGGCTCATGCCTGTAATCCCAGTACTTTGGGAGGCCGAGGCAGGTGGATCATGAGGTCAGGAGTTCAAGACCAGCCTAACCAAGATGGTGAAACCCCGTCTCTACTAAAAAATACAAAACTTAGCTGGGTGCAGTGGCTGCTGCCTGTAATCCCAGCTACTCGGGAGACTGAGGCAGGAGAATTGCTTGAACCTGGGAGGCGGAGTTTGCAGTGAGCCAAGATTGTGCCACTGTACTCTAGCCTTGGTGACAGAGCAAGACTCTGCCTCAAACAAACAAACAAACAAACAAAAAAAAAAACTACCTGACACTGGGTAACATTAAAAAAAAGAGGTTTGACTCACAGTTCCATATGTCTGTAGAGGCCTCAGGAAATTTACAATCATGGAGAAAGGATAATGGGAAGT
This sequence comes from Mandrillus leucophaeus, assembly GCF_000951045.1. NCBI lineage: Eukaryota > Metazoa > Chordata > Mammalia > Primates > Cercopithecidae > Mandrillus > Mandrillus leucophaeus. The sequence continues at coordinate 802,487 of NW_012105209.1, read as the reverse complement.
AAGGCAGTCTTACATGGTGGCAGGAGAAAGAACAAGCGCTCAGGGGAAAACTGCCACTTGTAAAACCATCAAGATCTCATAAGAGTTGCCTCACTATCATGAGAACAGCACAGGGGAAACTGCCCCCATGATCTAATCACTTCCCACCAGGTCCCTCCCTCAACACATGGGGATTACAATTTGAGATGAGATTTGGGTGGGGACAGAGCCAAACTGTTATCATTCCACCCTGGCCCCTCCAAAATCACATGTCCTCTTCATATTTCAACACCAACCATGTCTTCTCAACAGTCCTCCAAAGTCTTAACTCATTCCAGCATTAGCCCAAAAGCCCAAGTCCAAAGTCACATCTAAGACAAGTCCCTTATGCCTATGGACCTGTAAAATCAAAAGCAAGTCAGTTACTCTCAAGATACAATGGGGGTACAGACATTGGGTAAATGTTCCTATTGCAAACAGGAGAAACTGGCCAAAACAAAGGGGCCACAGGTCCCATGCAAGTCTGAATGAAACCCAGCCAGGCAGTCATTAAATCTTGAAGCTCGAAATCTCCTTTGACTCCATGTCTCACATGCAGGGCTCCCACTACCTTGGGAAGCTCCACCCCTGTGGTTCTTCAGGGTACATCACCCCTGGCTGCTTTCATGGGCTGCCATTGAGTGCCTGTGGCTTTTTCGGGTATATGGTGCAAGCTGTGTCAATGGATCTGTCTTTCTGCAGTCTGGAGGACAGTGGTCCTCTTCTCACAGCTCCACTAGGCAGCACCTTAGTGGGGACTATGTGGGGGGACTCCAACCCCACATATCCCTTCTGTACTGCCCTAGCAGAGTTTCTTCAACCCATTTCTTCTGCCCACCCAGAGGCCCACCACCACATGGAAGCCACCAATGCTTGGGGCTTACACGCTCTGAAGCAATGGCCAAGCTCTACCTTTTAGCCATGGCTGGAGTGAGAGCAGCTGGGATGCAGGGTGCCATGTCCCAGGGCTGTACAGAGCAGCAGGGCCCCCAGCCTGGCCCATGAAACCATTTTTTCCTCCTTGGCATCTGGGCTTGTGATCAGAGGGGTTGCCACAAAGATCTCTGACATGCCCTGAAGACATTTTCCCCCATTGTCTCGGTGATTAACATTTTGCCCCTTGTTACTTATGTAAATTTCTGCAGCAGCCTTGAATTCCTCCCCCGAAAATGGTTTTTTTCTTTTTACTACATGGTCAGGCTGTAAATGTTCCAAACTTTTTTCGGAACACTCTTTCCCCTTTAAACATACATTCCAATTTCACATCATCTCTTTATAAGTGCATATAACTGCATGCTTTTAGTAAAAATGAAGTCACATCTTGAATGCTTTGATTAGAGATTTCTTCTACCAGATACCCTAAATCATCTCTCTCAAGTTCAAAGCTCCATAGATCTCTACAGCAGACACAAAATGCCACCAATCTCTTTGCTAAAGCATAGCAAGAGTGATCTTTGCTCCAGTTTCCAATAAGTTGTTCATCTCCATCTGAGACTACCTCAGTTTGGACTTCATTTTCCAAATCACTATCAGTATGTTGGTCAAAACCATTCATTCAACAAGCCTCTAGGAAGTTCCAAACTTTTGCACATCTTCCTGTCTTCTTCTGAGCCTTCCAAACTGTTCAAAACTCACCTGTTACCCAGTTCCAAAGCTGATTCCACATTTTCAGGTTATCTTTATAGCAGCACCCAACCCTGCCAGTAGTAATTATCTGTGTTAGTCAGTTCTCACACTGCTATAAAGATACTACTTGACACTGGGTAATTTATAAACAAAAGAGGTTTGATTGATTCACAGTTCTGCATGGCTGGGGAGGCCTCAGGAAACTTACAATCATGGAGGAAGGAAACGGGAAGCAAGGCAATTTTACATGGCAGCAGGAGAGAGAGAGTGCACAGGGAAAACCTGCCACTCTCAAAACCGTCAGATCTCGTGAGAGCTCCTTCATTATCATGAGAATACTATGGGGGAAACCACCCCCATGATTCAGTTACCACCCACCAGGTCCCTCCCTCAACACATGGAGATTACAATTTGAGATGAGATTTGGGATTTGGGTTGGGACACAGAGCAAAACCATATCAACTACCAACCTCGAGTTCTGTACCCTGCAAAATTATCCTTCAAAGGTGAGAGAAATAAAAGCTTTCTCAAATAAAAATTGAGAATCTCTCGTTAGCCGACCTATTTTACAGGAAATGTTAAAAGTTCTTCAGAGAGGCCAGGCACAGTGGCTCACGCCTGTAATCCCAGCACTTTGGGAGGCCAAGGCGGGTGGATCACGAAGTCAGGAGTTAGAGACCAGCCTGGCCGACATAGTGAGACTCCGTGTCTACTAAAAATACAAAAATTAGCTGGGCATGGTGCCTCACGCCTGTAGTCCTACCTACTCAGGAGGCTGAGGCAGGAGAATCACTTGAACCCAACAGGTGGAGGTTGTGGTGAGCTGAGAACACACCACTGCACTCCAGCCTGGGCAACAGGGTGACACTCCATCTCAAAAAGAAAAAAAAAGTTACTCATAGAGAAAGAATTTTATAGAGGTCAGAAATTCAGATCAACATAAAGAAAAGAAGAGCACTGGAGAATGGAGAAGGTAAGGAAATGTTTTTCTTACTGCTAATTGATCTATCAGATAACAGTTCATTCAAAATAATAATCATAGCAATAAAGTTTTCAATTATGGAAAATTTTTTCTTTGGTGGTGACATGTTTCCTTGATTTTTTGTGTGTTTGAAGAAGCAGTCATCCATCTCCTGCAGTCATCACTTGCTGGCTTCAGGAAAGAAAGGCTTTCACCAGTAGGCCTGACTATAGGTTCTAGGAGTATGTCAGATTTTTCTGTTTTCAGGAATGCACCTGCTACACTTCTCCTGTTTTCTCTTGGGAAAGTGGGGTGGGGTAAAGAGTGTTAGGATCATATGAGTTTTCCATCAAAGCCAGGCTGAGTGCTGAGAGCCTCCCACTTATTTTCCCTAGTGCAGTGTCCTGAAGCACTCAATGTTAAACTGCTTCTCCCAATCCAGCAGAGTCCTCCTGTCTCTCTGTGTGCTAATATAGGTCCTGTGGAGGCTTGTGTGAACTACTTGTATGGAGCATACCCAGGGTGGTAGCTACAGGGGAATAGGATGGGAGGAGTTCTATAGGTGTTCATGAGCTAGATGCAAGAGTCCTCAGGGGATGTGTACTACAAAGTTAATGGGTAGGTCTCCTAGTGGAATCAACAAGGGAATATTAACTGTGGCTCACTGTTGAGTTCTGTGCCCCAGTTGCTGTGCCCTTCTACCCTGTTTTCCTGCTCCCAGGTGCTCCAGGCTGTTTAGACTTGTCAGGCCCCCTCAGTTCTCTGGGTAAGGTTTGAAGTGGTTCTCTTGGACAGTGTCCGGCAAGGCTGGGGAAGCCTGGTACTTACTACTCACTCACTTTCCTCTGACATAAATCCTGAGCTAAGGGGATTCTTTCTTGGCACTGAGCTGTACTGACTTGGAGGAGGGATTATTCAGGTAAAGTGCAGCTGTTCTTACCTTCTTCAATACATCTATTCAGATTGTTCTGCTCAAACAATGCACTGAACAGGGTAAGTCTTCAATGGTACTCTCATTCATGAGTTGTTATCAAAATTTATTTTTCTATGTGGGGAGAAGGGCTGAAATCACTGATTCTGCCATCTTGTTGATATCACTTTCAATATTTTTACATTTTTCCCCCAATCATCCATGAAATATCCCCCATGATAGATCATGTTGTGCGTCATAAAATGAAACTCGACCAATTTAAAATAATTCAAACTACACAAAAAAAATGTACAATCGAATGAAACTAGAATCAGTAACATTAGTACAAAATAAAATAAAATCTCAGGACCCCTCAAACCAGTTATGCCAACAGGAAAATTAAACCTGGGAACTGAGTCATGCAACACTGCCACTCCTCTTTTCCAAATAGCTGTGACTTCACAACCCTGTGTCATAACATTAGAAGCAAACCAGTTTCCCACAAAGTCAAAAGGCCTCATACCTCTCTGGATGGCTGCCCTCACAAACTGCTCACAAGGAAATTCCTTGGTGGCCCCTAACCTTTCAGGATATATATCCTCCTATAAAACAAGCACATACTAATTATAGCCTTCGGTCTCCAATCTAAGTTTAACTCTTAAAATGGAATTCTGTTAAAACTTCCACTGACGAGGTCAATTACAAGATATCTTTCCAGGTACAGGATACAGACAAGATGAGATCAATCACTCCTCCACTCACCCAGAGATACTTACATAATTGACATTTTCCTCCTTCTTCAAACATTCACCTTACCTTCTGTAAAATGTGTATTTACTGACCTCTAATTAGAGCTTCATAAGAATCTGACCATTTGCCTCAGTGCCTGTTACCACTTCCCCTGCCACCTCCTTATTTTTCCTGCATGCTTTCCCCTATTAAATAGCAAGCTTCCCCAAACCCTCTTTGCAAAACACAGGTAACAAATGCTTCTGTGACATGTTTTTCCCCAGGTAGGTCCTCAAATTTTGACTCAATAAACCTTGACCGATTGACACTCTTGCCTCACTTACTCATTGTGAGTTACATTAAAAATTGAGGAAAGTTCTAAAATTAAAATATAAGTTTTTCCCTCAAGGCCAAACTAAGTAGAACAATACAAACCTAAACTAAACAGAAGAAAGGAAATAATAATAGTGCAAATCAATAAAATTGAAAGTAGGAAAAAAAAATGCAGTCATTTAAAAAACTGATAACCCTCTAGTAAGAATGACAAAAGAAAACACAATTACCAATGTCAAGAATGAAATATAAGCTATCACTACAGAACCTACAGGCATTAAAAGGACAATAATTGAGTACTATAAACACCTTTATGCTTCTACAGTCAACAAAGATGAAAAACTAGTATCATAAAAACAGCAAAATACGAAAATTGAACGAAGATGAAATATAATCAAACTTGCCCTATAACAAAGCAATTGAATTTATATTTTAAACATTCCTTTAAAAATGTCCAGGTCTAGGTAATTTTACTTGGGAATACTACCAAACATTTTAAGAATTAACTTCAATTTTGCAAAATCTCTTCCCAAGAATAGAAAAGGAAAACACTTTCTGAAAAATTTTATGAGAACAGAATTACTCATGTCAAAATCAGACAGCAGAAAAAATATAAAACTATGAGTAAAAATTTATAAATTTACACAAAAGTACATATCAAACACACAGAGAAAAAATTAGAAAATAAAATTGTAAGAATAATTATACACCATCACCAAGTGAGATTTATTACAGACACACAGGCTTGATTATTGGAATATCATAGTCATCATATTAACAGATTAAAGAAGAAAAATCATATTACATATAAATTGATTTAGAAAAAGTATTTGATAAAATTCAGTGGTAATGAATGGCAAAACATTTGGCAGTCAGAAGACAAAGGCATTATCTGAGCTTGATAATGGGTATCTTCAAAAAACCCAAGAGATAACACTATCCTATAAATAAAGACCACCGTTTCCCACCCCATCCTTTGCCAAGATCAGGAATAACACAAGGATGTCCATTCACGTGAATCTTACTCATATAATTTCTAGCCACTGTAGTAAGACAGGGAAAAGGTGTACATATTAGTAATAAAATTCCATGCATATGTGTATACATTATAATTGTATGCATAGTGTACACATAAATAGTTGTATGCATAATATATGCATATATTATGATATTCTATAAATAAAATTCAAAGAAATTTAGATTAAAAAAACTGATGAATTTAACACTGCAAAGACTCATCAACCCACAAAAATCAATGTTGTTTATAATTTTACATATGAACAATGAATATGCAGAAGTCCAAACTAAAAACACGATACAATTTATAATCACTCCAAAGGAAATGGAATGCTTAACAAAGTATATAAGTTATATATTTACTAAACTATTTGCAAGACCTATATACAAAATTTTATAAAATTCTGATGAAGCAATTCAGACCCTAAAATGAATGGATACATTTTGTTCACTGATTGAAAGACTCATATAATAAAGACATGAATTGCCCCCAAAGAATTCTACAAGCCTATTTCAATTTCTATTAAAATTCTAACATATTTGTGGACATAGACAATCTTCTAAAATTTATAAAGAATGGCACAGAGCCTAGAATTTAAGGGGAAAAGAAAGAAAATATTGACACAGAAGATGGTAAGATCTTTTCTTTCTCTACCTGTTTTTCATACTTACTAAATACCTACCTAAGCATAATCAAGAAAGTGTGGTTTTGGTCAGATAGACACGTAGGCCAAAAGAATAGAAAACTCAAATAGACACATGCGAGCACATTCAAGTGACTTTTTAAATAAAGGTGCAAAAGAAATTTGAAAGAAATGTGTAGTCTTTACAAATGGTACTAGAGCAATTGGACATGCATAGGCCAAAAAAAAAAAAAGTTGAAAATTTCCTTAATAGAAATTTCATGCTTTATTAAAAAATTAACTCTTAGATCAAATGTGAAACAAAAATATAGGAGGAGTTGCTCTGGATCTAGAAATAAATAAAACTCTAAGAATTGATACCAAAAACAGTTTATAAGAGAAATAATTGATGAACTGGACTTCTTAGACACACACACCTTTCTATATAGAAGACCAGGAGAAGATGATGGAAAGGCAAGCTACATTTAGAAATGAAGGACAGAAAAGTGGTATATAGGGGTTAAAGATGAGTGAAGGGGAGAAAGGGAAAAGAATTGGGAGAGTCAGGTGTGGTTATAGAAGGACAAAAAGAGGGATCAGTGTGATGATGAAACTGTTCCATATCTTGAATATGATAATGTGTATATAAATCTATACAAGTGACACAATTGTGTAGAATTAAACACACACTAATACTGTACACATGAGCACAAGTAAATCAGGGGATATTGAAACCTTAATGTTGGTTTGTATTAATATCAACATCCATATTGTGATACTGAATCATAGTTTTTAAAATTATTATCATTGGTGAAAACTGGGTAAGGTTTTTCAAGATCTGTTTGTATTATTTCTTATAACTCATGTGACTCTACAATTATTACAATAAAATTTTAATTGTGTGGATATAAATACAAAAATTATATGTCCAAACAAAATGCAATTATGTGAACAATCTTACATGAAACTCATAGAAGTACCTAGTAAAATATAACATACTAACACCATAATTTTGGTTCAAGAAAAGTAAGGGACAATACTTAGAAAAGTAAGACAATACTTAAATTGATAAGGAAGGATAAAATTATCATGTTACACTGGAGTGATGGGCAAATTTACAAATTTCTCTCCTATACAGAATTGGCAGCAGCCACAACAGTCAAAGAAGTGAAAGAATCAATAACAAAAGATGGAGAGAAAAGTGGAACATTAAGCTAAGAACCACAAATATATTTACCATCACTGAAAGGATGTACTAAAATAAATTAGCCCTAAACAAACAAAGGCAAATGAGGAACTCAGATTATATACCTTTCTTTTAAATGGTAAGATGCAGCTTCTCAGATTTGCTTACCACAGGTCTTCCCTCACATTCATTTGAAGTTATATATATACCACTTAAATGGTTCGGAAACCACAAGCTACCGCCACCCCCAGTTAACCTGAAGCTACTCTGGCTTGCTAGACCTCTGGTATAAATAAAAAGCCCATGCTTAAGCATTATAAAGGCAGACTATAAAAAAATATAAAGAGGGTCTGGTGAGGTGCCTCATGCCTATAATCCCAGCACTTTTGGAGACCAAGGCAAGAGGATTGTTTGAAACCAGGAGTTCGAGACCAGCCTAGGCAACATAGGGAGATCCCCATCTCTATGAAAAATCACAAAATTAGCTAGGCTTGGTGTCACTCACCTGTAGTTCCAGCTTCTCTGGAGGCTGAGGCTGGAGGATCACTTGAGCCCAGGAGTTCAAAGCTGCACTGAGTCATAATCGCTCCATTGCACTCCAGCCTGGGTGACAGAAGGGGATGCCATCTCAAAAAACAAAAATAGAAAATATTAAATGTAAACAAAGAAAAGATTGCTTACAAAGAAACTATTACAACTGAAAGTAAACTTTGCAACAGTACCAAGGAAAGCCAGAAGACAATAGAACAATATCAAAGTACTGAAAAGCAAGGAAGATTTTAAAAATTGTATAGTCCAGTACACTTTCCAGGCATATAATTTGAACAAATTTAACTATATTGATGTTAAAACGTTTTCTTCAAATAAAAATGGTACTTTATACATTAAGAGGTAGATCTTTCCAAATATACACTGAAAGCATTAATGGCAAGTCTTTAAAAATACTCACATAAACCACTAAGAAAAAAGAGGGCACAAAAATGATTTGACAATGTTTAGTAAAAAAGATGTTAATACCCTGAAACATGTAATTGCTTTCTCAGTTGTAATACCATAAATTTTAGACACTTAGGTGTATATCATCTTACCATTTACATAAAGTTTCCAAATATGTGATGATAGAAACTACCTTCAGGTATACCATTACCTCTAGGCAGGAGAGGGGAAAACGCTGCATAGAGAAAACATTTCTACGTATTAGTAATGTTTTCTCCTCTATGTTTGTCATTGATACTATATTCCTGATATATATATGTTTTAAATATTTCATACATTTAAAATTTTCAATGTTCCCAACTACAGTTGACTTGCTTCTATTTAAAGAAATCAGTGATAATAAGCTGCTGTTTACCTTCTCTAAATATAAATGAGGAATCAGGTTATTATAAATATATATAAATTAAATATAAAAATATAAACACAAATTAAAATTTGCAATACTTGTGTTTTATAAACATAGTTATTCAACTCACAAAATTACAAATTATTTGAAAAATGATGTGATTAAGTTTGTACATGATTCATTTACCTGGTGAATACTTTCATGTTACAACTTTTACCTTCTAAAATACTTGAAATTTCAGGGAATTAATACTCATAATAAAAATGTCCTTCTCACATTTTAAATAATTTATCTAAATTCTTACATTCCTTAAAATTTATTTTATTTACTTTGAGATATCAATGATATCTTGGTGGGTATAGATTTTTTTACCCTTTCTCTCATTGGCATACAGATAGGCTTCTAGTGATTTTAGTATTCAAGATTTCAGGTGAGAAGTCAGATGTTTGTAAGATCACTTTTTAAAGCAGATTTACCTTCTATTTGGACCCTTATAATAGTGTGTATTAGCTTTGGAGTCCAAGAATTTAACCAGAATATTCTAGGTCTGAGTCTTTCAAGCCCTTTTAATCCACACACTTCAAGGGAACATTTTTCTATTCTTGATAGTTTTAAAATAACACAAATTATGTGAATATACTGAAAGAGGACATAATGCTTAAAGTATATAATCTATAGGAATGTTCCTGAAAAGTACAAATATTAATGAGTATTAATATTTTATCATCATGTTAACAAGTATCAACATTCTTTTCTAAGTGTTCTTTTTCAAATTATATTATAGATTATTGCTGATATCTAATAATTGATTATTTTAAAAAGGGAATCCTTAAGTAGTTTAAAATGGGGAATATATTTTAAGCCATGGAAAATTGATATTACAAAATAATTCTGAGTGTAGATGACATCTTACAGGCTGGGATTAGTTTTGCCTCTTCCATAGCCCAATTTTGTCACTAAATATATGATGGTTCTACCTTTCCTTTTCCCTCATCATATTTGTATACCCAGTTCATATCCCATCAAAAGGCTATTTCCACAATACACAGTTTTTAATCCTTATTTTAGAGAAGTCACATATTTAATAAGCTATAATGTGAATTATTTTTCCTGAAGTTCTCTATGAGGCTGAGACATGGTATTATCCATTTTTAAGTCTTCTTGAAAAAAATAAAGTGCATATTCTCTGGATGTAATTATAGAAAAACTTGAAGAGGCAAATATTAATACTAAACAAAGAACTCAAATTATTGGTTTATGTCATTCATAGTCAATTGCTCAGAAAGACTTGGAAAGGAATACTCATGTCATTCATATATATACTACAGGTCCTAGAGGTAAAAGAAAAGATAGGAAAACTAAATGAATGGGCTTTGTGTAATTTGAGGTGTGATCTGGTCTGGATATCAAGAAAATACATATGTCTATCTTTTAACAAAATGTCTGTATTTGAGTCATTCAAGGAAATAGATTCATTTAGTTGTCTATCTTCATGGTAAAAATAAAATTGACACAAGTGAATGCAGCAGGGGGAAATATGAGCATTTATATTTATATAAATGTACATATAAATTTATTTCTGATCTGGGAAAGGTAAGAGGAGATACAATATTGATGCTTCTGAATTCTAGCTTCAGTCAAAGGATTATTGGCCCCTGCTGAATGTGCTACACTATATTATATATTAAAGCAAGATTTAACATACTTATGAGAATATTATAAGTTGTTATTAACGTCAGAAAAAATGGCAAGTAAACACAGAAAACATAATGAACTAATATTTTAAAGCTCAGGCCAGTTGAGAAAGCTCAGGTAATCAAAGTGCCAGTCATGTTCTAATAAAAGACCTCTCCGTGACATACATAATTGCTTAGTGTAACATCAATATTTTCGATTCCCTGAGCAGTTGGAATAATAGCTTACTATTATTTTGAGAATTTCCGTTTAAAAGTCCCTGGACACAGGTCAGGCTGAGCCACATATTGAAGAACAAAAACTATAGACTGGTTGGGCCAAAACAACTTTAACTAATTTGACCAGATGCATTTAATAAGTTCTTTTTTTCCTGCCTCATCAGTGGTGAAGCAAGTAGTCCCCAGTGAGTTTACAGAGGTCAGCTGTGGAATGAGATTTAATTTGAGAACAATTTATCCTACTTTAAGGGCAATGATTAAACCGATGCAAAATTTACCCAAGAAAACCTGTATCTTCAGGATTTACTATGGACAAACCAGTTGACCAAACATGAGTGACACAAATATGACTTTGTATGTGTCATAATTTCTAAATTCTAGGGTCTCAACCTAGTCAATGTTGTAGATAGTGTTTCAAGGCATACTGTCTTGATCTAACAAATAACAACAAGGATAGAAAAAACAATGATCTAGAAGTGATTCTTAAAGATGTTGCATGGATAGATCTGACAGGATAGTAGAACACTGATGGACAAATTTCAGGGCAAGCTTAGAGAGAAAGTTATGGCTACAAAAGGCACTTGCTCAGGTGGCTGTTTTGGGAATTTCAAGATGAAGGAGCAATTGAGAAAACTGCATAGGTACAATAAATAGCTAAACTACAAAATACTCTGTATATCTAACAGATGAATTTGAAGATTTTGAATCATTAAGGCTTTATTTTCATCATATATTTGGACTTTATTTTAATAATATATTTGGAGCAACACCAAGGACAAATGATTGGAAAGAAGTGACATATGGAAGTATGAAGAAAGGAAGAAATTATCATCACTATTCCAATTAAGGGGGAAGAATAAGGAATATAGAGAGGTGACTTTTAAAATTAGACAGTTAACAAGTGGCAACTGGGACGTAAACCTGGGTTACTCTAAATAAAAACTCATGTTTTTTTCTACCATATCCAGCTGTTTTGAGGGAACATGGTCACACAGCTTTTGTAAAACCTACATCTTTTTTTCAGTTCACATAACTGAATCCACATCACAAGGTGCTACTTCTAAAAACAGTCAAATACAATGTGCATCCAGATGCCTATCTCACACACACACACACCCCCCCACCCCATTGGAAGGAATTGGTCCTAAGACAAACTTTTGTTGGGGCTCAGGGCATACTACCCCTAAATATGACTGTAGGAGACCAGAATAGGCCACCCCAAAATATTTCTCTTTGACATACTGATTACTTCAAGCTGATTAAGAAACTGCAGACACAGAGGTGGCTCTGAAAAGCTTCCATTTTGTAAATGAAACTTCCATTAATAAAGGAAAGGTTTTTCCTAGTAAAAATATCTACAAGAGAGTTGCTTAGAGATAACATTTATCACTTGAGAGATTTTATCTTCATAGCAAAGCAACAAATTACTTCCATACATTTGCTCCCCTAATACGCTCATAATTTGTCTCCACTGGCCCCCTAGAAACCCCAAGCCCCTCTTCCTTTCTGTAGCTCAAGATGCTATATAAGCTCTAACCATCTGTCCCTTCTTGAATCTCATGTATTTGTGCATATGTATGTAACTGAAATGGTTTTTCTACTGTTAATCTGTTTTCTGTCAATTCACAGCCCAAAGAACCTAGAAAAGTTCATTTTTTTCCTTCTCTACACTTTCAACTTATCATATTTACACTATATTATTGTTTAAAATTGCAGTACTGTAACCTCATCAGTCACATTCTAAAAAGGGTTATTGAGAACCTAAAAATTTCCTACTCTCCCATTCTTCTCAGTATTCTCTACTTACCAAGGCAAAACTTATTCTATACAGTTTATTCCTGTTTTATAAAACATAGCATTTCCTATTGTGAAAAGTTACTGTATAATATATAAAACGTAGCATTTTTTTAAAAAACCTATGAAATCACCTAGAAATTCAGCCTCCCAGAAAAAATCCTCCATTAATCCGTTGATGTATTTGGCATTTCTATTGTTCAATGTACATATAAGAACAATGAGTAATATATTTGAAAGCATTTGCCTAGTTCTACTATTTCCAAGAAATTTCCATTAGGCAAAGACCCCACATCTGATAGAATGACTGGGCAATAATCTTATGCTGTTTCAAAAGGTAATTTCAGATTTGACATATAAAGAACTTTATATTCATCACTCCCACCTTTACAACCACAAAGCTAGACATAACGGAAATAAACAACTTTTCTTGAACTCACCAGAGAATTGAATTCTGAGGGCAAACTGTCACTGCAAGAGGCCGGAGCATGCAAGGAATCAGTGGAGGTGTTATTTACCTGGAGCAAAAGCCACCAGAGCCATTAATTGGTAGGAATACTTGAAATACCGGAGGGTGAGTAGGAGACATGAAACTCCGTGACTCACAGTTTCAAGGGGGCCTCCACACTTTTGTGGGTTTTACCTCCAAGAATCCCACAAAGTTCTCACAGTAAAGGGCCAAAAACAATTCTAGCAAGGCTCTAGCAAGGTGAGAGGAAAAGGAGCCATTTTGAAATGCCTCTGGAGGCTTCCTCTTAACAAAGATTTACTCTCCAGGTGATAAGACTTTCAGAGAGCCTTATTGCACCTGGAGGGAAGGGCGTTTATCCAGATAGCTAGTTACTCTAGACCCTGTTGTCTCTTGTAAATGAGGGGTGGGTAGGAGAACATTAGAAACATCTGTGAAGGGCTCATCATAGCCCAGGAGCAAAAACATTAAAATAACTTGATTTAATTATAAGATTATAAAAGCCTTTCCTCCCTCACATCTTAGTATCACATCAGTAGGGATCTAGTATAATGACAGTGGATTGCAGCTAAAGGAGACTTTTCAGGAAGCGTTCTTAGACAAATAAAACAGAAGAGGCAACAAGAAGGAAACTAGACCTATAGTTGCAGCAATCATCACACAAAACTCACCTCATGGCAATTAACCTATTAACATCAATTAAGTTCAGATGGCTTCAATTATCCTCAGATTACAGGCTTTTTCCTTAGTCACTACTACCTAGTATATCCTCTCCAGCTTTTGGCAAACAAACAAAAACAAGGAAAGCTAAAGGCAAGACAAAGCATATTGTGAAGATAAAACAAACAACAAAACCAGACTAAAAAATGACACAGATGTTATTATAGAAATATAAGAAAAGAAGTTGAAATAACTATGATTTATCAAGATATTTACCCAAAAGTAGACAATATGTAAAAGCAGATGTGTAATGTAAACAAAAAGATAAAAACTCTAAGAATTAATCAAAAGAAAATGCCAGGAAAAAAACACAAATAAGCAAAGTGAATGTTTTTGAGATGCTCATTCATAGCTTGGGTATGGCTGAAAATGAATCAGTGAGCTAAAGACATGCCAATAGAAATTTCCAATACTGAAATGCAAGGATAAAAAGTAATGAAAAATGCAAAGCAACATGAAAACAGACAATCCAATAGCTGTGGAACAATTTCAAAAGATATAAATACATGCAATTGAAATATCAGAAGAAGAAAGAGAGTGGAACAGAAAAAAAAAAATTGGAAAAATAGTCAAGAATTTTTCAAAATTAATAACAGATAGTTAACTACATACAGATCCAGGAAGCACACAAAGGAGAATGAATACCAAAAAAATCTACATGAAGGCATACCACACTCAGATTGCACGAAACCAAATGCAAACAGAATCCTAAAGAAGCATGCATGGGGTGGAAGGAGATAGAGAAAACGTCTTATCCAAAGAGTAACAAGCAATAAAAATTGCACGAGTTTTCTCATCAAAAACCATGCAAGGATGAAGAAAGTAAAGTGAAATAAATATTGTTGAAAAAAAGAAAAAAAAATGCAACCTAGAATTTTATATTCATCAAAATTGTCTTTCAAAAGTGAAGGCGAAATAAAGACAGCAAATAATTCAGCAAATCAAAAGACAATGTAACCATTCAGAAACCATTATTTTCTTTGAAGCCTGGATCTCTAGATATGGTTAGCAGTCACTTTTGAAATAATTGTTTATTTGACTTTTCCTAGGTTCATACAGAAAATATCTCACAACTTAACAGTCTTTTAGCTTCTAAAATCACTTTTCCACCCACAGCATAGAAAAGGTATGCATATTGATGTGCTATATAGATGAGTTTGCCTGATAAAATATAGTTAACATAGTTAACTTTGAATTTATTGTAACAAAAATATTTTAAGTAGATCCCATGAAATATTTGAGCTCTCCTTGTATAAAAAATTTTTTGTTGTTTATATGTAACTCAAATTTAATTGAATATTTTATATTTTTGTTGGCTAAATATGGTAAGCCTACACACAGGTAAAATAAACCACAGCCTCAATTATACCCAACTCATCACCAAAAACTGCCCAAAACACTAGTCCAAAGAAGGTAGCTTTAATTAGAATAATCAGATGTCTCTAGCAGTTCATCATGCCTTACATCTTAATAAATATCAATTGTCACCAATAACAAAAGCCTCATGTTATTCTTTATGAAAATGTGTTCTATTTGTTGAGCAAAATACTCTATAACTTCAATGTTTGCTTATTTTTTAAATAATAATTTTTTTTGGAGTCTAAATAAAACTTTTCAAAGTCTCCTGATTTTAACTTAAGTAGTCACCATTTAGTGGTAGCTGTTATTTTTCTCTCCCATACCAATCAACAACGTAAGGAGTATAGTTCAGGTAGGTTTGCTTCTTGCTGCTACTTGGAAATTCCAGACTCTAGTTCATGTCACATCTCTAAAATCCTGAGCTCATTTAAAGCAAATGCTGTTAGCTATACCACTTGGACAGTTACTGACTGGTGGGTTGTTGACTCTCAGTAAATAGAAATAAACTAAGAGTCTGAGATGGGTTTGAGCAAGGCAGTTTATTGGGACTTTCAGCTCCAGCAGAAAGGGAAACAGCAAAAGGAAGATACCTGAAGTTGGCTTCAGAAAGCAAGTTAGTCATTATTCTGAGGTTTTATTTTCTTTGGACATCCTCTGGTGGACATCATTGCATATTTGGGGTGGTCTGTCAATTTCAGCTGTGCAGTTTCTCCTTAGGCTTCTTCATGTGATGCCTATCTCATTAGCATCTTAAATCTCCACCTAGGAGTGTGATTTTTTTACTATTAAAATGAAGCAAAGGTCAGGATAGGACATTACTGGGCATGCACATTTGGGGAGGGTTTTTTGGAAAGTGCCTGCACTTGTTAACCAGGGTGTCTGTGGTCAGAGTGCTCTGTTCCCTTCCGTTCTGTGTTGGTTCACTTTGTGAAAGAAAGTGTTCATCATTGTCAGGCTGCAAGACTGAACACATCATTGTCAGGCTGCAAGACTGAACACAGTCAAGCACACACAAGGAAAAATGGGGAGGGATCCCATCTAGTTTTCCCTGTCTGTCTCAGTACTTTCCAGACTATCAAACCCAAGATTACTTGCCTCTTTAGTTGAAGATTTTAACACCTTCACCATCTTCATTGCCATCACTATTTAAAGCATCAATCCTCATATTTCAACATCCATTTAGAGGATCCATCCAGAGCTCTAACCTCTGAATTGCTTTACCTCATGCCAACGGAATTTACACCTCCTTCACTTTAGCCACCATAGTCATCTATGGTCTTAGGTTAGGCCAGAGCCTCTCATCATCTTGCTGTGGTACGCATTTGTGCCGTAACTAAAATACAGGTGTATTCCAGATGATCACTTCAGTCACAAGGGCAGCTATGTGGGGACTATGAGGGTCTGAGTCTGGTGCCTTGCTGGCTCTGAATGAGAGGAATTCTGTTTACCTCAGCTTGCCCATGTACATGTTTTCATTTTGTATCTGTGCCCTGAATAGAAAACATTTGTGAAGCTTAGTTTAATATTAACTAATGCAGAGCCTCTTAATATTAATTTCAGGCATCCACCTTCGACCAAATTTCTCACACTTCCTGCTCATATATTCTAAATAACCTCTCTAACAATTTTGAATCCCAACTGAGGCCACCTACCAATTGACTCCACCATATTTACATTTTAAATTGTTCTTCTATTCTGACCAGATGGGTCTGTGACTATTACCACATCCTTGAATATACAAAGTGACTTAGACCAACTCTCCTTGTTCTCCCCTGACAGACTTTTATCCCTGATTCAAAGTAGCTAAGCATGCCTAAAAGTAAAATATGAGACGAAGCACATATGTTCCACCTTAAATAGTTTACTACAAGTTATATCTGGTCTCTCAACACTGTTATTGATCTTATTTTAGCTCCCACTTAATTTCCCATTTAATTACATACTTTCTAAGTTGACTTATATCTCACCTTGTCTTCTCTATTCAAAGTTTCAAACTACTTTTCTTTTACTTATTTGCTGTTTTAGGTTGCTTCTTAATTTACTGAGGGATCAAAAGTATTACAAGAGCTATTTTGATACCACCAGCTCTGCTAACCAATCAGGACCCATATAACTTAACTCTCCTTTTTCTAATGAG
The DNA here is from genome assembly GCF_000951045.1 of Mandrillus leucophaeus. Classification (NCBI taxonomy): domain Eukaryota; kingdom Metazoa; phylum Chordata; class Mammalia; order Primates; family Cercopithecidae; genus Mandrillus; species Mandrillus leucophaeus. Next base: position 785,350 of record NW_012105209.1, on the reverse strand, counting down.
GAGTGGTTTTGACTTCTGTATTATTTACCTAGTGGTGTCCTAATAAAGTTTAAGCAACCAAAAACTGGGAGGCTTAAAACTACACAAATTTATTATCTCACAGTTCTGGAAACTAAAAGATTGAAAGCATCATGTCAGTGGTGCCATGCTTCCTCTGAAACTTGTAAGGAACAACCCTTCCTTCCCTTTCTAGCTTGTGGTGGAGGCTGTCAGTCCTTGGCATCCTTTGGCTTGCAGCTAATATAGTTTGGAGGTTTGTCCCCTCTAAATTTCATGTTGAAATATTATTTTCAATATTGGAGCTGGGGCCTGGTGGGAGGTGATTAGATCATGGAGGTGCATCCCTCATGAATGGTTTAGCACCATCCCCTGCATGGTAAGTGATAACTCACTCATTTAGTTCACACAAGATCTGGTTGTTGAAAAGCCTGGGACCCCCTTCCTCCAGTCTCTCACTTCCACTATCACCATGTGATGTGCCTGTTCTTGCTTTACCTTCAGCCATGAGTAAGAGCTCCCTGAAGCCTCACCAGAAGCTAAGCAGATGCCAGCAGCATACTTCCTGTACAGCCTGCATAGCTGTGAATCAATTAAACCTCTTTTCTTTATAAATTATCCAGCCTCAGGTATTTCTTTAGAGTGATACAAAACAGTCTAATAACCAGGTGCAGCTCTTCAATTTCTGACTCTGTTATGTAATATTCTTTCTGCATGTTTATCTCTCTGTCCAAAAATCCTTCTTAGGATGCCAGTTTTATTGAATTAGGACTCACCCTAATGATCCCATTTTAACTTGAATACATCTTCAGAGACTTTATTTCCAAGTAAAGTCACATTCAAATGCACCAGAGATACCTGTGACTTAAGACTTCAACATATTTTTTTAAGGGGACACAGTTTTACCCATAACAACTTCTAATAAAATAACAACAACTGAATTCCAACCCCTCTCCCTTGTCTCTTAGATCATATCAACATGAAATTATATACAGTGATATCCACACGGATTTATTGATGTAAATACTGTCTCCTAATGAATTAAGTATGATGGCTCACACCTATAATCCCGACATATTGGGAGGCCAAACATAGGAGGATTGCTTGAGCCCAGGAGTTCCAGATCATCTTTGGTGACATAGTAAAACCCTGCCTCTTCAAAAATTTAAAAATGAGCCAGGTGTGGTGGTGTGCACCTGTAGTCCCAGCTATTCAGGAGGCTGTGGTGGGAGGATTGCTTGAGCACTCCAGCCTAGGGGAAAGAGTGAGACTCTTCCCCCCAATCTTTCTCTTTACACACACACACAGAGACACATACATACATACATATATACATATATACACACACTCCTTTGACATCATACATATACATCAACAAATATATCCCATCCAGAGCTCCCTACCTTCATCAAATCTTTAGAAACAATTGTCTATGTTATCTGCCTCCACTTCAGTACCTCCTACTATTTCATCATTTAGATTTTTTTTCATACATTATATCAAAACCACTCGTATCTAGGCCACTGATGTCCTCTACCATGTCAGAGGTCAATTCTTACATTTAAATACAACTTACATAGGTTTTCACTATTTCTTCAACCATTTTCTTTACTTGATACATAGGATATAACACTGCTGGTTTTCTATAGGGTTAGGTGGTAGGCCTTTCATTCTTTTGTTCTCTCGCTCACATCCTTTTCCTGAACTTTAACGTCACCATTGTACAGGTCTTTGTGCTCCTCTTTTCTAGATCTACTCTATCATTAGGTAGTTGTGTATATCACCATTTCCACCCTAGTGCATTTTAGATTTATATGACCAGCGCTTACACGATTTTTGAGCTCAAATATATAGGAAATTCAGTACCATCATGTCTCAAATTAACCTTTGATTTCCTCCATAAGTATCCAAATCTTTCCTATTTTAGCGAATGACACAACTATTCTCAGTTATTTAAGCCCTAGTAAAGATACCACATCAGAAAGTCATCATGTTAAAATGAGGGAAAACCAAAAACACAGAAAATATTTTTTTAAAGTCAAAGCAACAAAAAAAGTATTAACCCTAAAAATGAACAAGAGTGTCTTAGAGTTGACTGTTTACCTAAAATAGAAGTCAGAAATCAAAGGACTGATGAAACAAAATTTGAAATAAATGGAAAAAATGGTAGATTAAATACAATACATTTTTACATTGAATTTGAATAATAAAATTTTTAATTACAAGTTAAAGACAGTAAAACCAGATTTTAAAAAGAAAACAAATATATGCTGTATGCAAGAGATATCTTAAATAAAAGGACACAAAATTTGATAGTGGAATTGTGGAGAAAGACATACTAGACAAAGACCATACAAAAGGAAGTTGATATATCTATACTAAAATGGAAAAGCATAAACTCTGGGGCAATAAATAATACAGAAGATAAGGAAAAAACATAATTATAAAAGAAAGAGTCAATTTAAAACTAAGACAAAGCAATCATACATTTACATGCAACCTACAACATAGTTTTAACATATATAAGGTAAAAACTGGAAAAAAGGGAATAAATAACATTAATGAAAAATACAGTTGAAATTTAAAAAAACTTCTCTCAGTAACAAGATTAGAAAAATATTATTTAGAATGTAGAAAATTTGAATGACACATTTTAAAAAGATACACAGAAAATAGTACATAATAACTGTAGATTGTACATTCTTTTCATGTGACTATGAAAAAAATACCAATATTTGGCTCAATTAATACCAAAGTTTTAAAACCACACTAAATATGCAATCTAACTACAGGAGAATTAAACAAGAAATGAATAACAGAAACACAACTAGAAAATTCTAAGAAGTTTGGAAATTAAGTAATATGCCTTTATTTAATTGATGGATAAAAAAATAAGTTATAGAGATGTATTAAATGTTTTGAAAACACATAATGAAAATGCATTTCAATGCTTTGTGACATATATTTAGAGAAGCAAAGTGAAGGAATTTATTGCATTTCACAATGATGCAGAAAGAATAATGATTTATAAAACTAAAAAACTAGAACCAATAAATCATAAAATAAAAGAGAGAAAATTAAAAGCCCAAAATAGAGAAAAATAAAGCACAATTATTTATGTATTTTATATCAAATATTAACACAATTGTTAAACTCCGAGAAAGACTAATCAAATTTGAGATACATAGGTATCAGTATAAAAAATATAAAATCAGAATTGGGAGAAATATGGCACTTAGAAGATAGGGCTAACATGCAGCTCCCACTTCGATGCATAGAGTAGTGTGTGGAGGCTCACATGAATGCTTGCTCCAAGAACTATCACAAGAACATAACCAGGAAAACTGAAAGAATTCAGGGATTCTTTAAAAGAAGTGGCATGCCACTGCAAATTCTGTGAGACAGGTGAAAAACTATGAGTTCCCAAGGCATAAGAGGAGGAAAACCTACCTCCAAAAACACACCCCCAGTAGAGAATCTGAAAATCCAGATCACAAGAGAAGGATTTAACCTTACCTAGAGGTAAAATGGATTTAGGGAGCTGCACAAAATATAAATGTAGAAACAGCTGTGGGAAGAGCCGTGTAAGCACTCACAGTCTCCAGCTAAAGCCCAGGCAAACCATCCCTGACTATATCTCACAGTGGCCCTTGGGGAAGGCAGCCAGCAGGATTATGGAGGGCTCGTAGGGTGAAGGAAGCTTCCAACTTAAATTTGTAACAATTTCAACTGGGCATATGTTTTCTTGAACAGAATTGGAGGGGCAAATGAGAACTGCTGCAGTTAACAAGCATGAGAACCACTACCGACAGTATGGACAGAGGGTAGGGGCAAGGCCTGAAAGCTGTGCTTGTTTTCTCAGTGGGAAGCTCACAGCCTGGCACAAGGTCTGAGTAGGACACTGTGGGAGCAGGACTGACCTTGCCAAATGCATGGGAGGAGGGTGAGGCCTCTTGCTACTGTCTATCCCCCACTTCCGTGGCAAACTATAAGACACAGCAGAGGCAGCTATAATTCCATCTGGAACATAAACCTATTGGCTTGAGAACCATATACCCTTATCTCCCACCACGGTTGCAGTAAGCCCTGCCCAAAAGAGTTTGAGCCCACACCCACTTAACCCTGTCCCCACCTGATGCTGTTTCTCTACCCAGCCTGGCAGCAAAACACAAAAGACAGAAACTCTTGGGAGCTTTATGACCCCACCATTGCCTGAAAAATCAGAAAAGTTACCCTGGCCAATTTAGGGCAAGTTCAGATGCCCCTGCTAGTACCACAGCTGATACTCTCTAGAATACACCACCTTCTCGCTGGAGGCCAACCAACTGAGGCCACTGCAGCAACTCATGACAGAATAACTCTGCTCCCAGGAAGCAGAAAACAACAGCTAATTCTACGGCCTAAAACGTCTTGATTAAACAGAAGCCCTGAATCTATCCATAAGGCAACTTCACTGCTAGCATAACAAGCATTTGAGAAAGCCAGCACACTAACATATCTACAACCAAGGACTCTCAAAGAGTGCACTTAACTCCCCTGCTACCTCCACCAGAGCAGGTAAGTGCTGGTATCCATTGCTGGGAGACCTGAAGAAGAACCACATCACAGGACTTTTTGCAGACATTCCCCAGTACTGGCCCAGAGCCCAGTAGCTCTGCTGAGTGGCTAGACCCAGAAAAGCAATAACAGTCACTGCAGTATGAGTCTCAGGAAGCCCTCACTCTAGGGGAAGGGGGAGGGCACCACATTAATGGATTACCCTAAGGGATGAAAGAACTGAAGAGCAGGACTTGAGTTCCGGATCTTTCCACTCAAACAGTCTACCCAAATGAGAAGGAAGTAATGTTATCAAAATGACAAAACAGGGTTCTATAACATCCCCAAAAGATTACAATAGCTCCCCAGCAATGGACCCAAACCAAGACGAAACTCAGAATTGCCAGATAAATAATTCAGAAAGTTGATTATTAAGCTACTCAAGGGGATACCAGAAAAAAGTGAAAACAACTTAAATAATTTTTTAAAAAAATACAGGATATGAATTTAAAAATTCTTCAGAGAAATAGATATCATAAAGAAAAAACAGCCACATCTTCTGGAAATGAAAGATGCAATTATTAAATACAAAATGCACTGGAAAGTTTCAACAATAGGCTAGAACAATGAGAAGAAAACTTCAGAGCTCAAAGACAAGGCTTTTGAATTAACCCAATCAGACAAAGACAAAAAGAAATAATAAAAAATAAACAAAGCCTCCAAGAAAACTAAATTTTATTAAATGGTCAAACCTGAGAATAATTGGTGTTCCTGAGTAAGAAGAGAGATTTAAAAGTTTGGAAAACTTATTTGAGGGAATAATTGAAGAAAATTTCCTTGGCCTTGCTAGACATCTATACATTCAAATACAAAAAGCAAAAAGAACACCAGGGAAATTCATTGCAAAAAGATTATCACGTAGGCATATTGTTATCAGATTACCCAAAGTCAAGATAAAGAAAATAATCTTACCAACTCTGAGACCAAAGCATCGGGGTAACCTATAAAGACAAACCTATCAGATTAACAGCAGGTTTCTCAGCAGAAACTGTATAGGCCAGAAGGAATTGAGGTCCCATCTTTAGCCAAAAGAAAATAATTTTCAGTCAATAATTGTATATCCAGCAAAACTAAGCTTCATAAATGAAGAGGAGATAAAGTGTTTTTCAGGCAAACACATGCTGAGAGAATTTGCCACTGCCAAGCCAGCACTACAAGAATTATTAAAAGGAGCTCTAATTTTTGAAACAAAACCTCAAAATACATCAAATTAAAGCATAAATTTCACAGGGCCTATAAAACACTAACATAACAAAAAAGGTATTAAGGCAACATCTAGAATAATTAATAGAACAGTACTTTATATCTCAATACTATTGTTGAATGTAAATAGCCTAAATGCTCCACTTAAAAGATGCATAATGGTAGAATGGATAAAAATTCACCAACCAAATATTTGCTTCTCCAAGAGACTCACATAAATTTAAGGTAAAGGGGTAGAAAAAGATACTACATACAAACAGAAACCAAAAGCAAACAGGAATAGTTATTCTTATATCAGCAAACAGACTTTGAAGCAGCGACAAAATTAAGACAAAGAGGGACATTATATAATGATAAAAAAACTAGTCCAAGAGGAAAATATCACTATCCTAAATATATATAAAACTAATGTTGGCACTTCCAAATTCATAAAACAATTACTATTAGACCTAAGAAATGAGATAGATGGCAACAAAATAATAGTGGGGGACTTCAATACTCCACTGACAGCATTAGATAGGTCATCAAAAAAGAAAGTCAACAAAGAAACAATGGACTTTATTCCCTAGAACAAATGTACTTAACAGATAATTACAGAATATTCTACTCAATAACTGCAGAATACACATTCTTTCCATCAGCACATGGAACATTCTCCAAGATAGACCATGTGAGAGGTCATAAAACAAGTCTCAATAAATTTAAAGGAATCTAAATTATTGTGCATTCTCTCAGGCTTCTGTGAAACAAAACTGAAAATTAACTTCAAAAGGAGCCCTCAAAACCATACAAATAAATGTAAATTCAATAATATTCTCTTGAATGATCTTAGGGTCAACAATGAAATCAAGATAGAAATTTAAAAATTCTTTGAATGGAACAATAGTGAAACATCTTATCAAAACCCCTGGGGTATAGAAAAAGCACTACTAAGAGGAAAGTTCATAGCATTAAATTGGTATATCAAAAAGTCTGAAAGAGCACAAATAGACAATCTAAGGTCATACGTCAAGGAACTAGAGAAACAAGAACAAACCAAACCCAAAGACTGCAGAAGAAAATAAATAACAAATTTCATAGCAGAATTAAATGAAATTGAAACAAAAAATATGAAATATAAATGAAACAAAACCTGCTTCTTTGAAAAGATAAACAAATTTGATAGACTATTAGCAAGACTAAGAAAAGAAGAAATAAGATCCAAAGAAGCTCAAATAGAAACAAAACAATACCGCAGAAATACAAAAGATCATTCAAGTCTACTATGAGCACCTTTACATGACAAACTAAAAAATCCAGGGAAGATGGATAAATTCCTGGAGGTATAAAACCCTCCTAGATTAAATTAGGAAGAAATAGAAATTCCAAGGAGACCAATAACAAGTAGCAAGATTGAAATAGTAATAAAAATATTGCCCCAAAACTCCAGAACCACATGGATTTACAAATGAATTCTCTGAGATATTCAAAAATCAACTGATACCAATTCTGCTGAACCTATTCAAAAAGATAGAAAAAAAGGGAATCCTCCCTAAATCATTCTATGAAACCAATATCATCCTAATACCAAAATGAGGAAACAACATAACAAAAAAGAAAACTACGGACCAGTATCCCTGATGAACATAGATGCAAAAATCCTCAACATAATAGGAGCTAACTGAATCCAACAGCACATCAGAAAGAAAATCCACCATGATCAAGTGGGTTTCATGCCAAGGATGCAGGGATGTTTTAACACACACAAGTCAATAAATGTGATACATTACATAAACAGAATTAAAAAGAAAATTCTTATGATTATCTAAATAGACACGGAAAAGGAATTTGGAAAAATTCAGCATCCCTTTATGATTAAAACCCTCAGCAAAAATCAGCATAAAAGGTACATATCTCCAGATAATAAAAGCCATCTATGACAAACCCACAGCCAACATTATACTGAATGGAGAAACGTTAAAAGCATTTCCCTTGAGAGCTGGAAGAAGACAGGATGCCCGCTTTCACTATTTCTATTCAACATACTACTAGAAGTCCTAGCCAGAGAAACCAGCCAAGAGAAAGAAATAAAGGGTATTCAAATCAGTAAGAAGTCAAGTCAAACTGTTGCTGTTCACTGATGATATGATTGTATACATAGAAAATCCTAAAGACTCATCCAAAAAGCTCCTAAATCTGATAAATGAATTCAGTAAAGTTTCAGGATACAAAATTCGTATACAAAAATCAGTAATGCTGCTATACACCAACAATTACCAAGCTGAGAAACAAATCAAGAACACAGCCCTTTTTTTATAACACCTGCAAAAATAAAATAAAATTGCATTACCTGAGTTCAAACTATACCTCAAGCCTATAGCTACCAAAACAGCATGGTACTGGTATAAAAACTGGCAAGTAGACCAATGGAACAGGTAGGGAACCCAGAAATGGAGCCATATACTTATAGCCAACTAATCTTCACAAAGTGAACAAAAACATAAATTGGAGAAATAATACCCTATTTAACAAATGGTGCCGGGAAAATTTGCAAGCCACATGTAGAAGAATGAAATTGGATCCTCATCTCTCATCTTATACAAAAATCAACTTAAGATCAAAGACTGAAATCTAAGATCTGAACCTATAAAAATTCTAGAAAATAACATTGGAAAAACTCTTCTAGACATTGGCTTAGACAAAGAGTTCATGACCAAGAACACATAAGCAAATGCAACCAAAACAAACATAAAAAGATGGGAACTTATTACACTAAAAAGCTTCTGCACAGCAAAAGAAATAACTGGATGAGTAAACAGACAACCCACAGAGTGGGAGAAAATATTCACAAAATATGCATAACACAAAGGACAAATATCCAGAATCTGCAAGGAACTCAAACAAATAAGCAAGAAATACCATCAAAAAGTTGGCAATGGATGCAAATAGACAGTTCTCAAAAGAAGATATACAAATGGCCAACAGACATGTGAACGATGCTCAACATCACTAACTATCAGGGAAATGCAAACAAAAACCACAATGAGATACTACCTTACCCTGCAAGAATGGCCATAATTAAAAAAAAAAAAAAGATGTTGGCATGGATGTGCTGTAAAGGGAACCCTTCAATGTCAGTGGGAATGTAAACTAGAACAACCACTATGGAAAACAAACAATATGGAGATTCCTTAAAGAATTAAAAGTTGATCTTGTTGACATGGATGTGGTGAAAAGGGAATACTTCACTGCCAGTGGGAATGTAAACTAGTATAACCACTATGGAAAACAGTATGGGGATTCTTTAAAGAATTAAAAGTTGATCTACCATTTGATCTAGCAATACTACTACTAGTTATCTAACCAAAGTAAAAGATGTCATTATATGAAAAAGACACTTGCACGTGCATGCTTATAGCAGCACAATTCACTATTGCAAAAATATGGAACCCACCTAAATGTCCATCAACCAACAAGTACAAAAAGAAAATGTGTATCTCACACACACACACACACACACACACACACACACAGCATAGAATACTACTCAGCCATAAAAAGGAACGAAATAATGGCATTTGCAGCAACTTGAATGTAGTTGGAGACTGTTACTCTAAGTGAAGAAATTCAGAAATCAAAAACCAAACATTATATGTTCTTACATATAAGCAAGAGCTAAGCTATGAGGACACAAAGGCATAAGAATGACATAGTTACATAATAGACATGGGGGACTCGAGGGGAAGGGTGGGAGAAAGGTGAAGGATAAAAGACTACACATTGGGTACAGCGAACACTGCTCAGTTGATGGGTGTTCCAGAATCTCAGAAATCACCAACAAAGACCTTATCCATGTAACCAAAACCACCTGTTTCCCCAAAACTATTGAAATAATAAAAAAGAATATAAAATCACCCCCCAAATCTATAAAGGTAAAGTAACAAAACAAAAAGTTTGGATTACTACAGACAGTAAAAAGCAAACCAAAGGGACTGAATGAGTAACTGCATGTCAATGAATTACTTACATAAAGTGAAAAATTTGTTAGAAAAATCTAGCATAAAACTGGGCCAGGCTTAATGGCTCATGCCTGTAATCCAGCAGTTTGGGAGCCTGAGGTGGAAGCATTGCTTTAGGACAGTCTGAGACCAGCCTAGGAAGCACAGCAAGTCCCTGTCTCTATAAAAATATTTTTTAAAAAAAGAACCTGAGAGAAGCAATACTATAAAATCTAAAATAATCTCACATTTATTTTTAAAAAATAGGCTCTCATTAAGAACTTTCCCTCAAATGAAACTCTAGCACAAGATGGCTTAACCAATGAAAATGATTAAGGAAGGAAAAACACCAACCCTACATAACTAGGTCAATTGGATATCTACGTGGAAAAATAAAGCATAATGCACAACAAACCGAAGTAAATTCCACAAGGATTGTAGACACACATGAAAAAGGTAAAATAGTTTATTAATGGTACAATACAAAAGCATTTATGTGACTCCTTTTCCTCCTCCCACCCCAACCAAGTGGTGGGAACAGGGGAGGCAGATGTGCAATATGTAATGTCTTCGACAGGTCACAGAAAGTACTAAAAAAAAATTGATAAATTGAACTCATTAAGTTAAGGGCATATTCCTTAAAACACACAAACAAGAGAGTGAAAAAGCAAGTTAAACAATGGGAGAATATATTGTAATACAAATGTGAGACGAAGGAGTCATGTGGAACAAAGAACTTATAAAAATTAATAAGGAAAAGCAGACGACTACTCAAAAAATGGCCAAAAATTGAACAAGTATTTCTTAAAAGAGGATATTCAAAACCCCCATAGGCATATTGAAGACATGCCAATTAAAACCACAATGAGAGATGACTATACACTCCACAGTGTGAAAAAAACTATTAGACTTTTCATAAACCACTGGCGGAAGTATAAATTAATGTATCTACTATGGAATACTGTTGGTCGATATCTTCTAAAACTGAGTGTACACCATCCATGTCACTTGGTATTGCTCCACTACATATATAAAAAAGAGAAATATGCCAAAAGATATGCACAATTATGGACATAGCAGCATCATTCATAGTAGTTCCCAACTGGAAGCACCCTAAATGTCTATCAACATTAGACTGGGGTAAAGAAAGTTATAGTCTATCAACCAATTACTGTTAAACACAACAGCAGATGAGTATCAACGAGTATCACCACCATCATAGTTAGTAAAAGAACCCTGCCGCAAAAAGCAAATATTATAAGCTTCCATTTGATTGGAATTTAAAGAGAAAACTAGTCTATCATGATTAAAGGTCAGAATATTGACTATTTCTTAGAATAACAATTATTGGAAGGAGGCACAAGGGAGGCTTCCGCATGTCGATAATATCCTACACATTGATGTGGTGGCCTCATTTTCAAATAAATAACTAAAAATCACAGCTATTAGTTTAATTATCTGGGTCATAGAGCCATTGAATGAAGAATACAGGAGGATGCAGAGCCTGGTTTTCTCATGTTGACTGTGGGACATCTGGAAATACAAGCTAGGGGCACCTATGGAAAGGGCAGTAATTGAGAGATGGAGAGATTGGATATTTCACTCTTGGGATCCTGCTGGGTAGCAGATTTTTCTTCACCAATTGACACTGATGAAAACATGTAATTTGGTATTCAGTGGTTTCTAAGCCATAGAGTCTCAGAAGCAGCTATATATTACCTTTCAATAATATGAGAAAACAGACTAGCAGACAAACAGCGAGGACGGCTTCTATCATTACTCAGGGGTCCAGGAAAGAAAACTGTATAAGCCACTGTCCTACAAACATATTTCCCTGCCTCTGAGAAAATAGTTTTCCTAACAAGGGTTGACACTGAGTCAAGTATGCTTGTTTTATAATGGCAACGTTAGCTTTGATTTTAGATCCCTGCAGATGTTTTAAATTGTGAGTATACAAGTCCTAGAAAAACCTATGTTGCAAAAGCAAATACTTTAACAAAAAGTATTCTTTTTTTGTAGCTCATATTGTAGAAAATAATGTTATGACAATTTTACTAATTTTAAAAATTGCTATTCTAAAACTAAGCATTTTTCATACCATTTGGATAGGCTTACTAAAGTAATAATATTAAAGAAATGATTAAAAGAGTGACAGTCTGAACTTGTATTTTTTAGAAATCAATTGTTTTACCGAAATAATTATCAAATGATTGCCAAGTATTCAAGTGTCTAGGACATGGGCTTAATAGATAGTTTCTATCAAAATTAATTATATTTATATAGAAATAAAAAGAAAAAAACACTATATAACACTATTTAAATGACATTAACATTCTCAAAGACAAAAATAATTGACCCCAAATCACATCTACTTTTACAAAAATAATACATCAGAGATTAAATACTCAGTAAGAAATCTTAAAAATAAGGCAAAATAGTAAATTAACTGAATGTTCAGAATATTGCTGTTATCTGTTAGTTATTTTTCAACTTTTACACAGTGGATGGGGTTAAGCATTTGTGTCTGAGCCTTGTCATATATTCACTATTTTGAGCACATCATCTGTTCAATTATAAAATCTGTTCCTACCACAGGTATCATTGATTCAAAATTTCTATGCGTTAAAATATTTTTTAAGTGTATAAAATTTTTATGTCAAAAAGTTCATCTATACCAGTACTCCTGCTATTAATAATAGCCAATTTTATTAAATGCTTACTATTCACTAGACTCAGCTTAAGGTGATTGATTCATATTATTTTTATCAAATTAGCAAAACAAGGCTAGAAGATAAATACTAATATTGTTCCTGCTTTAGAGACGAGGAAAATAAAGTCTGGAAAGGTGAAGTAGCTTATTCAAAGCCATGCAGTTTTTAAATAGTAGCTAGAATTCAAATTCTGGAAGTCTGAATCCAAACCCAATTTCATCAAATATATTTGTTTTTATATAAATATGAACATATGAGAATAAAAGTAACCCCAAAACATAGAATTACATAATTTATCAGATATTCCAGAGATAATATGAAATTATGAAGTAGCCATTAATAAGTTCCATTAATAAATTTGGAAGTCATTAATGAAGTTCAAAGTGTCTCAGAAATCAAAGAAGATGACAAATAATATGAAGTTAGTTATGATGAACAAAATATCTATTTTAGAAAAACGAGGGAGCTCTTAAATTTGTGCTTTCTAAAAGACTGCACTGTTATACAGACTTTATAACTGTATATGAAAGACATACCAGGCGGGCGCGGTGGCTCACGCCTGTAATCCCAGCACTTGGAAGACCGAGGCGGGCGGATCACGAGGTCAGGAGATTGAGACCATCCTGGCTAACACGGTGAAACCCCCTCTCTACTAAAAATACAAAGAAATTAGCCAGGCGTGGTGGCAGGCACCTGTAGTCCCAGCTACTACTCGGGAGGCTGAAGCAGGAGAATGGCGTGAGCCTGGGAGGCGGAGCTTCCAGTGAGCCGAGATTGCACCACTGCACTCCAACCTGGACAACAAAGCAAGACCCTGTCTCAAAAACAAACAAACAAACAAAAAAAAAACCAAAAACCAAAGACATACCAAAAGGAAATCTTTTAATATACATTAGTTAGGAAAGAGGCATATGTTCCAAATGATGCCCTTCATGTTAAAATATGGAAAGAAAAAATGTGGAAAGGAGTCACATTAAAATATTGATGCTTTAAAAATTGTGTTATCTTTTTCTTCAAATTGGGCACATGAAATACATGTTACTTACATAGTCTCAAAAACAAATAGTTACAGGAATCAATAATACATACCTCCTGCAGTAATTTTACATTTCTAACATTCTCATCTGATTCTTTATAATAAAAATAAAATCTTTTTTGTTGTGAGTTTTCTCTGCACTGTAATTACATTGACACCTTACCGTAGATGGCACATTTTACAAGTTGAAAGTAGACAGAATACATGTTCTCTTTCCATTTCTAAACCTTCTAGTGTTCTATTCATGTGGTGAAATATATTTTCAAAGCAAAATTTGCCTATCAGTCTCAGTTAAGAGGAATCTATGGAAGTGAGAGAGACAGAGGACCATTTGGGGGGGAAAAAAAAGAATATGCTATTATTTTCCTTTATCTTAGAAAATAACTTGGTAAGAATTTTAATGTTAATGTTAAAATATTAACATTAGGAGTATCGTTAAAGGATAAAGAAAATCTTTTAATAATAAAAATCAAAGGTGATACATATTTTGTTTTGGATGACAGACATTTTCATATGGAAATCTGTGGTTACTAGGTGAGGTGTGGATTCTATGGCCCATAACTTCTATTCCCCAGGGCTAGATTACTTTACTCTTTATTGACTAGCTTTCCTGTTGGGTCACCAAATCAGACAACGCCCTTTAGACATCTTTCTTTTATACTATGAAGATGAATGTGTTTCATTGCAACTACTCCAGGCTAGTAAGTAAGTAAGTTTGCTTGCTTCTTTTTTAAAAAAATAATGAATTGTATTAAAAATAATATTAAGGGCTAGGCACAGTGGCTCATGCCTGTAATACCAGCACTTTGGGAAGCCTAGGCGAATGGGTCACTTGAGGTCAGGAGTTCAAGACCAGTCTAGACAGCATGGAGAAGCCCTGAAACCCCATCTCTACAAAATATATAAAATTTACTCAGGCAGGGTGGCTCTCACCTGTAGTTGCAGCAACTCCAGAGGCTGAAGTTGCAGGATTGCCTGAGCCCAGGAGGCAGAGGTTGCATGCAGAGAACCCAGATTGCACTACTGCACTCCAGCCTGGGCAACGGAGAGATAACCTATTTCAAAATAATAATAATAATAATAACAACATTAAGTATATGAAGCATGATGCAGCCTATCTCTTCAACCAGGGTTCAAGGAGACTATTATTTGTAGTTAGCACTAGATAGGTTTAAATGTCATCCAAAAACAGGATTACATTTGTTGTCAGGACAACTTTTTCTTCAATACTTGGGTGTATCAAACTTAGGAAATAATTGTTTATACCAACATATTTCTAAAAACAAGAGATGTCTCAAATGTATTTTTCATACTAGACTTTTATCATTTAAAATACTGCTGTACAATAATAAGCTAATTATACATATGAGAAAACTGAGGCACAAAAATTGGCATGGCTACTCATTAGTTGATTTTTCACTAGTGATATTTATTATTTATTATTCATCAAACGCAGTGCTGTGTGCTGGGAATATGATGATAGATAAGAATGCAGGCAAGAATGCCCTAAAGTAGGTTGTAGCTCACAGGAGAAAATGGACTAAATAAGAAATTATAATACTTATTAAAAATATCTCTGATATAGAGAAATAATGGGGTTTGAACAGACTTTAAAGGCCCTGAGTTTTCTACTACATAATCATATGTCAATGAAACATCAAACTAAATTCAAAAACCCAGTAAAGGAGACCTACTTGGGAAATATAAAATATAAATTTTCTTTAAAAATTTTGAAAGATCTATTCATTCTGAAAACAATGTTGCATGATTAATTTTATTCTAATCAATAATTTGTATCATTTGAATTATGTGTGGAAATTTTTCTTTCATTGGACAAATAGACTCAGTACTGTCAGTAGTTCATACTTTCTGCAACTAATGATATATTAGATCATAATATAATAAAATACTACATGTCATTATATCCAGAATTTAAATATATATCTTCAGATATATATTGTATCATTTTCATATTTTTTTCTTTGAAAAATCTGAAGAAAGGCAGAGTCTTGGAATGCATTTTTAGAAAAAAACAAATTACTATATGTAAAACTCATTATCTACAATAAGAAGAAAACAAAATTTTGCTAAGCACATTAATGAGAGTTGTAGGAAAATTCATTGTAGAGTTTGATCAAAATCAAACAAAGGAATGAGAAGAGTAAATATTCATTTAATCCTTTCCTTATATCATGGTTTGTGTTGAAAACTTACAGATATCATTTTATTCATTCAATATAAAATGTTTAGAGCTTGAAGGTCGCTAAATAACATCTAATACAAAACCTAACTCAGATGAGGAAATTGAACCCAAAGGAATAAATAGTAATCATCTAGAAGTCTTGCCTCTGTCTAATGATTTTTTTAAAAATATACATTTGATCTTAATTTAAGGATCAGGAAGACTGACTTGCAATAACGCTTCTGCTTCTTGCATTATAATATTAGATTACATTACATACTTAATTTTATTGTAGATGAGATTTAAATGCATTTTGCAAAACTATGTAGAAATAAATATGCTGTTTTAAAAAAACATATATTTGCATTTAAACCTACACACACACACACACACACACACACACACACACACGTGTCTCTCAGTATGAATCCACATGATTTGAGAGATGAAAAACTCAATTTACAACAGTGTCCTGTATGTAGCTTGCACAGATGGCATATTCATTTTGAGATGTAATTGGGCCGAACTCAGTGACCTAACTACCCTCTCATTCTGCTACAAAACACCCATAATACTCAGTGAAAAAGCTGACACTTCAGAAAAACAAAATGCCATAAGAAAGACCATATGTTTAAAAATATATATTTCCCAAAATGAAGACCCTGAACTTCTTACCTAGGTTCCTTTTTTTTCTGGCCAAAAGTATTCTCTGAAATTCTATTTCACATGAACATGCCACTCATCTGCACCCACCTGGAAGGTGGCACAGTTTTCCAGAATTCATATGGTTCCAAGTTTAATCTCCATGACACAATTGACACAGTTGCTGGCAATTTCTAAGAAGTGGCCCTTGAAGTATTACAGGACACTGTGTACTTTTTGATTTTAGTCATTTTTATCCAGGTATATTTAGAGAAGAATTAAAATACATCATTGAAATGGGGACACACATCACAAAAGTACAATTACATTGCAGCAGAGATTTTGTGGGAGTGTAATCTCACCCAATTCATTTTCCTGAGATGAATCTAATCTGTTTGGTCTGTTGATAGCTAGGAGACCTATAGTACTTAATTCGTAACTCCTGAGGGTTCATTGATTGTCCAGTCCCTCCTTGGGCTCTCAGAGGTGCTGGGCACACATAATAAGGCACCAGGGCAATCTTTAACATTCAAGCCAAGCCAAGCCAAGAGTACTTTTGTTTTAAGTATTATTTGTACTGCTCTTTAATATACCAAAAGCAGAAGAAAACTTTCAGGGAAAAGATGCAAACATTGTCCACACAGAAGAACTTGTAATTTTTCAGTGGATTTTCTGTTAATATCAGTATATGCCCATGAGTAAAATTTGGCCAGGCTTCACACACTTTCACAGCCGAGGATATTGGAAAGACCATACTCCTTTTCCACTTATTAATCAAGTATTGAATTGATTCTAGGCAGAGAGCTTTCTGAACAGTTTATTTTCTAATTGTATATGGTAATTTTCTAATATAAAAAGTGGAATGCCTTTGAAGCCCTGACTAGGCAGGTTCTACATTGTGTCAATATAAAAAATAAAGTAAAAGGCACGGTATTATATATATTATGGACAATTTTCAGATCATTTGCCAGGATATTTAATGTTTACTCTCTGGACTTACCCTTCAAGAAAACAATCAATCTTCTCAGAAACGTCTAACTTTTCATATAATTAGGAACTACCTTCCCATTAAGAAATGAGAACACAACACAGATGACAGAAAAGAGGAAAAGCATGGATTATTTAACATAAACAACTCGGCCTCCTCTATTCAGCAACCATTTTTCTGAAGCTATCTTATTGTAATTACAAAGATAAAGATATCATTTCTTCCCATTCCTTGTCTCTTACACATTTGGCTAACACTTGCAAGCCATGAAGGTAGAAAGGCTACTAAAATATTTATATGTAAGAATTATTCATTCATTTAAACAGTAGCCATTGTGGGCATATCATAACACACAAAGTCAGAATATACACACACACACACACACAGACACACATACATATATATATCTTAGGCAATCAGGATTTGAGACATCCACTGCAGCAAATAGCATACTCTCTGAGAGCTTACAGTTAAGCAGAATGATAAATATGACTCCAAGCTATATTTGTATAAGGGATATGGGACTTCTGATAAATATGAGTAATAAAGCCAAAGTGGGGTACCTTATTGACTATTTTGGATGCAAGACCCTCATAAAGCACACCTTCCCAGTTGACCTATCTCATTATCCTTGACATCAAGCTGCTCTAAGTTGCTGGCATGGCCTTTTGGATGTAAGAGCTAAAAAGTGACTACTCGAGGCTGATGCATTTTTTAATAATGGCAACCCTGAGATACCTTTTGGCAGAAATTGCAATTGATTCCAAGGTGATTAGCATATATTCCAGCTGCAGCCAGCCCTTCTGCTGATTTCCCCAATGAACTGTGAACCTCAGAAGTGTTTTGCTGACCTTGTGTTGAATGTGCTTTTCTGGAATTCCCACTTGGAAAGATATAAAATACATTTAACTCACAGTGGCAGCCGTCTTTTGCTTACTGGTTAACTTGGGTGGTGATGGCACCTGGGTCCAAATCATAACAATATCAACTTAGATGGAAAACGATGATAACAGTCAAAGACAGAGACAGATAGCCCAACTCTAACGATAAATTAATAGGGTGAAACTTTAGAACTGTACAATAATTTATAATTCAAATACTGTGGATTTGTTGAAAATCTTCACCTGAAGTGGCAGTACAATTGTCCCGGTACTGCTACCATTGATCAAAATAGTTTAGGAACATTGAATTTTATTGTAAAAATCTCTTATACTTTTAGTTACTTTTAGATGAATCATTCTCATTTACATATTTTTTTCTGTCACGACCAGCATTAAGCCTACAAATAATGCATTAGCACTAGTTTGAAATTGCAGGGAGCTGTACCTGTAATATCATAATCATGGAATTTTAAATTATTTTCATGAAAGGTTAGTTTTAAAGTCTCTCTAAGGAAATTGTTACTGTACTTTATATATGCCATATCCTTCTGATAAAATCAAATCACCCCAAGGGACACACTAGGTAAATCTATCGTATCTATTAATATTCTTAGATTCTTGGATAAGATGATAGCAAACATAATGAAAATTTCCATTTGATATTTATATCATTCAATAAAAGAAAAAGATATCCCCAAAGTCCCATTTCAAACAAAATACATGTAGAAATAAGGTTCCCATAGTCTGAAGCAAGGATATTTTTTAATGTAAATTTTTATTTTGAATAACCTAACATTGTAAAAGGAGAATAGCAGTTACATGAATCTTGAGATGTCTTTCATTTACGGATATAGCCATTTTGCAAAATGCTAATTAAGTTCCTAATGTGCAGTAGGTTATGCAGAGATTGGAGATTCTTAGGTGAAGCACAGAAGAGTTGGTAATTTTATAGGAAATAAATTAATTCCAGTGTTCCTGAAAAACAACTCATGGTTTGATCAGCAAATATTAACTCAATGACAGCTTAGAATTCAGGGCAACTTCAGAACTAGAGGAATGAGACAGTTCAGTATGTATTTCATAAGGTAAGAGAGACAGACAAATTTAAATGCACATCTGCAGTGATGGAGCGGGGAAGAATCACTAGCATTTGTTGTTTAGAGATGTAGTGCAGATTGAATTCAAAGATATGATTTGCAATAGCTAGCAACAAAGATCTCTGTTTTCTCATTAACTGGGAATGTGAAGAGAAACCTCATTCAGGGACTGATGATAAAGGTTAACTGATGTAATTTCAAAAAAGAGAGAATAGCAGGACCAGTAACAGCATAAATAAAAACTTGGTCCATGAAGGAGGTGACAGCTGACATTGAAGACCACTTGAGAAAATGCTTAATATTTAATATATGTGGAAAGTGAAAATAATGCATATCATTACCTCTCTCCACACACAAAATGAATTTCAGGTAATTAAATACATATATCTGAAAAGTAAAACTATATAACTTTTCAAAAAATATGAATGAATACTCATGTTATGATTTGTAAGCATTTAATAAATAAGAGAAAATAAAACTACAAGCTATGAAAGTGGAGATTGCATAATAAAAGTTAATCAATTCCATCAGAAAATTTTATTTATCCTAATATCTGTTACTCAGTTTTCAGTGCTTGAGAATACATCAGTAACCAAAACAAAGATCTTTGCTCTCTTGGAGTTTATATCCTAGTAACAAGGCAGACTGCAAACAATTTTTTTAATGCACATTATAAAAATGTCATTACACAATATGTTAGAAAGTTATCCAGGGTTAAGTTAAAAGCAGACTAAAGTAAACACATTAGAATTTCTGAAGTGAGAATTAAGGGAAATTGTCATTTTTTAAAGGGAAACCTAGGTAAGTCTTGTGAAAAAGTGATGTTTGCGGAAAAAAAAAAATGGAAAGAAATAAAGCATCAATAACCATGGAGATAACTTAGGGGAAAGCATTCCTGGGAGAAGGAACAGTGTGTACAATAGTCTCAAAGTATAAAAAGTTTTCATGTATTTGAGGACACTATGAGGTCAATATAGCTAAAGAAGAGTGAACAAAGGGCAGAATATTAGTAGACGGTGTTAGAGGTAGAATGATCAAATAGACTATTGATTTCCGTGTTGCATTTCAAAAATCACTTCCTATTCTAGATAATAAAGATATTCATATGCCTTTTCTTCTTAAAGTTTAATATTTTGACTCTTACAACTTGTGATGTATTTAATCACATTCAGCTGTCTCTCATCTTCAGCGAACTGTTATAACGGTGAAGGCAGCTCTCGTGTCACAAATCTGTAAATTTTTCCAGAAATGTTAGGTTTATGAATTTTAACGTTAAATATTATATAAGTAAAATTTTTTTCACATTGATTATTTTCTATGATAAGAGGAAATTGTCTAATTATATGTATTTTTCTTATTCAAAATCAAGTACTCTACCACTGGTCAATAAATAGTCACTCTTATCTGTACTGCTTTCTTTTGCCACCAGTGCCACATCATTTTATTTACACATATGTTGTATTCTGGGTTATTTTGGTCTTATTTGGTCTATTCCTATAGCAAAACTACATGGTATTACTTACTATAGCTTTGTAATAATTTCTGTTACCTTGTGCCTCTGATGGCAAAATTGTCTTGCTCTTCTTGACCCTTTGGTCTTTGTTTAAAAAAATAGAATTAGTTTGCCAAGTTCCACCAGAAATAACAGTTTTAAGAATGTGAATAAAATTACACTAAATGCATAGGTTAATATAAGCAAAACTGACACTTTTAGAAAACTGAGTCTGACAATTACCCCTTATATATTCCCATTTAGTCAGAATCATTTTATACATATTTAAAAATATGTACTTATTTCAATTACTTTACAGTTTTTAAATTGTGTAAAATTTTAAAATTGTATCTCTAATGGCTACTAGCATATACAATTCTTATTGATTTTTGAAATATGTGTCTTATATATAGCAGACTTATTAATCTCTTTATCATTTATTACTTTAGCTATACATTCATTTGTGTTTCTGACTAGGGAATCACAGTATATTTGAATAATGATTTTTTCTTTATAATTCCTAAATTTTATTTTATTGTTTTATTTTTTTCTATACTTTTGTCTGACTTGATCTATTTAGGTCCTTTGAGACAGTGTTAAGTAGAAATTAGGTTGTTGGACACCTGTTTCCTTCCTGACTTTAAAAAATTTTTTTTATTAAGTGTCACTTTTGATGTATGATATTTGTAGACACATTTTAACCTGGTAAGGAAATTCAATTCTATTTTAAGGTAAGGTTCTTTTTAAACCACAGCTGATGATAGTTTCGCAGATAATTTTGCCTCTGTTTCAATAATTTTATTTACATGTTTTTTTTTTACTTTAATCCATGAATGTGGTAAATAATGCATTCCTGAAATAAACCTAACTTAGTCATGATATATTTTTATGTACATTTATAGATTTTATTTGCAAATATCATGTTTCATATTTTTAAAATAATCTGTTTGCTTTCTAGTAGGTGGCAGATCTATATTTAATATGTTTAGCATAAAAAATTTAAGCTAGAAACAATGCAACTATTATTTATGAATATGTCTAAGAAAAAATATGATGAATTTATTATTCATAATCTTCAAACAAATATCACAAGGTTAAATTTAAACATATTCCATTGACATGCTTTGTTTGGCATTATGTTTCAAAATTTTAAAATTGTTAAAAAAAGAAACTTTTGCCAATCTGCAGATTTAACATTAAAATCCATAGTCCCACCTTTTCTTGAAAAAAAGCTACAGATTTGCTAACATGAGGGCTATCTCCTCCATTACAAGAATTCTCTGAATGTGAATGACAGCTACAACATTTAGTCAAGAAAAACAAAGCTTGCCAGAGTTCTAACTACTGTCTATGGTTTAGACTCACCCCACTTACATCATTTTCATAACGATTCTGGCACACACAGCCCCTTTTTTGTATTTTTCATCTCTTATTCTTTTTGCTGCCTTGGGAAACAAAGAATTGAATCCCATTTCTAAGAACATGATACTTTAGTAGCAAGAAATATTTCTGTGCACATGAATGTATATATCCTTTTATCCAGCAATAATAAATATGTAATCAACTTCTATTTTATGTTTTATTGTTAGAAATACCAGAATTAAATTTAGTAGGGTTTTTTTTTTGAAACACACTTCCTATTGAAATAATTGAGCAACATCTCTCTAAAATAGGAGTTAGTTTTGAGTTTCATCTGAGTCACAAATGGTGTAATCTTAGCCTAGTAACTTTATGTGTGCTTTCTTATTTGCAAAATGGAGATAATTTTAATTTTCATCATTTCATAACACTGCTTTAAGTATCAAATACATTCAAAGTGGAGCTATCTCACAATCATGAGATAGTGGGCTTGAAGTTAGGTATAAATTTGATGACCATAAATTCTCAGGATGTCTATCACCCTTCTTGTCATATCTTCTTTTTTCTCCAATACATTTTCTAAAAATTGGGACATAACTCACATATCATAAAATAAACACTTTTAAAGTGCATAATTTAGTAGTTTTTGGTATATTGAAAAGTTTGCAAAACTAACAGTAGTAACTAATTCCAGAATATTTTCATCTGCACCAAAACAAACATATCTATTAGGAGACACATCTTACATCCCTTACTCCAGGCCCTGGAAATAGCTAATGGATTTCCTGTCTTGATATACTTTCCAGTCTTTGAAATATTATATAAATAAAGTCATACAATATTTGATCTTCTGTAACTTGCTTGTTTTCCATGTAGCATTTTACAAGGTTTATTCATGGTTTAGCATGATTAGTATTTAATTTCTTGTATTTTACCTGAATAATATTTCATTGCATGGGTATCTTACAGTTTTTCATGCATTTATCAAGGTATAGAAAAAAATTGCTTTACTCTTTTTGGCTATTATGAATAATGCCATGAATATTCATGTACAAGCATCTGTTTGGTTACACCTTTTCATTACATTTACGTGCCAGGAATGAGAATATTGGTCAATCTATGTTTAATTTTTTTCAGGAACTACCAAATTGTTTTGCAAAGTGGTTGCTTCATTTTATGTTCTCATAAACAATGTATGAGAGTTCCAATTTCTCCAGTTCTTTGCCAACACTTGTTATTGCCTGTCAGTTTGATCAAAACCATCATAGTGAAACAGCAGAGTTCCCTTATCCCCCTCACAGGGCATGTGACAGAGGTGTGGCTCACATGTCTTTGCCCTGCTACTCATATCCCTAGTGGAAACGTGCAGACAGGCAGGTGCAGAGGTCGTGTGGAGCGCTTTTAGGTTCTGATCCCATGACCACATCTAAGGAGGAGGGTTTATGACTCCCAAAGCCCAAGTGGGTGTGTTTTACAGTGTGCTCTTTCAGCTTTGTCATCTGCAGACATCTTGTATTATCAGCTCAATTAAATTCTCTGCCTTATTGTAAGGCCAGAGGGCTTTCTGTATCCCGAGTTCTTGCCCAGTGAACCGAAAAAATAGGATCACATGTGGGCTTGGAGGGTGAGTGCAAAGTTTTACTGAGTGGTGGAGGTGGCTTTCAGGGAGTTGGATGGGGAGCTGAAAGGGAGATGGAGTAGGAAGGTGGTCTTTCCCTGGAGTCAGGCCACCCAGTGGCCAGACTCTCCTCCAACCACTCCCAGCCAAACTCCCTTTGGTGTCTGTGTCATTCCTCCATCTCTGGTCTGCCAGTGTATGCTGGTGTGCCTCTCTGCTCCTCTCAACATCCAACCACTTGTGTCTATGTCTGCTTAAGGTCTCAGGCTTATATGGGCACAGGACGGGGGGTGTGGTAAGCCAAAAAGCAACTTTTTGGGCACAGAAACGGAAATGCTTGTCTTCATTTAGGTTCGTGTGCACAGGCCTGAGGGTGGAGCCCTCACCAAGGACCTGCCCTTGTCTACCTAGCACTTTTTTGCCCCCTTCCCATGATCGTCCCCCTCTGAAGAGACACATCTAACTGCCTTTAGAATGTGGATGATGACCAGTCTTAGCTACTTCCTGCTGACAGGGGGTGTTGTTTTGGGGAAAACAGCAGTCAGAGTCCTTCCTGAGGTCTATCTAAGGGTTCCGAGCAAAGGGGAGCCATCATCTGAAGCTCCAGTGGCCCGACGGTTTGAAGTTTGATGGCCTCTGAGGGAGAAAAATAAGTTTTATAAGGTTAAATACGCATGGATTAAGCACGTGTATTATTCAAGGAAATAATTTAGTGCCAAAGATTACAGAGATAAGAAGGGAAATATACTAACAACCCAATGTGGTATGCACCCATGAAGCAGGGAAGGCCTAGATAATAGGAATTAACTGCCCTCACCTATGCCTCCTTCTTCCCCTGCTGTTGACAACCTTTGAGTTCCCTGGGCCACATTTATGCCAAGAAGTATGGCCTCCTTCCCTGGGGTAGGGGTTCAGTCAGCAGGACTTGTTCCTGTCTATTTACATTGTGCCTGTCACCTGGCTTTAGATCCCTCAGATCTGGTTTTCCTTTCTAGGGTCTCAGCCTGAAGCTTGGAATCAAGTTTGGGACTCAAGGTGCTGCATGTTATCTGCTTAGAGTGTCTTAAACGAGTCCTGCTAAATTTGCAGTTATCAGTCAGCAGGGGTCATTCCTCTGCTAACTTCCCTAACAGAGGGAGAGTACTGGAGAGGGAAACACTCTCACTTAGAAAAGCAACAACAACAACAACAAAATGTAAAAAACCAGTTTAAGGGGCCAAAGGGGGAGGTCCTGGGGGAAGAACCCCTTGCTCAGTGCAAATGGGTCCCTTTAATCCTTGTATCCTTTTGCGGCTTCAGGCTAGGTTGAATTCTTTGGCTAGGGGAGAAAAAGTTCTGTTGGTATGGTGGGTAGAGAGTACCAGCCAATTGGCCCTGCAGGGTCTCTGTGGTAGCCGCAGTTTTCTCCCACCCCCTGTGGCCACCGGGCATGGCCTTTGCATGCTGTGAACGTGTCCAGGTGCCTGAGCTGGTAGGGGAGAGGGTAAGAGGAAGAGGTGTTGTGAGCTGTGCATGCCTGCAAATGTCACGGTGGAGACAGGAATGGTACCTCTAAGAGCAATTGCTCTGATTTGCACCTTTGACGGCTGAACCAAATGCTCATTTTACTTAGTTACATTGCTGCAACTTGTAGCAAAACTCTTAACATTACAAAGGAAGAGATAAGAGCCATTTCAAACCATGTGAGAAGAAAAGGTACCAAACAAAGTCTGGGGGTTTTGACCGGTGCCCATTAGGGTGGTTAAAGGTCTGTGAAGGGAACAGAGCCATTTACCTGCAAGAAATAGAAAGAGGTGGCAGGGTCTTGGAAGAGGCAGATCCAACAGTTTCACATTTGCACTTGCCTTCTGATGAGTATCCCGGATGAGCCCCATCTGAAACAAGAAAGTTACCTTTCCCCCGTTGCAGGGAATGTGACAGGGATGTGGCTCACTTCTTCAGTGCCTGGCTGCTCAAACCGCTAGGGTGAGCATGCAGATGGGCACGTGCACAGGTTGCGGCGAGCACTTTTGAGCTCTGACACCACAGTAGTGTCTAGGGGGTGAGTGTTTACCACTCCTGAAGCCCAAATGGGCTTGTGTTACAGTGTGCTCTTTCAGCTTTGCCATCTGCATGTAGCTTGTGTTAGCTCAATTAGACCCTCTGCCTTATCGCAAGGGCAGAGGGCTTTCTGTATCCGGAGTTCTTGCCAAGTGCACCAAAAAAAATTGGATTATACGTGGACTTGGAGGGTGAGTGCAAGGTTTTATTGAGTGATAGAAGTGGCTCTCAGGGAGATAGATGTGGAGCCAGAAAGGGGATGGAAAGGGAAGGTGATCTTCCCCTGAAGCTGGGCCACCCACTGGCTGGACTCTCCTCTGACTGCCCCTGGCTGACCAACCCTCAGTGTCTGCATTGTTCCACCATCATTGGTCAGTTAGTACCTGCTGGTGTCTGTCGGTGTGTCCTCTGCTCCTCTTGATGTCCAGCCACTTGTGTCTGTGCCCGCTTAAAGTCTCAGGTTTATATGGTCACCAGAAGGGGGTGGGGGCAGACCAAAAGACAACTTTTTGGGCATGAAACAGAAATGCCTATCCTCATTTAGGTTCATAGGCACAGGCCCAAGGGTGGAGCCTTTGCTGGGGACCCATGCCCTTCTCTGCCCAGCACTTCCCTGCCCCCTCTTGTATCATTAACAAGTGTGAAGTGGTATTTCATTATGGTATTGACTTGGATTCTATCAATGACTAAAGATTATGAGCATTTCTTTATATGTTTATCAGTATTTTGTACACGCACTTTTAATAAATATCTATGGAAATCTCTGGCCCACTTTTAATTAGAATATGTGTCTTTTTACTGTCAAGTTGGAACAATTATTTCTATATTCTGGATATAAGTTTCTTATTATACATATTATTTGAAAACATTTTCTGCAATTCTTTTGGTTGCCTTTTAATTTTTTTTCTTTTATTACGTTTAAAATTTTTCTTGTGTTGCTCCCTATAAGGATAATCTTTTAACTTTCTTGATCTCAATCTTTGACACATAAAAACATAAAACATAATTGAGATAAACTTTAATCTTTTTGTTGTTTTATTGTGTGTGCTTTTGGTATCATATCTAAGAAACAATTGTATAATCCAAGATCATGAAGATTTACATTAATGCTTTCTTTTAAGAGTGTTATAATTTTAGCTAATAAGTATAGGGTTACCTGCATTTTTTCGTAGATAACTTTTATCAAGTTTGGAAAATTCCTTTATACTTCTATTGTGTATGTGTTCTCTACATTTTTTAAACATTACGTTTTCTTCTGGATCTTTTGAAATTATTACGTATTGCTGTCTTTTATTGTAATGATATGCTATAGGCTGCCATTTATATGTTAAACCAACCATGCCTTTTTGGGACAAAACCCATTTGATTGCGATTTATAATTGTTTTTATATGTTCTTGAATTCAATTTACAAGCATATTGTTGAATATTTTTATTTCCACATTCATAATAATATTTGGCTGTAATTTTAATTACGATTCTGCTTTGGTTGTATGTGTGAGTAATATCTTTGACTAGGGCTGGGATCAGGGTAATACTGATCTCACAGAATGAGTTATGAAGTGCTCCATCCTTTTTTTTTAAGACTTGTAAAAAATTAGTATTACTTCTTCTTTAAACATTTGTTAGTATTTACCAGAGAAGCCATCTAGTACTGCATCTTTTTTTGTGGGAAGTTTATGATTACTAATCCAATCAGTTTAGTTGTCATGGGTCTATTCATATTTTTTAATTATTTGAGTCACTTTGGATAATTTGTAGATTTCTAGGAATTTGTCCATTACATATTATATTATCTATTTGTTGACATGCAGTTGTTCTTATTATACTCTATGATCTTTTTTATTTCTGTAAGTTTGTGGTAAAGTACCCTTGTTCATTCTTGATTTTAGTAGTTTCAGGTTTCTCTTTTTTTATTGATTTGGTAAAGTTTTGTCAAATGTGTTAATCTATCCAAA
>NW_012105209.1:752813-756895 GCF_000951045.1 Mandrillus leucophaeus | reverse complement strand
GGGGGTCTGTTTTCAGTTACACTTGTGTTTATAATTGTTATGTCTTCTTGATGTATTGATACTTTTTTCCAGACAAATTGTCCTGATTTGTCTTGTAAAAAAAAATTCTTACTTTAATTTTTGTTTTTTTTGGCATTGTTTTGGCCCCACCGTTTTTCATTTCTTTTTTTATTGTTTTTTGTTGGGCTTTTTTTTCTTTTCGGCTTCCTTCCCCTTTTTTAATTGGAAAAATTTTTTTTTTTGGTTGGCTTTTGTTGTTTTCTTTAAAAAAAAATCCAGTCTACTAATCTGTCTTTTAACTGATGTGCTTAATCTATTTATGTTTAATATAACTACTGATAGTAGGATTTATGTCTGCTATTTTGCTATTTGTTTTTCATATATCTGAGTTTTTGTTCTTCTCTTCTTCCATTATTGCATTATTCTATTTTAATTAGATAATTTCTATTGTTCTATATTAGTCTTTTTAATTTTTTTAGTATAGCTATTGAATATGTGTATGTGTGTCTGTGTGTATGTATATGTGTGTGTGTGATTTTATCTTAGGCATTACAATTAACCACATTGATTTATAACAATATAGGTTGGATTATTACCAACTTAGATTTAATAGTATACTAAACTTTGCGCCTATATAGCTCCATTGCTGCTCCCCTTCTTTGTCCTATTACTGTCCTATGAATTATGTCTTTATATATTGTGTGGCCATGAACATAGATTTATACTTATTTGTCTGTTTAATCAGATAGATAAAAATGCAAACAAATATACTTGTATATAGTGTTTTATGTAGTTATCTTTATGATTATTCTTTATTTCTTGATTTGGATTCAGGTAGCTGACTAGTATTCTGTCATTTCTGCCTGAATGATACGTTTAGTATTTCTTGTAAGGCATATCTGAATGATGACTTCTCTATTTTTATTTATGTAGACATGTCTCAATTTTTCCTTCATTCTGAAGTATAGTTTTTCTGGTTATAGAATTCTTCATGTTAGTCATTTTTTTTTTTTTGCAGTGTTTTTAAGATGCCATTTTATTGCCCTTTGCTCTCCATAGTTTTTAGAAGACATATTGGCTGCAAATTCTACTGAGAGTCCCTTGTATGTGATGAGTTGTTTCTTCCAGCTGCTTGCAGGATTTCTGTTTATCAGTGTCTTTTAACAGCTTGCTATAATGTTTCTGGGTAAGATCTATTTGATGGCATCCAACCAAATTTCACTGAGCTTCTTTGATGAACAGATTAACGTTTTCAGCAATTGTTTTTCTCAAATATTTTTTGTCTCTTTAGCTCTTCCTTTTTTCTGGGTCTTCCATTATGCAAATGTCAGTACACTTGATGGTGGCTCATGGGTTTTTGAGGCTCAGTTTATTTTATGTTTATAGTATTTTTACCTTTCACTCTTCAGGTTGGATGACATAATTGTTATATTTTCAAGTTTGCTGATTCTTTCTTCTTCTTGCCTAAATCTGCTACTGAGCCACACTAGTAAATTTGTAAGTTTATTTATTGAATTTTTCACTTCAGAAATTAATTTTTCTCTTTTTAAAAACACCTTAATCTCTCTTTGTAGTCTCTCTGGGTAACAAACCCATTGTTCTTATGCTTTCCTTTAGTTCTTGAGAAATGATTTTCATTCATTCTTTGAATATTTTTAAAATAGTTGATTTAAAGCCTTTCTTTAATAAGTCCACTGAGTTTTCTCAGTGACAGTGTATAATTACTGTTTTTTCCCTCCGTGTTGAACATACTTTGTTTATTTGAATGTTTTGCTTGTAGTTGAAAATTGGACATTCTAAATAATATAGTGTGGTAACTCTAGAAATCATATTCTCTTCCCTCCCCAGGTTATGTTGTTGTTTCTCTTTTATTGTTGTATTTGCTTGCTTAGTGAGTTTCTGAATTCACTAATGTTTGTATTCTGTCCTGGCACTGAAGTCTACTTTGTTGGCCTAGTGGTCAGCTAATAAACAGATAGTAATTTCCTTAAATGCCTGGAAAAAAAATACATTTCTTAGTCTTTACTGAGCGGCTCTGTATTCATGTTGAAGCATACTTTGATCAATCAGCCATGAAGTTTGGTCTTTCCTTTGTAGTTTTACAGAGTCTCTAGGAGCCAGATGTGAAAGATCAGGGCATTCTCAGTTATTTTCTGAACATTTGCAACATTATGGGCATGTATACATCCTTATATATGCATGTGGCCTTATAGATAACCAGCAATAAGTAGCTGCTCTTTAAAGCCCATATAAACATATCATGACCAAGTTTTCACTTTTAAGCTTTTAAATTAGCCTATTGTTTGCCCAAACTTTCATTTATAACCTCAGGTCATGCCGTATGATATTTTAAAAATTGCCGCTAATTATTTTCGACCAATGCCCCTACAGAAAAGGCTGTTAGTACTGGGCAAGCTCCAAGTCAGGTCAAATAAAGACCTGAGTCAGGAAACCCTGAAAATGCACAATTTCAGGGAGCCACCAAACAAGTCAAACAAGGACAATTCTCTGGAAATGGTGCTTTGAAGAATCTCCAACATCATTATGCCCCTTCATTGGTTTCCAAGCTTTTGTTTTTCAACATGATTGCAGGATGTTGATTTTCAAGGCTATCATTGAAACTGTCCCTATAAACTATAAAATTAATTAGGCGGTCACGTGTGGTGGCTCCCATGTCTGTTATCCCAGCACTTTGGGAGGCCAAGGAGGATGGATTGTCTGAGCTCAGGAGTTCAATACCAGCCTGCACAACGTGACGAAAGCCTGTCTCTACAAATAAAATTAGCCAGTTGTGGTGACGCACACCTCTTGTCCCTGGTACTCAGGAGGCTGAAGTGAGAGAATCACCTGAGCCCAGGAAGTTGAGGCTGCGGTGAGCCATGATTGCACCACTGCACTCCAGCCTGAGTGACAGAGACCAACCTTGTTTCAACAATAATAATAATCATCATCATCGTCATTATCAGGGAGGAAGAGAGGGAGAGAGATAAAAATAAAGCAAGGTTGTAGCACAGTCAGCATTAATCATCAGGTCGGCTTTCCCTCTGACCTGCTTCCTCATAGTTGTTTGGTGCCTATTGTCCTAGAATCACATAGAACCTAGATTATAGTTTTCCTTAACTGTTCTATAAATAACAACTTGAATATTACAAAACATAAAGTTTTCTCTTTGTGATATTATTTCAGGTCTTGCATACTGAAGAAACTACTGACTCAGCTGATCTGAAGGTCCCCACTGACAGCCCCTGATCTGAAGGACTCCATGAGGAGGTGACTCACCAAAGAATGCAGTTTCTACATTCTGAAGATTTCATCCTCCTTACCACAACCAATCAACGACCTCAATTTTCTAGTCCTCCACTCTCCATGATCTTAAAAATCTCAGCCCAGAACTACTCAGGAGATGGATTTGAGAGTCTTGTCCCATTTTCTCACTTGGCACCCTGTAATCATTACTCTTTCTCTGCTGCATCCCTGCTGTCTCAGTGTAATTGATCTCAGCAGGCTCAACAGGCTTACAAACCTGTTAGTCCTATAACATCTTGGAACTGGAGACAGAAAAAATTAAGTTATTACAAAACTCACTGTTCTTGCAGAGATCCAGATATTTTTTTTTAATAAATCATCTCTGAATTATTGCAAGTCTTTGGTAATCTCAATGGTTCATAGAAAAATGATTCCAACAATTATCCAGGGTTCTCATAGATAGCTTTTTAAGGAGAGAGAATTTTGAATATTTCAACATATCCACTGATATCACCACACCATGTATTTTTTTAGTTTGTTTGCTGTTTGTTTATAGACAGGGTCTTATTCTGTTGCCTAGGCTGAAATCAAACTCCTGGGCTCAAGCAGTCCTCCCACCTCAGTCCTCTGAGTAGCTGAGACTACAGGTGTGTGCCACATTTTTTAACTTTTCAACTATGTTTTCTATATTATGAGCTGAGTGAAATATTTTTCATTTAATAATATATACCATATAATATCAAAAGTATATTATAATATATGTACACATTTTAGTTTATATATTTATAAAATTTAAATATTTATAAAGTTGATATCTAGATTAAAAACATCATTTA
>NW_012105209.1:749594-752028 GCF_000951045.1 Mandrillus leucophaeus | reverse complement strand
AAACAATGCAAGTATTTAAAAGTATCAAGTGAACTACAACAGAAACTATAATCATGTAAAAATTATGTTAAATCCAAATTAATCAGCCATTTTCTCATTCCAAGGAACATAGGTGTAGCATTTTTGCTTTCTCTTTCTACTTCCTTATTTGTCAGTCCAACTCCAACATCAATGATTGTTCTTTTTTCTTTTCCAGTATCTCTTAAATCTTTGTTTTTTCATTCACTGCCACTAGCCACCAGATTTTAAAATAATAACAATAATGGCTCCTTAATTTGCATCTCTGCGTCTCATTTTTACAATTTCCCAAATTATTCTATTTATTGCAACCAGCCTGGTCAGAGTTGTTTGGGTCATGGGGTGGATCCCTCATGGTTTGGTGCCATCCTTGCAATAGTGAGCAATAGTATGTCCTCACGAGGTCTGGTTACGTGTGTGGCACCTCCCATCTGGCTACCACTCTACCATGTAATATGTCTGCTCCTGTTTCCACTTCCACCATGAGTAAAAGTTCTTTGAGGCCTCCACAAAAGCTGAGCAGATGCCAGGACAATGCTTCCTGTCCGGCCTGCAGAACTGTGAGCCAATTAAATCTCTTTTCCTTATAAATTACCCAGTCTCCAGTATTTCTTATAGCAATGCAAGTACGGCCTAACACAATTCTTCTCACTAAAGTATTTTGTGACCTCTCTACTTTAATTTTTGTTCTCCAGCAAAATTGGTCATTGTTCAGTGGCTCAAACCCTTCAATAGCAGACCTGTTACTTGCATTTGGATGTATTATTTCCACTAACTTGAGCTCTCTTCTGGAGGCTCTTCACAAAACTGGCTCATTACCTTCCTGCAGATCTCTGCTTATATATAATCTCCTTAGTGTGCTCTTTCCTAAGTAAATACACCTCACTATTCACATCAGTGCTATATTCTCCATTAGAGCACTAATGTGCTTGTTTCCTTAAGAACCTTTGTTATTTTATAATCATGTACTTTTTCACAGCATAATGTACACTTCACACAGACATAAACTATGAAACTATGTTTCATTCAACGTAGTCCCCTGTATGTGGCATTGTACACAGACTGGTCACTCAAATGCATTACTCAGGTGAATTATTCTTTCAGAGTTGAATGTAATATGCTTTCCGATAATCCTTTTAGTAAAATAAAAGAGCATTTTATTGTTTGTGGAAAATAAGACTTAAGTTTGAAACTAACTTATTTACAAGCTGTTTGCCCTTGGCTAGTTTAGTAAAGACCTCAGGGACTCAATTTTTCTTTATAAAGCGTAGACAATTATTTACATATTTTATTATTAGAATAAATTATACAAAATGTTATTCATGCTCAAGTATTTACATAAAATTTTATTATTGATATTGAATTATTCACTGAGATTATTATGGACAAGGACTGTTCCCAGGGGTGGAAGTGAAAAAGAAGATGAACGAAGAGTGTTAGTTTAAAAAATTTAATAAATAAATATGGTACAAATTGAGCTCTGAACTTATGTAGATCAGATCTGCAAAATGCCAAAATTTCAAAATAAAGCACATATTGAGTGTGTATCTTTCATCCTCTTCCTGCCAGTATTTGTCAGGAAATTCTCACTAAACACTTCATTTCTGACTTCCCACTTACAATGAATATTTCCTTTTCTTAGTAAACTCATTATTGAACTGAATCAGCCAAATTACTCTCCATCTTGAGAGCTCTTGTTAACTCTCCCTTTTTTTAACTTCACAATGCTAAGCACCAAATTGATAGATGCATTCTCAAGATGCTATTTTAGAGATAAATTGCTCTTTTAAACTGTGTCTTTGTTTCATATTCCCTTCAAAGTGATGAACAGATTTTCTGAAAGTTCTGATTTATATTCCTAGTTTTGTACTGAGGTAGAATTATAAATAGAAATGAAAATATTACTATAATACATTTACTTATTAATACAGTTAAACCTTAATAAACTAACATATTATTATAATAGCATCCCAAGGCTGGTGTAGGAGTCAATGCAACACAACTATTAAATTAAAAAGGGATACAGAGACAGTTATTTCTTGGTATAAAACTTGGCTGTTTGCTGGCTCTGTCTGGATAGCCTTAAACACATTGCTTAATAAGAATTATGAATGTTCTTTGATTTTACCTTACTTTTGAATGAACAAGTTAGCTTGTTACTGTTACATGAATGCTGGCAGAATACACAAGATTTCTGATCAGAGAAAAAGGACTTTGTGTTGGTAAGCAGCATGAGTCTCATGACTGAACCAGTGCTCCATGCCTCTCAGCCCCATGGTGGAGACACAGGTGGGCCTAGTGCATTTATCACACCTAGTGGATTTGTATCTGAGCCAAGAAAGGCAAACCTTTGAAAGCCCCAATCTTTTTCAATGATGTTCAGCCAAACTTGCCTAACCTTTCCCCTGAGGGAGAC
>NW_012105209.1:693562-749544 GCF_000951045.1 Mandrillus leucophaeus | reverse complement strand
GACCTCAGGGACTCAATTTTTCTTTATAAAGCGTAGACAATTATTTACATATTTTATTATTAGAATAAATTATACAAAATGTTATTCATGCTCAAGTATTTACATAAAATTTTATTATTGATATTGAATTATTCACTGAGATTATTATGGACAAGGACTGTTCCCAGGGGTGGAAGTGAAAAAGAAGATGAACGAAGAGTGTTAGTTTAAAAAATTTAATAAATAAATATGGTACAAATTGAGCTCTGAACTTATGTAGATCAGATCTGCAAAATGCCAAAATTTCAAAATAAAGCACATATTGAGTGTGTATCTTTCATCCTCTTCCTGCCAGTATTTGTCAGGAAATTCTCACTAAACACTTCATTTCTGACTTCCCACTTACAATGAATATTTCCTTTTCTTAGTAAACTCATTATTGAACTGAATCAGCCAAATTACTCTCCATCTTGAGAGCTCTTGTTAACTCTCCCTTTTTTTAACTTCACAATGCTAAGCACCAAATTGATAGATGCATTCTCAAGATGCTATTTTAGAGATAAATTGCTCTTTTAAACTGTGTCTTTGTTTCATATTCCCTTCAAAGTGATGAACAGATTTTCTGAAAGTTCTGATTTATATTCCTAGTTTTGTACTGAGGTAGAATTATAAATAGAAATGAAAATATTACTATAATACATTTACTTATTAATACAGTTAAACCTTAATAAACTAACATATTATTATAATAGCATCCCAAGGCTGGTGTAGGAGTCAATGCAACACAACTATTAAATTAAAAAGGGATACAGAGACAGTTATTTCTAGGTATAAAACTTGGCTCTTTGCTGGTTCTGTCTGGATAGCCTTAAACACATTGCTTAATAAGAATTATGAATGTTCTTTGATTTTACCTTACTTTTGAATGAACAAGTTAGCTTGTTACTGTTACATGAATGCTGGCAGAATACACAAGATTTCTGATCAGAGAAAAAGGACTTTGTGTTGGTAAGCAGCATGAGTCTCATGACTGAACCAGTGCTCCATGCCTCTCAGCCCCATGGTGGAGACACAGGTGGGCCTAGTGCATTTATCACACCTAGTGGATTTGTATCTGAGCCAAGAAAGGCAAACCTTTGAAAGCCCCAATCTTTTTCAATGATGTTCAGCCAAACTTGCCTAACCTTTCCCCTGAGGGAGACGTTATATTTATTATACTAGACAGGGAACAAACCTGACCTCTGCTCTGGTGGGAGATGCTGTCTCTAGCTCCCAGGGCCATTTGCTATATCCTTAGAAAATACAGTCTCTCAGTACCTCTGCTCAAAGCTATGAAAAAGAGTGAGAGTCCTATGGAGAATTTTCTCCCAACATTGTTTATCCTCTCTTAAGACCTGTCTCATTTATTTTGTAGGAATAGTAAAAATACCCAATTCCTAGAATTTTTAAGATAATTAAATTTTATATTGAATAAAGTATGGTACCTGACACATAGAACTCAACCAATATTAAGCAGCAGTAGTCATAGAGTGTGAATAGCATAGTAGCTACAAAATCTTTTTTTTAATGAGATTATGTCTTAGCTGTGTGTGTGTGTAAAACAATAAAACATAAAATCTGGTAAACTAAACCTATAAATTATAATAACTCATCAAAATTATTTTTCTATCTCTACCTGAAAATCTACATTAAATACATCTGATGACACGCCATATTTTCTAGGACTACAGGTAAGAATTTTCTCTTTGATCATTATATAAACAAAAAGCTACACTTGTTAATGAATATAAGTACACAGTTTTGCAGATTTTCTGGTTCCCAAGAAAAGGTAAAGAATTACCTCAGCCCAAATGCTCATAGGCATTATTCCCAGGCTTTGGTTTCAACTCTCTTTCATTTGGTTTCAGTTCTCCTTCTCTTTTCATTGTCTTTCGTTATTTCATTTCCCTTTCTCTATCCCTTTATGCTTGCCCTGATGTCCCAGGTCTTGAATTTCCATTTATGTCTCAGGTCTCTCACAGTGAGTAGCCCTCATTATTAGGTTTCCTATTGAAATGAGAAATATCTTCTTCAACCACTTCCTAATTTGGAATTAGACAGATTTATTTATTAATTAAAAGTCTGGCAACCATGGGAGGGGGTCTTTTAGAATTTGGTACACTTTATAGTAAGAAACCTACGTTTAATATTTGTTTATACTCAAACTATAGTAGTCAAGATGCTCTCAGTTGCAGATGCCAGGAACTCAGCTCTTACTAAGAAAATGTGTCTATTATCAATCCTCATCTCCAAAAGTCCTAAGAATGAACATGCCACTGAGGACAGACTAACCACTGTAATCCATTTTTCTGACCACAGATATTACTTCAGCAATTGTTTCTTATTATTCAGTAAGCAGAAATGCACTTTAACTTTTCCCCAAAATAGGCTACCCAAAATCACATCCAGGAACTGCATTGTAAAATACTTTCATTGAACCACTTGTTTATGGGCCAGAATCTCTGGTCATACTCACACCTACTCTTTTTATTCACAATATTTTTCAATATGAACATGCAACAATATATTTAACCATAAGAAAGCAAAAGTACATTTGGCAAGTAAAATTTTCCGCTCATCTGTCTTCAGTTTTCCAAGAAAAAATCTGCTCTCAGGTAGAGCTGTTTTCAGGGGCTTGACCACTATAATCAGAGGCCTCTGTCCATCTGTCAGCTCTGTGTGGTTTGCCATGACTTCGGTCTGCAAGTATAATCTCTCCCTAAGATAGGTAAGAGAGCTCTAACAATCAGAATGTCACATCCCTTTGTCATTTATATCACATCTCTTTGTCATTTGTTACTCATATATACCCTACAGGCCATATATTAAACATTAAGTATATGGCACTCACTGTAATATACCTATGCTATGTAGAATAAAAAAAAAAAAACCTCATCAAATCCACAACAGAATCAAACTAAGTTATTCCCCAGATATCTTATTCTAAAGTGATAACATGATAACAAGATGAATTTAAGATATATCTTTAATTTTGTGGTGATCTCCTTTCAATATTCAGCAATCTCTTGTCTAAATGAAAAATTTAATGATCGACATTCAATATGTAATGGTAGAAGATCAGGAGGGAAGACGAATAACATAAGGCATTTACAATTTTTAACATAAATCATATTCCTTGGGCCACGTTTAATACGCATTTCCTTCCCAGATAGCGAAGGACCTCCTATTATGTTACTCAATATAGATAACTGAGGTCCTGTCTTCTTGGTTATGGTCCTCAGTATACCGACTTGAGATAAGTGAAGGAGTGAAGTTCTCTTCAGAGAGCTATTCAGACTCTTGTATCTACTGCCTAAATTTCCTATTACGTGTATTTAGAGGATGCTTTCAGGACAGCATTCATAATGACTCATTAACAAGTCTTACTCTGGTCATGTATTTCCTAACAACCACAGAAAGATTCTGGTCGGTTTTGGTTTTGCCTATGTCAGAGGTTGTATTGAAATTCAGGGACTGAATAAAGTCACGAAGCTTGAATTTGGACACTGGTGATAAGATTTATCATCCTTTAGAAACAACTCTTCATGCGCTGTGCACATACAAAGCTCTCAGTCTAATAGATTCTGTCTGACTGTGGAATAAAGCCGAAACGTGGACATAGTATTTTCTCTACTTTAATAAAGTAATTCAGTTTGGGAATTAAATTTATAGCAATTCTTTTGTTAATCTCAGGTACCAGTCTTTTATACTTCTGTTTACCATCATCATTCTGAATTCTGCTTAAAATACAGATTTTCAGGTCTGTGAGGATCTAATTATCTTTAAAAATAAATTTCAGCAATTAGTTTTTAATTATAAGCCATAATGTGTCATTTTGCAAACACTCCATTACTTTTCCTCCTTCTCTTCTTTAGAATGGGCAAGTGTAAAAGAAGCCTGAAACTGCTTTGGAACATCACATTGAAGGTGAAAAAGAGGTAGCCAAGAGTTCGGGACAAATTTATTGACAAGACATCTAAATCTTCATGTTCTGTGAATGTGTAGTCCAAATTATGATATAATGTTTCAGAAATAGAAACTGCAACTCTAACTCATTCTGTAATTTAGGATTCATCATTTGTAACTCCCTACTTCTAAGTAACACTGTTTATGCTGAACAGAATTGAGTGCCAGTTAGAAGATATAAATCAAACTAACTTAAACAAAAGACACTGCATTGTGACTCAATTAAAGTCAAAACTAAGTGTAGAATACCTTTGGGCAAAGTGTTTCAAATTGTTATCATATTGTTTCTCTCTCTCTCTCTCTCTCTCTCTCTGTCACACACACACACACACACACACACACACACACACCACAACCTATATAACAAGGAAGGGGGATCAAGTAATCAATAGTTCTAGTAAAACTCCACAGATTAGAAGAGGAATAGATAATCACAGATGTATGTTATCAGACAAAAGCAGTATGTGT
Source organism: Mandrillus leucophaeus (assembly GCF_000951045.1). Classification (NCBI taxonomy): domain Eukaryota; kingdom Metazoa; phylum Chordata; class Mammalia; order Primates; family Cercopithecidae; genus Mandrillus; species Mandrillus leucophaeus. The sequence continues at coordinate 745,092 of NW_012105209.1, read as the reverse complement.
TAACTACAGCTACTCTGCAAGATACTGCCTTAGACACTTGGCATGACTTACAGGGGTTAAAGGAGCGATTAGCCAATAGAAAAAATAGGTATGACACATTCTTTCTTGAAGGCATATAAAAGCTGATAATTTAGTTAGTAAAATGAGAGATATTCACAAACAACTATAATGCAAAGTAAAATATTGTAAGGCTATTATAGAATACTTGTGGCAGCCTTTGAAGAGTAGTGGGTGGCTAATGTTGTTCCTGGTTCCTTCTGCTTCAAGGCTATTTCTGCAGCATCTTCTGTATTGATTTACTCTTTTACACATTTTATTTCCTTTTGTGTATATCTCACTGCTAGCTAGCCCTGTAATTCTTTTATTCTCTTGAATGACCACAAATAGGGAGGCAACATTTTACTGAAAAAATAAAGCAATCAATTTGGATATTTACAGTACAGGACAACATTTTGCACATTTAAAATGAAATATTATCTTTTTAAAGTCATTTGTCCAGCTCCTACCACTGGTCTTTGAAATTCCATCATTTCTTCTATTATGAGATTGTAAAAATAGTTAAATACACCCCTTTTAATACTACTCTGTCAATCATGGTTTGGTCAGAGAGGCAGAGTTCTTACAATTGTTATGGGAATAAGAGATTTCTTATAATTAATTAGACTTTACACAAATATGGAAGAATCTGGGGGAACTGAAGGAATGAAAGGAATGTTACAGAATCAGAAAAAGAGTGAATTACTAGCTCTCAGGAAATAAATTGAGACCTTGCAGGGAAATTTTGCAGATCACTGCAGTGAGAAATTGTGAAATGGGAGCTTGAGGAAAGGTCTATTGGGAATTGTTACCTCTATAAAGTTAAAACATGTGTGCTCCGCACAGAGACAACAGTTGAGAAGATAAGCTCAATGAAGACAGAGAAAAGTGGATAAGCTGAGACCATTTGGGTAAATCTGTGTCTCTCTAACCACCTAACTTATCATTACAACCATTTGATAATAGTGATTGCTTCTCACTTTTAACTTCACATTACATTCAAGTTCCTTTGTGGCCAACTCTACCTCAGAGGCTTAAATGGAAGGGGATTATGGGAATGTAGTTACCAGCTTCAAATATATGTTGACTAACACAATCAACTACTGTCTACCATTTCTGAATTTGTCATTCATACATGCCTCATTTGATAGTCATATTTAACATCCAAATGAAGAAAGAGAAAAACCATGTATTAACCTAAAAAACATTAGGTCAAATAAATAAATACATATCAACCTTCTCCCAAAGAGAATATATGATGACATACGTTACTTTAGCCATAATAGGGTAATGTTTTTTTTTTTCCTCAAGCTGATTCAACCTGTCTTTGATATGTGGTAAATTAATACAGATAACATTAACATATGTCATGTAACAGAAGTGAGAAGGGAAAATAATTTACACATGTACACAAATATATTAATATTAATAAATATAGGAAAGACAAATACTACTGTTTTTATTTCCATAACTAGTCATATTTCATAACTGGTCATTCTGTTATGTGTAACAAATTACCACAAATTTCATGGCTTAAAAAAGACATCCATTTATTATCTCATAGTCTTATCACTGAGATACTAGGCTAGCATAACTGAGTTCTCTGTTCAAGGTCTCACACGCTGAAATAATGATTGGAGCCAGCCTTCTGATGCCTGGTGTCCTGTCCTAAGCTCATGTGGCTATTGGAAATACTTGGTTTCATGTGGTTATATGACTGAGGTCTGTACTTTCTTGTCTTGTGGATAAGAATCACTCTTAACTCTTAGATTCCATCTACAGGTGTTATCACCTTGACCTTTTCACAACATTGCACCTTACTTTTTCAAAGTCAGAAGAAGAATCTCTCTCAATGAAGATCCCAGTCCCCCTTATACAGGCTTTCTCTGATTGCCAGGACTCTCTAGGATAACTTCCTTTAGATGAGCTCAAACATCTATAAAATTCAATTATCTTTGTATGTAATATAATCTAACAATGAGACTGAAATCCATTATATTCACAGTCTATCCCACACTCAGAGGGGACACCTGGGATTTGGACTACGAAAGTATTTTAGAATTCTTCCAATCATATATGGTCATAGTTTGGATTCCTAACTTCTGTCTTCAGTTCCCAACTATTTTATACACACACACGCGTGCATACACACGCGCGCGCGTGCACACACACACACAGAGATATAGATATAGATGATATAGGTAGATATAGATGGATGGATGGATGGATAGATAGATAGATAGATAGATAGATAGATAGATAGATAGATAGATATAGATGTAATCTCCCTTGCTAATTGTGGCCTCTTTTCTGCTGGAGTGAACCAAACCTTCTTTACTGAAAGACCTAGTACACTTGTAGTTTTGCCTGCATTGGGTGGTATAGTTTCAATTTAGCTTACACTGCAAGACACGAAAGTGCTAAAAGGAACTGCAAGGGATTACTAGGATTCTAGACACATTAAGTTTCTCCATTATGCAATAATGGTTCCCCCTTCATTTTCAAGATTAATTACCCCAAGCAGTAAAGTAGTCCCTTTCTTTATATCTTAGTTTAATGGCATATAAAAGATGCTTTCTGTTTTTTAGCAAAACAAAGTGAAAAGAACACTCTCGTACAGTCCATGGTTGCCATGCAAGCTGCTCCCCTACTTGAGCCGCATGACTCAGCAGGTCTAATGTTGTCAAAGACAGCAATGCTCTGTGGAACTTTTGCCAGAGAGCAGTAAATGAGCAGCAATGTAGACCTTTGAAATTCCTGAACAAGGTGATTCCACCCTTTGCAGCAAAGTATTCTCTTTAACAACAAATTTTGTCTTGCTATTGGGCCTTGGTAAGGACTAAATGCTTGGCCATAGGTTGTGAAGTTTTGATGTAACATGAGCTGCTTATCATGAATTGGACATAGTCTAGCTTCCAGGACAATAAAGTTGGGTATACAAAGCATCATGCTGTCATCAAATGGAAATGATATATACAATACCTGGCTTCAGCAGTTCCTCAAGGCACACATAAGTTGCATGAGCAAGTGACTCTCATTCATAGGTACACTTTTTCTGCAATATCCCTGCCTCTGTCTCAGTCCACATCTGTGGCCTCCTGAATTGTTCACTATGAACAGTTAATTGAGGAGCAAAAACTTGGGTCTGGTTTACAGAGAATACTGAACAATATTCTGCCATTACCTGGAAGTGGACAGCAGTACCATTACAACTTTGCTCAGCGTTTGCATTACAGTCTTGTAAATAAATCATCCCAGTGGACAGAATTTAAAGCAGGGTCCACAGTCAAGGACTTGGAAGGAACAGAACTGAAAACTGGCTCTGAGTAGTTCTTGGGAAGAGATGTATGGATAGCCTTCTTAGAATGACGACAAAGTGTGAATACATATGTATACACACACACATATATATGTCTCCATATATATTTATGTATAAATTTATATTATATTTGTTTATATATATAAATGTCTCCATTTTTATCTATCTCTATCTATATCTAATCATCTACCTATATCTATGTTTCCACCCATTTAGACTGAGAAGAATATTATTTGGTTATACATATAGAAGCAATGAAAGATAATGAAGAAAAAGTTTAAAGAGAATTAGCACCCCTTTTAAAGCAGCTGCCTCATGAATGCTCATTTTCCTTTCTGCAGGCAAGTGGAAATTTACCTACTCAAATAGGAAAGGGGAGCTGTTTCTAGAGCCAAAAGAATTTCAGGAAAAACTAAAAATTTTAAGTTTTCATCTTTAGAGGAATCTGCCTATGTGCTCTTAACCCAGTTTTAAAATTCTATTACTTCTCAATCATTGCCCTAACTATAACACAAGAGAAAGTGAAATGCTGTGAATCTAATTTGCTTCATAATTAAGCTAATAAAATGCATTCTTATATAACCCCAGAACTGTCAATCTCCGGGACTGTTGACTGTCCACTATCACTCCTAGCGATGTCCAAACTTCTGAGCCGTGGTTAAGGCAAGAGAGCGAAAGTTAGGCCCCTCCTTGCTATAACTGTATCAACACCAGGCAAACTGAAAACTCACTAGAATATGAATTTTCAACATGCCAAACCCACATGGTATGGTTCTAGGCTTGAATGTATGACCAATATGTTGTACTATTCCTCTTATAAATAGAGCAAAAAAGTAAAAAAGATTGATATTCTAAGTTTTAAAATGTAAAGTATTGAATGTTCATTGTATGTGGTTCTCAATCTTGTTTGGGGAAAAACTATAGAAAAAAAAATATCAAAATGTCTTGAGGCTTTTTCAAACTCTATACAAGTTCTGGAGGCTTTCATCCCTCGTACTCAGTCTTCCCCCAACCACTAACACTCATGCACACAAAATAAATGCTATATATTTTCTAAAATTGAGTGTTTAACAAATTGACATTATGGAAAATACAATATTTTAGTTCAGTGTATATAGAATGGCCTAAGCAGAGTAGACACATTGAAGTCAAAGATAATATGCAAAATTTCCTAAAATGTTTTTAAGTTCACATACAGTGTTCAAATTAAAACACACAACTATTTTTCTGTATATTATTCATTTTGTGTACATATGTATGGTAATTCACAAATACCAATTTTGCTTATATAAATAATCAAATTTCCATCTACTTTTGTGATGTTTTAACATCTCAAACAAGCATATCTTGATATATTTGTGAAAGAAGCTAAAAGTGCTTTTTAAATTTAGTACATCTTTGTGTATTTTGCGTATTATTTAAATAATTACCTTGAAATTAATTAATGCCTAAGACCTTTATGAAAAATAATAAAATTGTGCATATGATTAGAAAAATGTCTCCAAAATTACTAAAACATGAATGATTCCAGTACATGGTAAGAATATATATTAGTTTTTATATTGTTTCTAATTTTCATTATCTGAGGAGATGACTAAAAAGGCACAAAGTAGTACTAACTGATGGAATGTTCCTGCACTACAAGGATGGCTACCTGCTGAAACCTGAATGGGAACCTCATATTCTAATAAATAAATGCTAATAGAAACAATGCTTTGGACTGACTCAATATGACAACATTATTGCATTGTACTTTTTTTAAACTTTAGATTTGATTAGAAGTGGAACACAAAATGAGGTTTTAAGTCATAAATACCAGTGAGACTAGAGGCAAACTACCGATTTTTCCCACTACATGTACTTGAAAGCTGCATATTTTCACCTTGTGTTCCCAAACATTTGTAAGTGCTTTTCTTAGTAAAATTATAACTATGAGAACTGCGTTTTTGTGATTGAGATGACAGAATAAATGATATTGTTTCCTTAATTTTCTTCAGGCAAATTTAAAAGATATATAATGTCAAAATAAATGTTCACAGAAAAAAATGCAAGGTTTTACAAAAATGAATCCTAATTGTGTATTTTTTCTTCTGCAGTGAAGTTTTCCACACTACTCAAGAAAATGACTAACTGCTTTGCTTAGTGCTTTTTTCTCTATTTTATACAGGCCTTCTGAAATGTATCTATGCCATTGAATGAAAACAAAAAAAGCAAAAGAATCACACAACTGGATACATTATGGTTCCAACCTGATTTCAAGTTGGATACTCTACATAGAAAAATGTCAAAGGGGTCTAGAGAAACCATATGGACACCATTAATCAGGAACCTTTTCTTATTCACTGATTTTCATAGCCTTTCTTATTATTAAGCTCAAATTTTGTTGCATGCTGCATCCCTAGGGAATTTTTCTATTCTTTCTCATCTTCTGTTTTTGTAGGAATATATTTTTAAACTTAATCTTTTCTTCTGAATTCCACCCCCATTAGTTGCTGTAGACAGCTTGTCCAAATGCAAACATTTTCTTTTGTAAAATGATATTTCTCTTACAGTCCTAAGGTAATGATTCATCCGAGTCAGGTCTTTTTTATGTATGAATGGTACTTAGTCTTGTGAATAATTAGAGAACATTTTAATGAGGAAACATAACAAGGTAATAATTAAATTGATTATTTATGTTCAAGTTTACAAGTTCTTAAAATCTATGTTGACACAACAATGGTATGTTTGAATGCTTTAAAAAACAGAATTCAATACCGATCTGTTTCAAGGCATTATGATGGGCAGAGCTAAGATATTTGGATTAAATGCCGAATGTTGACAACTCAGTGTCCTTTAGTTTGGCCTTATTTTATGTTCACAACAAACCTTTGTAGAAAGAATTATCATTGTAAGCTTATAGATAAGAAAATTGGCTCAGAAAGTTTAAGAAATGTATTCATGATCTTAATACACATCAATTATTGCATAGAAAATAAGGAGTGATAAATCTATGTTATTGTTATTGTTAATGTTTTCTAGTTGAAAACAATTAGCTTCAACATAAAGGACAAAATTAGGGAATACAGAAAATGTTTTAGGCAAACCTCTAATTGAGAAAAATCATATTCCACGTATGTTCTAACTCACTACAATAATAAATGTAAAGAGTTTTATTAGTTATGTTTCTCACCTAATCAAAATTATGAACAAATAAATGCTTACAGAATGACAGCTATACGATCCTTCTAGCTATGCTAGATATTATCTATGCCAAATAGCCAGCTAACTTTACCTTACTAGGTTCTTCAGAGGCAAACAAGAAGTTACTACTTTCTGTTCCCTAAAAAGATATTATAATACTTCTTCAAAAAGGAATAAAATATTTGCTATGACTTTTAGTCTAAAATCATATGTAGCTCCAAGTTCTGTTAGTTAGGCTTTGTGACCATCGAGAACTTAATCTACTTAGACTTGAAACAGACTAAACTTGTCTGTTTCTTGCACCTTGTAGCCAGGTGTCCAAGTTGAGTTATATCTTGGCTTTCTAAAGGAGAAGGAATAATACCTATGTTTCTATTTACTTCAGAAGCTATATAGGATACTTGAATTTCAAATGGGGAATAGTCACAAACATTTCAGATCAGAAAATCATATGTCCTAGAAGCTATTTTTAAGCTCTTTGCCTGTATATGTAATATTTCTCTCTAGGTCCATGGCCTAATTGTTGCCCTTTCTCAACAAGACTCACCTCTCTTCAGGAGTAAAAACATCTTGGGGTGAGAAATCAATCTTATTATTTGTGGTTATTTTTTACATTTTCTTTGCTTGTCTAATGTCTGTCACAAAGCAGTGATCCAATCAATATGAATAATTTCATTAAATATCTAAGCAATTATTATGTGAATAATCTTTTGCTGAATATTATTGAAATAAAAAGATGAATGGTATAATTTTTATTAAGTAATCTATAGTTTACTAGAGTATATAATTTTAAGATTTGTTTGTATGCAACAAGTTTAATCAGAGTCACAGAACAAAAGCTGCTCAAGTTTAAAAAAATGACTGCAGTTGAGGTAATCAAGGAATGTGCTACTGAAGAAGTACTGTTTGAGATGAGACTTGTAGGAAGGGTAGTATTTCTGCATGTGGAGACATAAAGCAGATTTTAGGGTAAAAGTAAAATGGGAAAGAATATTGAGAAAACTGTTTAGTTTGACTGGTATTACACAATAAAGAATTAGCTAGCCTTTGCCCTTGTTTCCTAAGGGAGGGTCTCTAAATATTTGGAATTTGCCAAGTAATTGAGGTGTCTGTGCCATTCATGGTGATCCCCTTACACCACACCTGAGTTTATGCTAAGAAGATTGCCCAGGATGGGGGCTAGTCATGCCAGAAAGACCGATAAAGTGATTAAAAGTTTGGGGATTTGAGCCACAGAATATCAGCCCAATCTCTGGGAAGAGAAAGGACCTGGAGACTGAGCCATGTGAGTGATGATTCAATCAATCATGCCTATGTAATGAAACTCCGATAAATACTCTGGATACCCTAGGCGAAAGCAAAAATGAGCTTTCCTCCTTAATAATACTCTGTCTTATAACTAAGCAATGTGTTTTAAGGGTAATGTGTCCAGACTCTACGGAAGCTTTGCACTTTGGGAACCTCCCAAACCTCCCTTATGTATCTTGTCTTTGGGATGATCTTAATTTTTATATTTTTTGCTATAGTAAAACTCTAATCCTAAATAAATTATTTTGCTGAGTTCTGTGAGTCATTCTAGTCATTAATCCAAAGGAGGTGGTGGGGACCTCCAAATTTGTAGTAGTTGGTCAGTACTGCACGTGGCCTGGGGACATCCAAGATTGTGGTAGGTTTCTTTAATGGGGGAAGCCTTGTGGAGCACTGTGCCCTCAAGTTGTGAAACTCAGTCTATCTCTGAGCAGTTCATGTCAGAATTGCATTAAGGTGGGAGAAAAGTTATTTCTATATGGTTTATGTTCTAACATATTTTGAAATATGATTGCAGTAGTCTTATATAGTCAACATTATTTTTATTCACTAGATAATAGAAAACCATTGATGGTTTTAGAATAAGTTAATAATGTAAACAGGACCATAATTTAGGAATAATAACATCTGATGCTGTATAGACTGGAATGGATGAGAGCTAGAAGATACTGAAGCTAAGGCCAGGTACAGAATTCTTACTTCAGCCATATCAGAAAAAAATATACGTATAAATTTGGCATTGAAAATAGAAAGAAAGATAAATAATTTGTCCTTGATATTTACTTATTTACTTACTTATTTTTAGATATAAGGCCTCACCACATTGGCCAGGCTGGTCTCAAACTCCTGGCCTCAAGCAATCCTCCTACCTTGGCTTCCCAAAATGCTAGTATTACAGACAAGAGCAGCCACATCTGGCCTGTCCTTGATAATTTAAAAAATGACATTTAAAAAAATGAGAAATCAAAGGAGATGAAGGAGTTTGAAATACTATTTGGATGAATTAAAATAGGAATAGAAAATTCTAGAAGCAGAAAATCTGGTTTATGGATTGATTTGGGGCTTATTAATTTGATCTGCTTTTAGAGTTATTTTTATTTAATGAATTTTTAAAAAAACCTAGAATTCAAAGAGTACTAAGGAAATATAATACTAACACAGTTGATTTTCATAATACAGAGGGGATGTGTTTTGAGATATTCTTATATAGGCAAATCTGTAAATGTCTTTGGGGAATATTTATTAGTTGGAAGTAAATAATAGACGAGATCTTATATCAATTGTTGTCTATCAGTGTTTGTCTTTCACACTGCGTCCTTTTTCACTACTACATTACAAACTGATGTAAGGCTACATGACCTACTCACGACTAGTAAACATTGATTAAAATAATGAATTCAGCAATCATGTCCCTCACAATTTTTTATTCACAGTCACATAATTTAATGCTAGTTCAGTAACTACTGGGGAAGAAATAAGCTAATGTTTGAAAAATTAACTAGAAACCACCTTCACGTTCAGCTTAAATAAATCTGATACTGTAAGTCCAATGAATAGTGATTCTTTCGTACATACTGATATCAGTAACATTATGCAATTACATACTGTGAAATTTCCTTTGACATGTCCCTATTTAAGTTTTTTTTTTTTTTCTTGGAAAATGTTGAAACACTAATCATGAGGTGAAATCTGAAACTAAATGAAAAAGAACAATGTAAAGATTGTGTTCTTCATCTAAAATTTAAACGTGCAATATTTACAATGTGTCCAGAGTGTATCCTCCTTTCTCATTAGCTAAGAAAGAGAAAAATATAAAAGGAATGTAAATTATTCCATATCATGATAGGGAGATAAAGAATATTTCACTACAGATGAGCAAAACTTTATCCTATGCCAGGCAAGCCAAATACAGTTTATGAGTTTGATGGAAGAAATAAAATCATTTTCTGTATTTTAAAATGACCTAAGCTAGTTCCAATAATTGATAACTGACATTAGTATTTCTAAAGTTTGTTTTTAAGACTATTTCATCAATTTCATTTTTATTTTCCACTCTTGCAAACAATAAAAAGTTTCAATCCAGCATGATATGCTCACACCTGTAATACCAGTACTTCAGGAAGCTAAGGCAGGCAGTTCAAAAATATACAATTTGAAATATACATGTATGTATATATTTTATACAATATATGCAATATAACTATGTATATTAATTTGTTTTAAACATACATAAAACTATATAACGTAATATATATCTCAATACACAAGCTATTGTGTCCAGAACTGGTGGGTTCTTGGTCTCACTTACTTCAAGAATGAAGCCACGGACCCTCACGGTGAGTGTTACAGTTCTTACAGATGGGGTGTCCAGAGTTCGTTCCTTCAGACGTTCAGATGTGTCTGGAGCTTCTTCCTTCTGGTGGGTTCGTGGTCTCGCTGACAGGATTCAAGCTGCAGACCTTTGCGGTGAGTGTTACAGCTCTTACAGGTGGCACATCTGGAGTTTTTTGTTCCTCCCGGTGGGTGGGTTTGGGGTCTCACTGGCTTCACGAGGGAAGCTACAGACCTTTGCAGTGAGTGTCACAGCTCATAAAGGCAGAGTGGACCCAAAGAGTGAGCAGCAGCAATATTTATTGCAAAGAGCAAAGGAACTAAGACTCCACACAGCGGAATAGGACACTCCTGGCAGCTGGCTTGCCCAGGCAGCCTGCTTTTATTCCCGTATCTGGCCCCACCCATATCCTGCTGATTGGTCCATTTTACAGAGAGCTGATTGGTCCATTTTACAGAGACCTGATTGGTTCATTTTGACAGAGTGCGGATTGGTGTGTTTACAATCCCTGAGCTAGACAGAAAAGTTATCCAAGTCCCTACTAAGTTAACTAGATACAGAGTACTGATTGGTGTATCTACAAACATTGAGCTAGACACAGAGTAGTGATTGGTGCATTTACAATCCTTTAGCTAGACACAGAGTACTGATTAGTGTATTTACAATCCCTTAGCTAGGCATAAAGGTTCTCCAAATCCACACTAGACTCAGGAGCCCAGCTGGTTTTGCCTAGTGAATCTCTCACTGGGGCTGCAGGTGGGCCCGTCTGCCAGTCCTGAGTGGGGCCTGTGCTCCTCAGCCCTTGGGCAGTTGATGGCACTGGGTGCCAGGGAGCAGGGAGTGCACTTGTCGGGGAGGCTCAGGCCCCAGGGGAGCCCACAGCAGAGGGTGGGGGGGGGTGGGATTGGGGCACGGCCGGCTGCAGGTCCAGTGGCTTGCCCCACAGGGAGGCAGCTGAGGCCCGGCAAGAACTCGAGCAGAGCCCTGGAGGGTTAGCACTGCTGGGGGACCTGGTGTGCCCTCTGCAGCTGCTGACCCGGGTGCTAAGCCCCTCACTGCCCTGGGCCGGCAGCACTGGCCCGCTGCTCACAGTGTGGGGCCCAGGGAGCCCACACCCACGCCCACGAGAACTCACCCTGGCCTGTTAGGGTCCCGCACAGCCCTAGTTCCTGCCGGCGCCTCTCCCTCCACACCTCCCAGCAAGCAGAGGGAGCCAGCTCCACCTCCGCCAGCCCAGAGAGGGGCTCCCACAGTGCAGTGGGGGACTGAGGGGCTCCTCAAGCACCACCAGACTGGACTACGAGGCGGAGGAGGCTCTGAGAGTGAGGGCTGCTAGCACATTGTCACCTCTCACTGTGATTTACTTATTTAAAAGAAAAGAATAAAATGAAATGTTTTTAATATCAGTGGCAGATTGATTATTACATTTTCATTTTAAATGACTTAGGAATCCTTGTTACTTTATCATTGTTCTTTCCCATTAAAAAGACATAAGCACAGAACTCTTCTAATTCTACTGAAGATTAGCCACTGAGAAGAGTTCTCACAAATCACACTTCAGAATAGAGTTACGTTTCAGCTTTAGTTAACTGTTTTTCTTATATATTTCTCTAATTGTCATTTGATATTAAAATGTTTACAGACCACTTCAAGCACAGTAGTATATAAGTACATAACTATTCATTTATTTCTGCCACTTCATGTATCATTTTTCTCCACTGCCCCCATCACGTGCACATACACAAAACAAACTTTAAAAAATGAAATGAAAAATTATGGCTTCCAGCTGCTAGCACAGTCTGTCCCAGCTCTTAAGAAATACATAGTCTAGTAGTGTGAGACAGATAATAAACATGACATGAATGTGACAATTTAAAATTCCAACTTGTACTGTGAAGGAAATAAAGTAGTATGGTGAAGAACGCTTAGAATTGTCAGTCTCCAGCAAGACTACAGTTTTGGATTTAGTAGCATGGTTTAAATTGCTTTGGTTGTTCCCATGATCTGCCATCTGCAAACAACAGACCCAGGACAACTGATAGGTCTGAGGCGCGGTGACTCACGTGCATAATCCCAGCACTTTAGGAGGCTAAGGCAGGTGAATCACTTGAGGTCAGAAATTCGAGGCCAGCCTGGCCAACATGGTGAAACCCTATCTCTAATCAAAATACAAAAATACACTGAGCATGGTAGCAGGCAAATGTAATCCCTACTACTCGGGAAGTTGAGGCAGGAGAATTCCTTGAACCCAGGAGGCAAACGTTGCGGTGAGCCGAGTCATGCCACTGCACTCCAGCCTGGGCGACAGAGTGAGAATCTGTCAAAAACAAAACAAAACAAAACAAAACAAAAACTGAGAGGAGATGAAACTTAGATGTCTTAGCTCAAATAAGCAAAGAGATGTAGTGTTTGTTCCTCTTCTTATTGTTCTATTCAGGCCCTCAATGGCTTAGATAATGACCACCACACTGGGAAGGGTAACCTACTTTACTTATTTCACCAATTCAAATGCTAATCTTATCTGAAAATATCCTCAAACAGACATCCAGAAACAATGCCTAATCTGGGACCCCTATTACTAGATAACACATAAAATTAAGCATCACAGGAGATCATAGCCAAAATTTTAATACATTCAGTTTTTACTCCAAACATAGTGTTGACTGTTATCTAACATTGTATAAAATCAATTTCCTTATTTCAGAAGTATTTATGATACATTGTTCAAACTATTATGTGTTACATTGACATTTTCTAACCAAATTTGTAATCTGTATTTTAAGCATGACAATAAAGCATATTATCATTTGTTATCACATCTTTTACTTGGTCTTTTCAATTCTGAAATGTTATTACTGTATTCATCCATTCACAGAAGATAAACACTTTCTTCTCTTTATGCTTCTTAGTTATTTCATAATATTTCTAGCCTCATTGCACATAATGACTTCGTTAGGAAACTTTGTGTGAAACTTTCCTGCTGTTCTGTAGCCTAAACCAGAAAGGTACAAAAGCAGTGATCAGAGCTGTAAATAGAAATTGCTTGTTGATTACACATTATGAAAAGGCTTAGTTATGGTGTATTTTCACAATATTATTATATCTGACTTTTATCACTTTAAAATGTTTCTAGAACTATTTCCATGTAAATATATAATCATTAATTTCTCATATAGTCCATTTAAATTGGAGAATTCATGAGGATTTATTCTTTCCATAATAAGATAATGGTGCTTATGTATTATACGGCATTCTATTATTTTTCTATTTCAGTATAATATGCATGAAAAACAATACTAATATGATTAAAATTATGATGACATTTGAATAAAACAAGATTTTTTGTGTGTTTCCAAACTTATGAATGCATATAACAGATAATTTTATACACTTTTTTTTAAATATGGCACACAATAATGTATGTGAGTGTGTGTTTACTACCAGTGTCTCTATATCTCTCATTATACAGATGAAGAAAATGAGACCAGGTATGTTTGTTGATTTCTTAATGTACCAATTAGGCCTAGAATCCTCATATCCTCATATATTGGTAATAAAACTAGTACATCACAGTCAATGAAATCAAAATTCAATTTGTTTAAATAGGGCAATACAAAGACAAAGATATAAACCTGTTGGCTATCAATTTTAAAAATAATTAAATATGTAGTGGCTTATTTACTTACATATTTCAGTAAAGAAGAAATAGTTTACTGTTTCTGAAACTTCCCTATAAAAGACAAATGGCAGTGTAGGGGAATAATGTATTTTTAAAAATATGCAAAAATAAAATATGTGACAATAGCAAAGTGGCTGCGAAAGAGAACACGGAAGTACCTGCTGTAATGGTACTGGTTCCAAAACAGATATATAGACCAATGGATCAGAACAGAGACCTCAGAAACAACACCACACATCTACCACCATCTGATCTTTGACAAGCCTCACAAAAACAGCAATGGGGAAAGGATTTAATAAATGGTGTTGGGGAAACTGGCTAGCCATATGCAGAAAACTGAAACTGGACCCTTTCCTTACACCTTACACAAAAATTAACTCAAGATGGATTAAAGACTTAAATGTAAGACCTAAAACCATAAAAACCCCAGAAGAAACCCTACTCAATACCATTCAGGATATAGGCATTGGAAAAGACTTCATGTCTAAACCACCAGAAGTAATGGCAACAAAAGCCAAAACTGACAAATGGGATCTAATTAAACTAAAAAACTTCTGCACAGCAAAAGAAACTATCATCAGAGTGAACAGGCAACCTAAAGAATGGGAGAAAATTTTTGCAATTTATCCATCTGACAATGGGCTAATATCTGGAATCTACAAATAACTTAAATTTACAAGAAAACAACGAACAACCCCATCAAAAAATGGGCAAAGGATATGAACAGACACTTCCCAGAAGACATTCATGCAGCCAACGAACATATGAAGAAAAGCTCATCATCACTGGTCCTGAGAGAAATGCAAATCAAAACCACAATGAGATACCATCTCATGCCAGTTAGAATGGCAACCACTAAAAAATCAGGAATCAACCACTAAAAAAGCAACCAGATGCTGGAGAGGATGTGAAGAAATAGGAACACTTTTACACTGTTGGTGGTAGTGTAAATTTGTTCAACCATTGTGGAAGACAGTGTGGCAATTCCTCAAGGATCTAGAACCAGAAATACCACTTGATCCAGCAATCCCATTACTGGGTATATACCTAAAGGATTATAAATCATTCTACTATAAAGACACGTGTACATGTATGCTTATTGCGGCACTATTTACAATAGCAAAGATTTGCAACCAACCCAAATCCCCATCAATGATAGACTGGATAAAGAAAGTGGCACATATACACCATGGAATACCATGCAGCCATAGAAAAGGATGAGTTCATGTCCTTTGCAGGGACATGGATGAAGCTGGAAACCATCATTCTCAGCAAACTAACACAAGAACAAAAAAACAAACACCACATGTTCTCACTCATAAGTGGGACTTAACCAATGAGAACACACGGACACAGGGAGGGAAACATCACACACTGGGACACGTTGTGGGGTAGGGGAGTAGGGGAGGGCTAGCATCAGGAGAAATACCTAATGTAGATGACAGCTTGATGGGTGTAGCAAACCATCATTGCACATGTATGCCTATATAACAAACCTGCACATTCTACACATGAAACCCCAAACTTCAACTATAATAATAAGAAGAAAAGAAGTACCTGTTGTAACATTTTTATAATACAAGTGTGAAATAGTATGAAAATACTTGAAAGTCAACTATGATATGATAAAACTATATTTAAGACTAGAATAAGGATACATAAAACGTCACTAAAATATAAATTAAAAAGCTATATTTAAAAAGCTAAATAGAGACAACTGAAACATTAGAATGTTTTAAAATTAATATTTTAATTTTGATGCAAATGTTCTAAAACTTACAGTTAAAACTCTATAAACATCATAATGGCTAAAAAAGTGTAGACCAAATTCTTAGTTGCCTTCAAGAAACCCACTTTATATGTAAAGATTTACATGTAGAGACACAAATAGATTTTCTTTAAATCTAAAATAATTATTTTACTAATACTAATCCAAAGAAAACTAGAATAACAATACTATATCAGATGAAGTAGCTTTAGAGCAAAGAGTTTATGGAAAAAAAGGGAAATTGTGTAATGTTAAATACTCAATTACCCAATAAGACATAACAATTCTAAAGGATTTTGTGCAAAATATCTTAGCTTCAAAATAAATGAGGCAACATTGATAGAACTAAATGAGGAAAAAAATCCGTAATTACAGTTGGCTATTTCATTAATTCATAAAAATATTTCAAAAAATTTAAAACTATAGGTTATTATATCTTACCAACATAATCATTCTTCAAAAAATTTTGGAAAATTAACTCCAACAATATGTAAAAAGAGTAATCCATTGTGATCAAGTGAATTTCAGCTCAGAAATGCAAGGTTGGTTTAACATCCAAAGCGAATGTGATCTACTATGTTTACATTCTCACAACATTTTTAAAAAACTATAATCAATATATACAGAAAAAAAGTGACAAAGAATCCTCCATTCATCATTAGGAATGATCAGCAGTTTAGAAATACATAAAATCTTCATCAACCTAATAAAATGTATTTACAGAAACAAGCTTGTTTTTCTTATGATGTACTTTGGGTCCATTTATGTTATCTCCAGTGGTAGAATTTCTTTCTCTTTTAAGGCTGAATAATATTCCATTGTTTGTATACACCATGCTTTCCTTATGCATTCATCCACTGATGTGCATTCAGTTTGTTTCTATATCATAGATATTTTGAATAATACTAAAAAGAATATGAGGAGTTTGGTTATATCTTTAAGATTCTGACTTCATCTCCTTTGGATAAATTTCTGAAGTGGGACAGTTGAAACATACAGTAATTACAGTTTTAATTTTTGAAGAACATCTATAGTGAAATTTCAGTTATGTAAAATAAATTCCAATAATCCACTATGCAACATAGTGCCTATAGTTAGCAATATTGTATAGTAAATTTAAAATTTTCTAAGAGCTTTTATCTCATGTTAAATGTTCTTATCACAAAAAGTAAAATAATAAAATAAAAGTGGTAGAAGGAAACTTTGGGAGGTGGTGGATATACCTATAGCCTTGATGGTAGTTTTATGGGTATATACTTATCTTCAAACTCCAACAGCGTGTGAGTGTTTCTTTTCTCTGCAACCTCACTGGTCACTCTGGTGTGAGATGGTATCTCATTGTGGTTTGGATTTGCATTTCTCTAATGATCAGTGATTTTGAGATTTTTTTTTCATTTGATTCTTGGCCCCATGTATGTATGTCTTCTTTTGAAAAGTGTCTGCCTGTTCGTGTTCTTTGCTCGCTTTTTATGATTTTTTTTTCTTGTAAATTTATTTAAGTTACTTATAGATGCTGGATATTAGGTCTTTGTCAGATGCATGGACTGCAAAAATTGTCTCCCATTCTGTAGGTTTTGTTCACTCTGTTGATAGTTTATTTTGCTGTGAAGAAGCTCTTTAGTTTAATTAGATCCTATTTGTCAATTTTTTTTTTTGCTTTTTTTACAATTGTTATTTGTATCTTTGTTATGAAATCTTTGCCTATTCCTATGTTCTGAATGTTATTACCTAGGTGGTCTTTCAGGCTTTTTATATTTTTGGGTTTTACATAATTTACATGTTTAATCCATCTTCAGTTAAATTTTTATGTGATATAAGGACGATTTCAAGTTTCAATTTCATATGGATTTTCATAGTAGTTTCTGATGGTCATTTTTATTTCTGTGGGGTCACTGGTATCATTCCCTTTGTCATTTCTAGTATTTTTTGGGGGGGATTTTCTCTTTTTCCTTCTTTTTTAGTCCAGCTAGCAACCCATTTATTTTATTCATGTTTTAAAATTGATTCATTGATCTTTTGAATGGTTTTTTATGTCTCATTTTCCTGTAATTCAGCACTGATTTTGGTTATTTTTTGTCTTCTGCTGGGTTTTGGGGTGATTTGTTTTTGATTCTCTAATTCTCTAAGTATTTCTATTTTTTTGATGTGGACATTTAGTGCTATAAATTTAACTGTTAAAACTGCTTTAAAGTTTTGTCCTACAGATTGTGGTATGTTGTATTTTTGTTCTCATTAATTTCAAAGAACTTCTTGATTTCTGCCTTAATTTTACTACCCAAAGCTCATTCAGGAGCAAGTTGTTTAATTTCCATGTAATTGTATTCTTTTCAACGAGTTTCTTAGTTTTGACTTCTATTTTCATTATATCATTGTCTGACAGTGTGTTTGGTATGATTTCAGCTCTATTGTATTTGCTGAGGATTGTTTTATGTGCAATTATGTGGTTGACTTTAGAATATGTGCAATGTGATGATGAATAAAAAGACATATATTGTTTTGTTTGGGGCAAAGGTTTCTGTAGAGGTCTATCAGATTCATTTGGTCCAATGTTGACTTTAGGTCTTAAATATCTTTGTGAATTTTCAGCCTCAGTAATCTGTCTAGTACTGTCAGTGGAGTATTGAAGTCTCCTACTATTATTGAGTGGGAGTCTATGTCTCTTCTTAAGTCTCTAAGAACTTTCTTTATAATCTGGGTGCTCCTGTGTTGGGTGCGTATATATTTAGGACAGTTAGGTCTTTTGTTGAATTGAGTCCTTTACCATTATGTAATACTCTTCTTTATCTTATTTTATCTTTGTTGGTTTAAAGTTGGTTTTGTCTGAAATTAGGATTGCAGCCCCTGCTTTTTTCTGATTTCCATTTGCTTGGTAGATTTTCCTCCATCCCTTTATTTGTAGCCCATAAGTGTTATTTCCTGTGACATAGGTCTCTTGAAGACAGCATACCATTAGATCTTGCTCTTTTAATTCAGCTTGTCACTCTGTGCCTGTTAAGTCAGGCATTTTACTCAGTTACATTATAGGTTAGTATTGATATGTGTAGATTTGATTCTGTCATTGTGTTGCTAGCTGGTTATTGTGCTGGCTTGTGTGGTTGCTTGTAGCATCACTGGTATATGTATTTATGTGTGTTTTAGCATCAGCTGGTAGTGGTCTTTCCTTTTTATATTTAGTGCTCCTTTAAAAATCTCTTGTAAGGCAGGCCTGGTGGTAACAAACTCCCTCAACATTTGCTTATTTGAAAAGGATCTTATTTGTCCTTTACTTAATTTGGCTTGATATTAAATTCTTGGTTGAAGATTTTTATTTTTTTAATGTTTAATGTAGACCCTCATTCTCTTCTTGCTTGTAGGATTTCACATCTAAGTATGCTGTTAGCCTGGTAGCTTTCCCTTTGTAGGTTACCTACCCTTTCTTTCTAGCTTCCCTTAACATTCTTTCTTTTATTTTGACCTTGAAAAATCTGATGATTATGTGTGTTGGGGATATTCTTCTTGTGTAGAATCTTGCAGGGGTTCTCTGTATTTCCTGAGTTTTACTCTTGGCCTCTCTAGCAAGGTCGGGGAAGTTTTCATAGATGACATCCTGAAATATGTTTTCCAATTTGTTTGCTTTCTCCCCTTCTCTTTCACAGATGCAAATGGTTTGTAAAGTTGGTCTCTTTACATAATCACATGTTTCTTGACGGATTTGTTCATTCCTCTTTATTTATTTATTTATTTTTAATTTTTGTCTGACTCTTATTTCAGAGATGCAGTCTTCATGTTCTGAGATACCTTTCTTAGCTTGGTCTATTCTGCTGTTAATACTTGTGAATGTATTGTGAAATTTTTGTATTGTGTTTTTTAGCTCTGTCACATCCATTAGGTTCCTTTTTATACTGGCTATTTCATCTTTTACCTTCTGTATTATTTTACTGTGATTCTTAGTTTTCTTGAATTAGGTTTTGCCGATCTCCTGGATCTCAATGATCTTCATTCCTATTCATATTCGAAATTCTTTTTCTGTCATTTCAGCCAGGTCAGCCTGGTTAAGAACTCTTTTTGGAGAACTACAGCAATAGTTTTGAGAACTCAAATTCTAGCCATTTGAGTTACTGCAGTTCTTGCATTGGCTGTTTCTTATCTCTGCATGTGAGTGTTAATTTAACTGCAGTACAGATTAAGTACAGTCAATAGACTTCTTTTCTGGATATTTTCACAGGGCCAAGGCTTTGTTCAGTGCCTTTATTTGGAGCTGATTTCTTGACTTGAATTTCACAGGAGAGTATTTTAGTGAAGTATTTTTGGTGTGGAAGCTTTAGGGTGTGATCCAGTAGGTGGCATTCAGGTGTACTGGTGAGTTGGTAAATTCTTGCTCAGTTGCATGGCTCCCCTATATTTTCTCATAGTTTCAGTCATGTTTTCTCTCAATGCAATGAAAGTGTGGGCTCCTCTCTTCCTTGAGTGCTGGCTATAGATCACGGCTTGGTGCTTCTTGGCTGCCCACTCCCCAACTTGGTGGAGAAAGGGACTTTAGTAGTCATTGTGGCCAAAGATCTTTTGCTTGTCTCCTGGAGTTTCCACCTCAGAGAGGTAAACGTCCATAATCACTCAGTCCAATCAGTCCAAAATGGGAAGTCTGTGCTGTGGGCCCAAGCCAGGAATTCCCTGTCTGGTGATGAGTTGTGGTTTGGGGGGACAGTGAGTGGGACCTATGGGAGAGTGACTGGCCTCTTCTCCTTGGGTCAACCGCAGCTTGTATAGGGTGTGGATAAGGCACTTCCAGTCTTCGCTGCTTCATTAATTCAAAGATAACAAGGGCAGTTCCACTACAGAGGCAGTGACACAGAGGCTTTCAGTTGCACCTGGCTTCTCTGTCCAGAGCTGATACTAGCTCAATAGCCCTAGAAAGGGATGGCTTGAGGCCTAGGCCTAGAGGATCTGCCCAGTTAGGAGACATGAGAATGGTCACCCATGGAACAGTCTGGCAACTTTTCTGTAGAGCTACTGTGGTATGCTGGCGGTCCACTTCATTTTCTAGTCACTGTGGATTTTCTAGTATCTGGAGGAATCAACAGCGAAGCCTGCAAAACAGCAAAGATGGTGGTCTTCCACTTCCCAACAGTAAAGGCTGCAAAACAGCAAAGATGGTGGTCTTCCACTTCCCAGCAGTGAAGCCTGTAAAACAGCAAAGATGGAACTCCACTCCAGGGAGGTATGGACATGTTGCCAGGCCAAATGCCACTATAGGTGGTTGCTGGGGATCCTGGTTGGGAGGTCCCACACAGTGAGGAGGAAAAATATTGGGGACCCATTTAAAAGAGCAGTCTTGTCATAGCAGCTGTGCTGTGCTGGGGGTCTACCTCAGCCCTGGCAGCCCACCTCTCCAATTGGAAGCTCTGTCCTAGGGAGGTGTAAGGCTGCTATGGGTGGCTGGCTGGAGTTCCAAGCCAGTTTTATCCTATGAGGTGCCGTGGAGGCAGGGCCTGCAAGCTGTTGCTGCTCACCCCCCCTGGATTCAGCCCTTTTTCTAGGGATTTGTACAGGAATCTAACCTCCTGCTTTGCCAGAGTTGTAGCCGCTTTTGCAGGGAAGCCCTGAAAGTCCAGGTATCTAAGTTTCCCAGGTCTCTGCATATGCCTGAATGGTTACTCTGCTGAGATTCCATGTAGCTCTGTGAGTCAGACTGAAGGCCCTGGTGGAGTGAGTTCATGAGGGGATTTCCTGCACAAATTAGTGTTTCAGGGAAATAAAATCCCAAATAGAAGATGGCTCATTTTCAGGCATGTCATTATTGTTCGAGGATTTAGGTCAGAAGTCAACAAATTACAGTTGAAGAGCCAATTCTAACTCTGACATATTAATGTTAAAATGAAGTTTTATTGAAACATGACCATGCTTATCCATTTCCATATTATCTGTGATTACTTTATCATTACAATTATGAGAAGCCATATTACTGGCAAGCCAGTTTATCTGGCCCTTTACCAAAAATACTTGTTGATACCTTTTATAGCAGAAAACATCTTCCTATTTTTATTATTTATACTTTAATGAATATATACATAATATTAGGTGGGAAACAAACTTTTGAATTTAAAATATCATGTAATTTTTATACATCTTATGCTTATTGCTAATTCTATCTCACTATTGTCCTCAAATCTCTCAGGGTATGCATTTTTACCTCTCTATTCTTTCATCAGTGTACCTATATATAATAATTGGATACATCTTAGGATATGTTGATGTTTCACGCAATGCTGATGAACGATTCATTTCTTAAGGAGGAAGTCAAAGTTAAAACATCTCATTGTAAAATGTATGTCACTCTAATATACTTAATTTTGGTCACTTAGCCAAGATAAACTTGGTGTTGCTTTATATTATTTACAGGGTTCAAATTCAATAAGAAATCTCATGTGATCCATGAGTAAGCACCAATGAAATGATCTTACTATTATTTGTATCTTTTCTATAGAAATTAGCTTGATAATAGAAACATTCTAGGTATATACACAGATAAAACAAAGTGCTGCAGGAATAACTCAGAAGCACACTTTTCTTACATTTCACTCTTTGGTACTGCTCTAGGATTTAGATATGACTGTGATCAGAACAATTATGTGTCAAGGTTGTGTACTTTTACTATCTTACAAAACATTCTGTAGACTTTATACACACATGTACTCTTTATAATAAAAAGCCAAACCAGAATTAATGCCAATATCAAATTGCAACTAGCAACCATAAAAGAAAAGTTAAAGTGTAACTTTAACAGTTATAATGACAAAAATCAAAAAAGAAAATTTGCAATATAACTTTTGCAATCTAGATACTTTCTTTCTTAGTATAAGAACCTCTAGAACTTTGCAATGGAGTTTCAAAAGAAAAAAAGGCTTATTTTTTATTCATCCAGGACAAGGCATTCGAGAACAAAAACTAATTAAAAATGCTACACCGACACAATTTCTTCTCTATTCCTATTCATTTAGTGTTAACTGGAAATGAATAACTTCAATGCTAATAAACTATAATGATTTATTACTATCAACTCTATCTTAATGTTGCTTTCAAAATTACTGATGATAAAATTTGCCCAAAATGACCTGTAATAGGAACCAATTATAATTGCCAGTTCATTATAGTATGCATAACAGAGGATACCACATTTTTCACTGAAACACAAAAGACAGAAAAATCTATTGTCTTTACTATTATTCATGAAAATGCCCACTATGTAAATGATATCAGTCTACAGCCAAAATATATTGACTGTGCCCAATCTTATCTGATCTCAGAAACTAAGCAGGATTGGGCCTGGTAGTTTTGAATGAAAGACCACTTGTGAAGACTGGGTGCTGTAGGCTTTCTTTCTTTTCTTTTCTTTTTTTTTTTTTTTGAAAATAATAAAAGTAGCAATAGATGCCATTGTATAGTATAGATTTAATGTGTCTTTACAGACAACTCAGATCTTTTCTTTCCTGTATAAATGGCATGACCTCTTATCTATCCATTGTTCCTTTTTAATATATTAGGACCAAATCAGTATTGGTTCATTTTCATGCTGCTATGAAGAAATATTTGAGACTGGGCAATCTATAAAGGAAAGAAATTTAATTGATTCACGGTTCTGAAAGACTGGGGAGTCTTCAGGAAACTTACAATCATGGCAGAAGTGGAAGCAAACACATTCTTTTTCACACAGCAGCAGGAGAGAAAAGTGCAGTGTGAAGGCAGTGAAAGCCCCTCATAAAATCATCATATCTTATGAGAAGTTACTACCACAAGAACAGCATGGGGAACTGCCCCCATGATCTAATCACCTCCCACGAGGTCCCTAATCAACTCCTACGAGGTCCCTCCCTCAACACATAGGGATTGCAATTTGGATTACAATTCAAGATGAGATTTGGATGGGGACATAGAACCAGACCATATCAAAATCCAAATGATTGGTGAAGTGGAAGTATGACTATCAATTAATAGTTGTATAGGCCGGGCATGGTGGCTCACGCCTGTACTCCCAGCACTTTGGGAGGCTGAGGTGGGCAGATCACCTGAGGTCAGGAATTTGAGACCAGTCTTACCAATATGGAGAAACCTTCTCTCTACTAAAAATACAAAAACAAAAAAATTAGCTGGGCGTAAGGGTGCATGCCTGTAATCCCAGCTAGTCAGGAGGCTGAGGTAGGAGAATTGCTTGAACTCAGGAGGCAAAGGTTGCAGTGAGTTGAGACAGCGCCATTTCACCACAGCCTGGGCAAAAACAGTGAAACTCCATCTCAAAAAAAAAAAAAATTGTATAAATGTTTCCTCCAGATGGTTATTCTGAGATTAATATGAGGTTATCATGCAGCTGTAATTTGTAACTAAGTGAAAAGGAGTAAGCTATATCCACATTTAAAAATTATCTAATTAAAAATTCCCTTCATATTTAATTACAAGAAGGAAAAAGAATGGAAGACTCATTATTATTGCTAAAACTTATTTGATTAGTTATTTGTTTACCAAAAACATAAGACACGTTCCACACATAATTTCTACTTACATTTATGAAATCCATCTAATCAACCCTACTTGTGACTGAACGCATGCATTCTCTAAACAGTTTTTTTATATTCTAGTTTTTATTAAAAATTTACTTTATTGAAGTATGATTGCCATACAAATAACTGTATACCCATCACCTCTAAAACCTCCCTCCTGTGCTGTTTATTTTTATTACTAAGTGTGTGATAAGAACACTTAAAATATGCCAGGGGTGGTAGCTCATGCCTGTAATGGCAGCAGTTTAGGAGCCTGAGGTGGGAGGATGAATTGATGCTGGAGTTTGAGACCAGTTTGGACAACAAAGTGAGGAGTCATCTCCGTAAAAGTATTAAAACATTAGCTGGGTGTGTTGGTGTTCCCAGCTACCTGGAAGGCTGAGGTGGGAGGATCACTTAAGCCTGGGAGGTCAAGGTTGCAGTGAGTCATGATTTTGCCACTACTACATTCCAGCTTGAGTGACAGAGCCAAACCCTGTCTCTAGAGAAAGAGAGAGAGAGAGAGAGAGAGAGAGAGAAACAATGTAAGATGTATCCCCTTAGCAAATGTTTAAATACACAGTATAGTTCACTATAGACATTATGCTCTACAGGAGATTGCTAGAATTCATTCATCTTGCATAATTGACAATTTGTAACTGTTAACTAATACCTCCCCCTTTCTTCTTCCTCCTGAGCCCTGGCAACTGCCATTTTATTCTCTGCTTCTAAGAGTTTGACTATTTTAGACTTACTATATGTTATATATTGATATGGTTTGGCTGTGTCTCCACCCAAAGTTTCATCTTGAATTGTAATCTCCATAATCCCCATGTGTCAAAGGAGAGACCAGGTGGAGGTAATTGAATCATGGAGGAGGTTTCCTCCATGCTGTTCTGGTAATAGTGATTAAGTTCTCATAAGCTCTGATGGATTTATAAGTGTTTGATCATTGCTCCTGCATCATTCTCTTTCCTGCCACCTTGTTAAGAAAGTGCCTTGTTTCCCCTTTGCTTTTCACCATGATTGTAAGTTTCCTGAGGCCTCCCTAGCCATGTGAAATTGTGAGTCAATTAAACCTCTTACCTTTGCAAATTACCCAGTCTAGGGCAGTTCTTTATAGCAGTATGAAATTGGACTAATAGAATCATGTAATATTTTTTCCTTCTATATCTCACTTCTTTTACTTAGCATAATAGCTTCAAGTTTCCTCTATGGTATCACAAATGATGGAGTTTCATAATTTTTAAGGCTAAATATTATATATATATATAAAATATGTATATTTATATATGTACCAAATTTTTAAATTCATGGACAGAAACTTAGTTTGTTACATTATCTTGGCTACTATGAATAATGCTTCAGTGGACATAGGAATGCAAGTTTATCTTCAAGATTCTGACTTCAATTCCTTTGAATAAATATCTGAAGATATTTAGCAGTATTTTTAGCATTTCTAAAGCACTTGGTAGTTCTATTATTAATTTTGAGAGAAATGTTTTTTTTTTATAATGGCTGTACAATTTACATTCTCAGTAACAGTATAATAGGGTTATCTTTTCTATACATCCTTTCTGACACATCTTTTATCTTTGAAAACAGCCATCCTAATAGGTAGTAAGGAGATATCTTACTATGATTTTGATTTGCATTTAACTTATGATTAGTGATGTTGAGTACCTTTTTATATAGTTTTTGGCCATTTATGTGACTTCTTGTGAGAAATATCTATTAAGCTTTTTTGTCCACTCATGGGTACTAACAATTTTTTACTAGACTTCTCACTATTTTCTATCTATGAGAAGATCATGCTATGTGTAAGTAGTAATTGATCAAAGAGATCTTTGCATAATCTTGGCACCCCTGTCAAAGATCAGTTGTCATGGGTTTATTTCTGTGCTCTCTATTCTGTTCCATTGGCCTATATGTCTGTTTTATCCATCACCATATGGTTTTGACTACTATAGCTTTGCAATATGTTTTGAAATCAAGTAATGTGATGCCTTCATCTTTGTTCTGCTTGCTTAAAATTGCTTTGCTTATCAGGGGTCTTTAGTAGTATCATATCAATTTAATTTTTTTCAATTTTTGTAGAAAATTCCATTGGGATTTTGATAGGGGTTGCATTAAATCTTTAGATTGCTTTTGGTAGTCTGGACATTTGAACAATATTAATTATTTTGATCCATGAACATGAGAAGTCTTTACATTTATTTTGTTTGGTTTAATTTTTTCATCAGTGTTTTATAGTTTTCAGTATACAGTATTTTTAAGCCTTTATTTATGTTTATTCCTAAGTGTGTTATTCCTTTTGATGCTATTGCAAATGAGATTGTTTTATTAATTCCTGTCTCAATAACTCATTGTTAATGTATAGAAATGCAATAATTTTGTGTGTTGATTTTGTATCCTGCAATTCTTATCTAATCCTTTTATTAGTTCTAACAGTGTTTCGAAGTGAAAGTGTGTTTACAGTTTTCTACGTATAAGATTGTGTCAATCCTAGCACTTTAGGAGGCCAAGGAGGGCCGATTGCCTGAGCCCAGGAGTTCAAGACCAGCCTGGGCAACACAGTGAAACCTCGTTGCTACTAAAATACTATATATATGTGTGTGTGTGTGTGTGTGTGTGTGTGTGTATAAGCCAGGCATGGTGGCATGCGCCTATTGTCCCAGCAACTCGGGAGGCTGGGGCAGGAGAGTCACTTGAACTGGGGAGGCAGAGGTTGCAGTGATCCAAGATCACACCACTGCACTCCAGTCTGGGTGACAGAGCAAGACTCCATCTCCAAAATTAAAAGAAAAAAGAAAAGAAAAGAAATTTTAAAAATATTGTGTCATTTGCAAACTGATAATTTTACTTATTCCTTTTTGACTGGGCTATCTTCCGGTTTTTCATCTTGCCCAATTGCTCTGACTAGGACTGAAAGAGCCAGGTTGAATAGTAGTAGCGAGAGTAAGCATCCTTCTCTTGCTCTGAATCTTACAGAAAAAGCTTTCAAGTTTTCACTAATTTATTCAGAGTTTTTTTATATCATGAAAGAATGTTGAATTTTGACAAAGGATTTTTCTACATGTATTAAGAAAATCATATTTGTATCCTTAATGATCTTAATGTATAGTATCACTTTGACTAATTTTTGTATGTTGTACCAGACTTTTTCAAAATTTAATGCATATGATTTATTTTAAGAAATCAAGGGTTTTTTGTCCAAATATAAGCTTAACAAGTGCAAATCTAAGAGCCCTTGAAATAAGGAAATTCGCATAAAGGCAGACAGTAAGACAGATAGAAATAAAAGAAGAAATATATTAGCATTAGAGATATATTACCAGATAATTTTCCTTTTGCTTGTTTTTTTTTTTTTTTTTTTTATAAAGCGACATTTTATAATTGTATACATTTATGAAGTATACAGGGATGTTATGATTAAGGAATACAATGTAGAATAAAATCAAGCTATTTAACATATCTATCACCTCAAATTCTCAATGTTTATGTGGTGGGAACATTTGCAATTTGCTCTCTTAGCAATTTTGAAATTTATAATACTCTATTATTAACTATATTTATAATACTGTGTAATAGAACTAAAAAAAAAAAGAAAAACATATTTTTCCTTTCTAACTGAGATTTTTCACCCTTTATACATAATCTCCCAATTTTCCTCATCCTGCAGACTCCATAACCACCATTCTAACTTCTGCTTCTATGGATTCAATTATTTAGATTCCACATATAATAGAGAATAGGCAGTATTTTAATAAATAACGTTTTATCAAATGTGCATAAACGTTTAAGAAGCATAGGAACAAAATATTTTTAAAAATAAATTTATATTAATTAATATTTTTAATAATTCCAATCTTTTAAATTTAAAATAAAATTATGAATATATTCTCAAGAAAAATCTAAAAATGTTTAATGACATCATTGCAATACACAACTTCAAGAACTAAATCTTGCCTATATTCTGAAATTATTTGTGCTATTGTAGTTGATACTAGTGTATAGTACAATGTAGATAATATCATGTAAGAAAAACATGTTAGGTATATAAGAGTAATTTTTAAAATCCTCTCATTATTTCTACTCCATCTGGAACTGGCATACAAAATAAAAGAAAAACATATTTCATTTTTAATCTATGTGGATATCCTATTGATATAGCAATATTGTTTGTAAAGACCATTGCTTTTCCTGCTACAAGATCATGTTTAATGATCATGTAAGTGTGTTTGATTATAAACTATTTTTTTCTATTAAACTATTTCTCTATTCTTCCACCAAAGAAACACTGAAAGTTCCTGCTTTAATAAAGCATATGTTACAGTGGGCAAAATAAATAAAATAAGCTGAATATTTTAAGAGAATAGTAAGTATTATAAAGAAAATAATACAGGTCAAATGATAGAGAGCTGTAGGAATAGCTGTAGGAATTGGGTAGTCAGAAGGAGCTTTATTGAAAAGGCTGCATGAGAAAGTTGAATACAATAAGAGGCAGTCCATAAAAACTGTGATGTGATACTATTCCAGAGGAAGTGAATAGCAAAATACCATGGTTGATGCAGGAATAAGACTGATTGGGTGGAGGCCAAAATCTGTAGAGCATTATTAGCTGGGTTAAATATGTTGGGTTCTATTTTTCATTTCAGGGGAAGATTTGGGAAAAATTTAAGTTTGGGTTGGGTAAAATTGTCTAAAACTTTTAAAGATTACTCTGCCACATAGAAAATTAACTGTAGTAGATCAATTGTAAAAACAGGGCAAGAAGTTTGGTGGTTATTCAGGTAGCCCAAATAATAATCACTGATGTAAATACTTAGATATTAGTACTAGAGGTGGTTAAATTCTGAAAACACTGAGAAATTAGAGATAAGGGGAGTCACTGTTAAAATGGTGGTATAAACAAAGAAATGAAGGAAGACTTCTAGAATATAACCTATAGAATGTAAATGAATACTGATGCCATTAGCTGAAAATGAGAAGACAGGAGAAAGTGTATGATTAGCAGGATTGGTATGGATCTTGAGTTCAAGCCTCAATAATTCTTTGTTGGATTGTTTCTATTTATATTTCTTCTCTCCTAGTGTATAACACAGTCTTACAAGTTTGCCAATGTATAGTTTATATACATGTGGGTAAAATGTACAACTTGACAAGTTTTGAGATATATTAAGTGTACATCTCCATCTATATATTTATATTTTCATGAAAACAGCACCAAAACTAATATAAAAAATATACCCATTAGCTGCTCATTCTCATATCCACTTGTAATCTCTCACTCTTTTCCAGCCCTCCCTCATGTCCAAGAAACCAAGCGCCGCTCTGCTTTCTGTCAGAATAAGGTTTGTTCTCTTGGTTGACTGAATTTTTTCATTCAGAATAATTATTTTAGCATACATCCATATTGTATATAATCAACAAAAACAAATCAAATATATTTCTAACAGATAAAAGGCATTTCTTTGCAGGCATATATCACAACTTATTTATCTATTTACCTATTGATGGGAATTTGAGCTGCCTCCAACCAGTGGCTCCTACAAAGAAGGGTAGTATGGACACTTATGTACATATATTTGTAAAGACATACACTTTTATTTCTTGTGAGTAAATACTTAGGAATATAGGAGACTGACCCATATAGAAGTGTGTTTAATTTTTAAAAGGAATTTTCAAAGCGTGTTTTATTTTGTTTAGTTCTACCAGCAGTATATGAGACTGAATTACGGTACATTCTTACCAACATTTGGAATGGTCAGGATTTATAACTTTAGCCATCCTGATGTGTTTATAATGATATTAGTGATTTTAATTTTCATTTTCCAAGTGAGTTATAATATTTATTTTCCTGTGCTTGCTTGCCATTTTTTCCAGCTTCATTGAAATATAATTGACAAATAAAAATTGTATATATTTAAGATATATATGGGATGCTTATACATAACACACGCACACATTACCATGATAAAGCTATTAAACATATCCATCATCTCCCATAGTTACTTTTTCTGTGGTAAGAACACAAGATTAACTCCTTTAGAAAATGTCAAATGTATTACACAGTATTATTAACGATAGTCACCATGATGTACATTAAATCTCTCCAAACTTATTCATTCTGCAAAACTGAAAGGTTTTACCCTTTGATCAGCATCTTCCCAATTACTCCCATGCTCCAGTCCTTGAAAATCATTATTCTATAAGACTTCTAGAAAATAACCTACAGAATGTAAATGAATACTGGTCCCAGCCCTCCCTCTCTGCTTTTATAAATTTAACTTCTTTAGAATCTACACATATTCATACAGTTTTTGGCTTCATCTGTCTCATTTCATTTAGAATAATGCTCTCTACGTTATTTCAAATAGAAAGGTTTCCTTCTTTTTTAAGTCTGAGTAATACTCCATTTGTGTGTGTGTGTGTGTGTGTGTGTGTGTGCATCTGTGTACCACATTTTCTTCATCTGCTTATTCATGGATAGACATTTTGGTGTTTCCAAATCCTGACTACTGTGAATAATGCTGCAATGAACGTAATAGTGCAGATACCTCTTTGAGATTCTGATTTCAACTGTTTTGACTATATATCCAGAAGTGGGATTGCTTGATCATATAGGCAATCTAGTCTTAATTTTTTAGGAGCCTCCATATGTTATCCATAGTGGCTATACTAATATATATTCCAACCTGCAGTATACTAGGGTTTCCTTTTCTCCACATCCTCACCAAAATTTATCTTTTGTATTTATGATAATAGCTATTCTAACAGGTGTGAAGTGGTATCTCTATGGTTTTGATTTAGACTTCCCTGATGATTAGCAATGTTGGGCACCTTTTCATATACCTAATGGTCATTATATTGGCCGTTTTTTAAATGGCCTACTCTGGTCGTTTAAAATGTCTACTCTGGTCCTTTGTCTATTTTTAAATAAATGTCTACTCTGGTCCTTTGTCTATTTTTAAAATAATGTTATATGTGGAGGTTTTTTTCTGTACTGAGTTGTCTTTATTTTGGGTATTCTGGGTAATTAATATTTGGGGTATTATCCTATGTTTTAGTCAAGGTTCTCTAGAAAGACAGAATTAATGGAATATATATATATATATATATACACATATATATCTGAGGAGTTAATTAGGTATTAACTCACAAGAGCACAAGGTCTCACAATAGGCTATCTGCCAGCCGAGGAGCAAGGAGAGCCAGTCCGGATTCCAAGACTGAAGAACTTGGAGTCTGATGTTCAAGGGCAGGAACCATGCAGTACAGGAGAAAGATGTAGGCTGGGAGGCTAGGCCAGTCTCTCTTTTCACATTTTTCTGCCTTCTTATATTCTAGCTACACTGGCAACTGATTAGATTGAGCCCACCCAGATTAAGGATGAGTCTGCCTTTCACAGTCACTGACACAAATGTTAATGTCTTTTGACAACACCCTCGCAGACACGCCCAGGATCAATACTTTGCATTTTTCCATCCAATCAAGCTGACACTCAGTATTAACCATCATAAATCTATCCTTTGTCAACTTGAATCCATACACATCTCCTGAGATCATACATAATCTTCAAATAAAGACAATAATAAGGTCGTAAACACACCTAACATAACTATCCTTTCTACAACCAGAAATGCACCGATCCCCAACACAAATACTATTACATAAAGTTAACAATACTTAAATGCTGATGTGAAGTCAATAAATCTTATATCACATGATATAGGAGAAAGGAAATAAAATGAAGATATTTTCTTAGTACAAATGTATACATGCAAAAACATGTTTTTAACAAAAGAAGGCTGAAATAGTCATGATAGTTACAGTCCTCGTTTCTGCAGCAGGTCATGTGGTCGTAGCTGTTATTGATAACTGACTGCCTTCTTCTACTACCCATTGTTAATTACCTTTGTCTTCAGCAAGCACCTTGGTAGGTCATGGTTTGTTTCCTTCTGGAGTGACCCAAACCTTCATTCCTGAATCGTCTGGGCCATTTGTAGTCCTGCCTGGATTGGGCTGTTACAGTTTCACATTGACCTTAATAACAGGGCGTGGTAATAATAAGAGACACCCTAACGGGTCTCCTCTGTTCCATGCAAACTTTCCCTTATCCCTATTGTGGAGTAGTGGACTGATTTCATCTTGATAGTCAGGTCAATCCCTCCAGTCAACACCATAACTCCCTTCTTGGCTGTTGACTTAAAGGTAGGAGAAGCCCAAAGTGTCCAGGTGGCAATCTTTACTTCCAGTTTAATTGAATCATTGTTGTATCTCTTGGTGGCAGCAATCTTTCCTCTGGAACTAAGACCTCTAGGCCAGCAGAACGTAATGCCACGGGAACAGAAAGCAAAATTTTGCTAGTGGATCACTAGGGGAGATGGTAAGTGGTGCCACTTCCTCTTCCACCCCTTGATTCCTGGACCCATGAATCCTGGCTATGGGAGAAACAGTACCATATATTGGATGCTGATTCAGAGCATACACAGCCTTCTGGAGAACTTCGCCCCAACCCTGCAAAGTATTATCACTTAGTTGGCATTGTAATTGTAACTTCAAAAGGCCATACCACCATTCTGTCAATGTAGCTGCTTCAGGATGATGGGAAACATGGTAAGACCAGTGATTTCCACGAGCTTGAGCCCACTGCTGCACTTCTTTAGCTGTAAAGTGAGTGCCTTGGTCAGAGGCAATGCAGTGTGAAATACCATGACAATGGATAAGGCATTCCGTGAGTCCACCGGTGGCAGTCTTGACAGAAGCATTGCATGCAGGATAGGAAAACCCATATCGAGAGTAATCGTCTATTCCAGTGAGGACAAACCTCTTCCCTTTCCGTGATGGAAGAGGTCCAATATAATCAACCCGTCACCAGGTAGTTGGTTGATCACCCCAAGGAATGATGCCATATTGAGGGCTCAGTGTTTGTCTGTGCTGCTGGGATTCAGCAGTGGCCATAGCCAGGTCAGCCTTGGTAAGTGGAAGTCCATGTTGCTGAGCCCATGCATAACTTCAATCCCTGCTACCATGGCCACTTTGTTCATGAGCATATTGGACAATGACAGGGATGTCTGGGGAAAGAGGCTGAGTGGTGTCCACAGAATGGGTCATTCTATCCACTTGATTATTAAAATCCTCCTCTGCTGAGGTCACCTATTGGTGAGTCAAGTAGTGAGTCATACGTGATACAAATATCTTCAGCTTTTGACCATTCAGAGAGGTCCATCGACGTACCTCTTCCCCAAATTTCTTTATCACCAATTTTCTAATCATTCTTCTTTCAAGTCCCTGACCATTCAGCCAAACCAATGGCTACAGCCCATGAATCAGTATATAATCTCACATCTGGCCACTTTTCCTTCCATGGAAAATGCACAACCAGGTGCACTGCTTGAAGTTCTGCCCACTAGGAAGATTTTCCTTCACTGCTGCCCTTTAGGGATGTCCTAGAAAGGGGTTGTAGTTTTGCTTTCAGTGGAACCTGCATATTGTCCAGAGTCATCTGTGAACCAGGCCCTAGTCTTCTCTTCCTCTGTCAATTGATCATGGGGAAATCCCCATGAGGCTATTAGTGCAGGCTGGAGAAGAGAAGGCAGGGTAGCAGGAATGAAGACCATGGGCATTTGAGCCACTTCCTCATGTAATTTACTTGTGCATTCAGGACCCGCTCGAGCCCGATCACATATATACTACTTCCATTTTATGTTGGTATGCTGATGTGCATGATCCACTTTATGGCTGGATGGGTCAGAAAGCATCCAGTTCATGATAGGCAGTTCAGGTCACATGGTGACTTGATGACCCATAGTTAACATTTAGTTTCCACCAAAGCCCAGTAACAGGCCAAGAGCTGTCTCTCAAAAAGAGAGTAGTTATCTGCAGAAGATGGCCAGGCCTTGCCCCCAAATCCTAGAGACCTCCGCTGTGATTCACCTATGGGGGCCTGCCAAAGGCTCCAAACAGCAACCCTATCTGCCACTGACACAATGCATCATTGGATCTGCTGGATCATATGGCCCAAGTGGCAGAGCAGTTTGCACAGCAGCCTGAACCTGATGCAGAGCCTTCTCCTGTTCTGGATTCTACTCAAACCTGGCAGCTTTTCAGGTCACTGGATAAATGGGGTGGAGTAACACACCCAAATGAGGAATGTGTTACCTATAAAATCCAAACAGGCCCACTAGGTGTTGTGCCTCTTTCTTGGTTGTAAGAGGGGCCAAATGCAGCAACTTATCCTTCACATTAGAAGGAATATCTCAACAGGTCACACACCACTGGACCCCTAGAAATTTTATTGAGGTAGAAGGTCCCTGAATTTTAGTCAGATTTATTTCCCATCCTCTGGCGCACAAATATCTCACCAAGAAGTCCAGTGTGTTCGCTACTTCTTGCTCACTGGATTTAATCAGCATAATGTAATAAATGTAATGGACGAGTGTCGTATCTTGTGGAAGCAAAAACCATCAAGGTTTTTTCAAATAAGATTATGACACAAAGCTGGAGAGTTGATAGTTAGGAGAGTAGAGGTATATTGGATATTGGATGAGTTAGGACAGTAGAGGTATATTGCTGGCCTTTCCAGCTGAAAGCAAATTGCTTCTGGTGGACCTTATGGACAGGAATGGAGAAAAAGGCATTTGCCAAGTCAATGGGTCCATATCAGGTACCAGGAGATGTGTTAATTGGCTCAAGCAATGAAACCACATCTGGTACAGCAGCTGCAACTGGAGTCACCACTTGGTTAATCTTGTGATAATCCACTGTCATTCTCTATGATCCATCTGCTTTCTGCACAGGCCAAATGAAAGAGTTGAATGAGGATGTGGTGGGGATCACAACTTCTGTGTCTTCCATGACCTGGATGGTGGCGCTAATCTCCACAATCCCTCCAGGGATGTGACATTGTTTTTGATTAACTATTTTTCTAGGTAGAAGCAGCTTTAATGGCTTCCATTTGTACTTTCCCACCATAATGGCCCTCACTCTACCAGTCAGGGAGCCAATGTGAAGGTTCTGCCAGCCGCTAAGTGTGTCTGCCAATTAGGCATTCTGGCACTGGGGAAATGACCACAGGATGAGCCCAGGGACCCACTGGATCCACTGTAAGTTGAACCTGAGCTTAAACTCCATTAATTACCTGACCCTCGTATACCCCTACCTTAACTGAAAGACCACAGTGACTTTTTGGGTTCTCTGGAATCAATGTCAGCTCAGAGCCAGTGTCCAGCAGTCCTCAAAATGTCTGACCATTTCCCTTTCCCCACGCACAGTTGTCCTGGTTAAAGCCTGGAGGTCTCCTTGGGACAGGATGGGAGAAAGATTAACAGCATAAATTCTTGGTAATGTAGTGAGGGCTTTCCTCAAGGGGATCTGGCCTCCCCTTCATTCATGAGGTTCTGGGTCTGTAAACTGGCTCAAGTTTGGAAATTGATTGAGGGGCCGTGGTTCTCTGTTTTTAGAATTCACGTTAGTCTTTTCTATATTCGACCTAGAAGTTTTCTGTTTATATAAATTAAGTAGGAATGCAGTAGTAGGCTTCCTATCAATTTCACTTGGAACACTGATTAATTAGCCAGTGTCAGAGCTCTACATGAGTCAGACTATTCTGATTGCTGCTTTGCCTCTGCTGTCCATTATGGTAGCTTCATCCACCTTGCCTTTGGTGGTTGAGTGCTGCCTCTTGGCCCTTGCCACCTTTGTGTCCAATTATACACATTATATTTATTTTTATTTTATTTTGAGATGGAATCTCACTCTGCCGCCCAAGTTGGAGTGCAGTGAGGTGATCTCGGCTCACTGAAAGCTCCGCCTCCTGGGTTCACACCGTTCTCCTGACTCAGCCTCCTGAGTAGTTGGGAACACAAGCACCCGCCACCACGCCCGGCTAATTTTTGCATTTTTAGTAGAGACAGGGTTTCACCGTGTTAGCCAGGATGGTCTCAATCTCCTGACCCGGTGATCTGCCCGCCTCAGCCTCCCAAAGTGCTGGGATTACAGGTGTGTAATAACCACCACACGCCCGGTGTATACCCATTATATTTCAATTTTGTAGTTCAGTGACTATAGTTTCCTCTGTTAGATCTGACATACAGAGAAGAGCAATTACAGGACTCTTCAAAGATGCAGGTGCTGCCCTCAGAAAACTATCTTGCAAAGTTTTGGTGAAGAGTATATCTTCTGGACTCTCCCAGCTAATATGAGTAGGTCCAAAGTGCCTAATCCATTCCACCATTCCAATATCCCTAAGCCTTTGGATCCCTTCCTCTATGTTAAACCAAGGGAGATTAGGCATTTCTAGCTCACTCACAGTGGGACATCTTTAATCTGTATTTCAGTTAACCAAGCAAATAAACTATTAGAACCTTTTTAATGCTCCGAGCAGCAATATTGAATTCAAAGTCCCTACTTACTGGGCTCCAATCAATAAATTTAGTCTTATCCAACTCTATGTTCCTTCCACCATTATCCCATACCTTTAATATCTATTCCCATGACTGTTCTCCAGATTTCTGTTTATATAAATCAGAAAACTCAAGCAGTTATTTTCAAGTACATCACACCTCTAGTCTAAATTACACTGAATTGGTTTTGCTATTAAATAACATGGTCTTGAGGAAACATCATTTCCTCTCTGGAATATAATCTTGTTTGTAAAATAAGTAAATAGAGTGAGGTTCCTTTTAAATCTGTTCTTCAATGATTTATATGTTATTTGCATACAGTTTCTTGATAAGCGGTGATATGGTGCATGTGATGCTGTGAGATAATACATACACTCTGTATCCTTTCTTTTTCCCTTGTTATTAAGGGGGATCAGAGTTTTATTCTTTTTTATCATAATTTTTTGAGATGAAGGATGAGGGTAAGATCTTGATTTTATTTGTCTAGGAATAAAGCATACAAACTGTGGATTCAGCCAATAAATGTGTCCCAATAAACTTCTGAACTAGGAGATCATAGGATGAGATCCCCACATTTCAATTTCAGGCTTCTTAGGAGAAAGAAGTTACAGCTTAAGAATTGAAGAAAAGATTTTTAACAACAGAGTCACTCATGGGAAGTTATATAAATGAATTCAGATTTTGTTCATTCCTGGTTTAGTACATTTCTGTCATCTCAATCAAAATCAAGATAAAATGTTAACATCTGAGAATTGTATTTAAAGTCAGTATATCATATATGCATAAAATAATTGAAATAAAAATAAATGCAAAGAGATTGAATGATGTAGTTAAATAAAGTTTGTGCTATAACATTATTGAGACAGCCAAAGTATTTTTTGGAGCCATATTTAATACTTAGGAGAATGCTGGTGAAGAATAAAGTAGAGCTTGTCTTGATTACCAGAATTTTTTAGAAAAACATAAATTTATATGGAAAATTCCTAGAAGTCTATATTCAAAAACAAACAAACAAACAAAAACCACTCTGACAACACAATCTGTTTTTTATATACAGCACAGGAGCTGATCAGAAATGGAAGATACACACACGGGAACATTTACCCTTAGAAGAAAATAATCATATACTAGTTGGGGAACAACATCTGCTCAGCTAGCTGCTGCTGATCAGTTGTGTCACCCAGGAGAGAAGAAAAACCTCAGGGAAAACAAGCATCAGGGACGTGATGCAAGTCAAATTAGAAAAGCAGTTCCTTTAGAATAACAAGGATTTGCAGCTTCCGAGTCTAAATAGTCTAGGGAAATTAAGGTGTTTTCCCTAAGGTGAAAAACCAAAATCTGGCTATATTTTACTGAGGACTAAGCCTCAAATATCTTATTGAAACTCTGCATTATGAACCAATGATGGCTAGGACCCAGATTTTTTTGGATATTCTTAGGAAAATTTTATGTTTCCTTCAACAGTCCTATTCCTCAAAATTAAAATTCACTATGCCAATTTGCATGCCTGAAGTTAACAGTTAATTCTAAAATTAAATCTATATCAGTAATTCTTTTATTTTCCTTTGGGGTTATTAGAATTAAACATGCCAAAATCACGCCATTGCTTTAATATGTTTGCTCCAAGGGATAAATGCACCTCTCTTTGCTTTCCAAAGACTCTAATTTAGTTGCCAATAAATAAGTAAATACATCCATAAAATTATTTAAAATTTTTATTATGACCAGTGTACACATACATATAAAACTGAATGAGTGATTTGAGTAACAACATAAAAATCACAATCTATTACTAACTGCATACTTTTCATAACGACAAAATTGTACTAAATTTCATATTCATTTGCATACTCTTCAAAAATGATTTTGCCACATGGCACAATATTTTCATTTTTCAGAATTTCATGCTTCACAGTTTTATATTTTTTTCAGTTTAGATGCAACTGACATCTTGATGAATTCAGCTATACAGCATAAGTCACTATTTTTTGGATAACTGAATGTTAAGCAACTATTTTGTTAATAAAATAATTTCAATGTGATCATACAGAAACAACCTTTATATTACCAATTTAAGAGGCTTATTTTGTTTAAATAACTAAATGCGTCTGTGTTAACTTGTTTACTTTCTTATTTCTTATTATTTCACTCCCTATATTTCTGATTACGTTCTTTGAAACCTATACCCAAAGTTTCAGGACTGAATATACATCTTTTAATTACATACATTATATATTTTACATATATATATGTGTGTAGAAGAAACATGCTTAATTTTAGAACACTCTGAAATATATTGAATCCCTTATCTAATTTATTGCTTCTTTTTAGTGGAAAAGTGTCTTTTAATCATTTAGGAGAAGCAACATTCTTAGAGTCAATCGCAAACACACACAAAAATAATCTTTTTTCCTTCAGAAAATTGAAGTGCATTCAAGTGATGGTTGTTATACTTTTTTATTTGCTAAAGGATGAGAAATTTCATAAAATTCCATGTGTGCTTATTAACTATTGTCTTT
Organism: Mandrillus leucophaeus; assembly: GCF_000951045.1. NCBI lineage: Eukaryota > Metazoa > Chordata > Mammalia > Primates > Cercopithecidae > Mandrillus > Mandrillus leucophaeus. Next base: position 706,031 of record NW_012105209.1, on the reverse strand, counting down.
TAGCTTCAAACCCATCTTTCTATAAGTGATTTGTCCTGCTGGGGCTGGGACTAGGACATCACATTTTCCCTTGCCGGTTGGTCCCTGTTATATCCTGTCTGTGGTGGGTGGAGTGTGGGGGCGGTGTTAGGAAAGGATAGCATTGGGCTTGAGGAAGGAAAACAGCTCTGTTTCTTTTTGTTTGCTGTCTGTTCCTGAAAGCTTTACAGAGGCAATAATTGGACACAAAGGCAGTGGGTATCCGTTTTAGTAACAACAATTTGTTTCAATTTCCAGTTATTTTCTTTTTTTTTAGATTCCCTAAACCAGCCTCATTGTGTCCCCTTAAGATACCACATCAGCCAAGCTCTAACCACTCCTCAGAAATCCATACTCAGTTTCCAGTGGGTTTCTCCTCCAGCCTACTAAGGTATTTGTCCAGCCAGTGCGGACCCATTCTTCAGAGACTGGGTCTCAGCTCTGCCCCGAGATTTTTTGTTTCCTCAGTTCCAGGGATAGCAATTGCTTTATGAGATTACCATCTCTGTAATACCTCAGTGCTCTAGTTTTGCTTCTAATACATGTGTAGACAATTTCTTATGTATTAAAATACCTGATGTGATTTTTATTTTCTGGAGTAACCTTAACTGAAACACCATGACTAAAGTGCCCTAAGAATGACCTTCATGAATTAAGATATTTTTTCTTTCACAGTAAACATGGCTTCCGGTAAGTTTGCCTTTATTATACTGTAGCCATCAATAAAAACACTCCTGTGGTTGTTCCTGTTCAAATCCAAGTTTCTTTGTCCCTTTACATTATGAAACATATTAGATGAAAAACAGTGAAGTTTTGTTTGTGGTTTTGGGACTGTATTATAGAAAGGATGATCTTCCCCCTTAATTCTTAAAACAGCACAATGCATAAAGATTATGAAATATTATAATCTTTATCTAAACACTGACTTAAGCTGACAAGGTTTCATTTTTGAATTCAGTATTTTAAACTAGATTTTAAAGTTTAGTTTCTTCAAGCCAAATAAAACAAATCACTAATTCTTATTCTCTCCACTCCTATGTATCTTGTGCATAAATCTATGGAGTATTTTAGACAGAGAATGTGCTGCTTTACATTCTTCCCACTCAATACATGTTAAACTAAAAGGTCCAGAAAGGATATCATTGAGTGAAAAGAAATACTGAAAAGGCCAGTAACATCAGAATTTTCTAATACTAGAATACATTAAAGGGAGAAAAGAACATAAATAAATTCAAAAGATAAATTTAAAGGGGTGATACAAAACTTAAAAAGTGCTATTGTCTAAAAAATATGAGTGCATGAGTAATACATCTCGGTGTATCCTAAGGATGTAGCAATATTGTCTGAAATAATAAAGAAGGGAATCCATGGAATCCATATATCTTTTGGAATGTACACAAACACAAACACATACGAATATACATCTGTTTAACATTGTCTGAATAAGGTGAATAATGGTATAGCCCATGACCCAACTCTTCCATTCTTAGGGTTTGTTTTATCTCACAAAATTTCATGCCCTAATATCCATGTAAAACAGGCGTAGAGCAGCATTTAGGATAGCCTCAAAATGAAAACAACCCACATATTCATCAGCAGTGAAAGGGATAAATTGTGTCATATTAGTATAATTAAATACTATTCAAGAAGCCACAAAAGAGAACGTATAGTATGGTTTTATTTATGTACATTATCAAAACCTGATAAAACCAAACTACATTGTTTTACTCAAAAAAATGGAGTACCTATAATCTTTTCCAAGTCAGAGAATTATAACTGTTCTTTACCATGTTTATTTATGGGTGTTTTGTTTTGCTTTGTTTGGAGATGGAGTCTCACTCTGTCACCAAGGCTGGAGTGCAATGGCACAATCTCGGCTCACTGCAACCTCTGCCTCCCAGGTTCAAGTGATTCTCCCACCTCAGCTTCCCAAGTAGCTTGGACTACAGGTGTGTGCCACCACACATGGCTGATTTTTGTACTTTTTAATAGAGACATGGTTTCACTATGTTGGCCAGGTTGGTCTTGAACTCCTGACCTCAAGTGATCTGCTGGCCTTGGCCTCCTAAAGTGCTGGAATTACAGGCATGAGCCACCATGCCTGACGTATGTATGTGTTATATACTATTTCATGTATACGTTATTTTTCAAAATACTAATTTATATAAAACTAATTTTATTTTGCAAACTTAATTGCAATATTCTAGAACATTTTTAATTTCAAGTTACTTTTTAAAGACTTCTTTTAATTTTGGTTTTCATTTTTATTTTTCAACTTCATTGAGGTAGAATTTATATGCAACGAAATGCACACATTTTAACTTTACAGTTTCATGAGTGATGGCAACTACATACAACATTGTAAACTTGTAATTACTACCTCCACCTAGAAGTAGATAGTTCCATCACACTAAATAGTGCTCTTCTGCCTTTTTGCAATGATGCCTACACACATGCATGCACACAGTCCCAGGTAACCACTGATCTAGGTTCTGTTAGCAGAGGTTAATAAAAATGGAGTCCTGCAGGACTACAGTAAACATACTTTTATTCCTGGCTTCTTTTGTTCAGCATGTTTTTGAGATCCATCTATGCTTTTAAGTGTATCAGTAGTTTATATTGCTGAGTAATTGACTACTTTGTATACGGCAAATGGATAAAACGTTTCTGATATATAGATTTTTGGGTTACTTTCAGCGTGAATTGCTAATATTTGTGTAAAATTTCTTATTTCTCTTGGATATTACTTAGGAGTGGAATTGCTGGGTCACATAGAAAGTATATTTTTTCGAAAAGGCATCACGCTATTTTCCAAAGTGATTTTATCATTTTACACTCTCGTGAAAATGCCTGCAAGTTCTAACAATGATACATTCTGGGCAATACTTAGTATTTTTTTTATATTATGGAGATGTAGGAGTGTAAGGATTCTTTGTATCTACTGCACAAAGGCCCTTTATCATACATATGTGCAAATATTTTATCCCAATTTATGACAACTTTTTAAATTGTTTGAAAAGAATTTTTAGAGTATAAGTTTTTAATTTTCATTAAGTCCACTCTATCAATTTTTTATGTTGTGCCCTAATGATTTTTTGCTAAAACATGTCAGGAAGATTTTCTCTTTATTAACATTTTGTCAGATTATATATATATTTATATTTATATTTTTTCCATAGTATGAGGTCTCAAAGGCCACTGTAACTCCAGAATTGCGAAGGTCAATAGGTCCAAATAAAATGTCCTGGAACATCAATTGGAATGGAAGTCACTATTCCTTAAGAATACTATCTCAGAATTAGGAAGCCATGAGAATAAGTCATTTAAGGTTTTCAGTTTATAATTATTCATGTTATAATAATTACCACGTGTCAGGTAGTATTCTATGTGCTTTACAAATATTCCTTATAAAATCCTGAAAATCATTCTATAAGATAGTGATTTACTAATTTTACAAAGGGACAAAGTAAAGCCCACAAATCTTTCATAAAATCATTGACTCATACATAGTGCCAGAATCCTGGAAGGCCGATTCCAGAGCATATTCTCTGAACCACTATACATGTTTTACCTTACCGCCGGTTGAGTATTTTCCACAGTTTCTTTGTCAAGTCTATCTCTTCTTATTTAACTCAACATAGTTTAACATCCTACACCTTGGTGAGTCCTGAGTATGAATCCTATAAAATTAGGTCCCTGTTTATGGAAGACAATTTTTTTTTCTGATTGATTTTTGTTTGTTGACTTTTTCCATTTTCCATTTAAGTAGGAATTCATTGTCATGCAACTTACCCAGGAAAATCAAATAAAAATTAATGATATTCATCTAAACACAAAGGCTAAAATTTAGCAATAAGTCACAAAATAAAAGGAGAAAGAAAAAATCAATACAACATAACAAAAAAAATGAACCACAATAACACAATATGTTCTGACAGTTTCTAATTGGTTTTTGTATAGGTAAAGAAAAGAAGGGGAATGTAATTAGTTCCATAAGGTTTTATATTTATGTGGAAGTATAAGAATTTTGTGTTTTATTCAATGTTCAAATGAAATGACAGATGCTCCATTGGACTGTTTTGAATTCACCGAATACAAATTATGTACAATGAAGTTTTTTCAGGAGTTGAGATTCTTCAAAAAGCAGATATATTAGACTAAAATATAGATTATTACTACTAATGTAAAACTGTCTTAAACTTTGAACTGATGTTGCTTGAAAATGCAGGATTACATTTCTCTCTTTTCCATAACAGTTGTCACAGACTCTACAGGCCATTTAATTAATCATAATCAAAATGATATGATTTTCCTTGGTAATATATGAAATATCAGGTCATTTTAGATTTTTAGAATCCTTAGAAATTAAACGATTTGGTTACTTTCTTATGAGTTGTCTATTAAACACATTAATTTTCCAATTCCAAATCACTACACAATAGCATGACACGTGGGCAGATGAACTCAGGCAGTTTGAGTAATAGTCACTCCGTTTAAACTTTACCATGTGTTGAGGTGGCTGAAACCTTATGGATAGATTGGCTTAGTCTATCTTTCAAAGAATGAACTTGATGTGAGGCAGATTCCCATGAAAAAGCCATTTGGCTTTACCTGGCCTCCACCCCACACCCACTGTCAACCTCCACTACCTCCCCAGCACGATATCTTGAAAGGTAACCTTTATCTAAGGGATTACATCCCTTAGAATATTATCTAAATTATAGAGAGATTTCTAGGATTTGATTAATAAATGATTAATTTTAATGAGATAGAGTTGCTGCTACCTAACTAAATTATTTGCTGGATTCTTCAACAAGAGTTCACACACTCAAACTATTTTTTCTTAACCAAATTTACAGAGTCTATGGTTGTTTCATTGTCAGACACACACACACACACATACATAGTGCCAGAATCCTGGAAGGCAGATTCCAGAGCATATTCTCTGAACCACTATACATGTTTTAACTTACTTAAACCACTTACATGTTGTAACACACACAGACACAATGCAACACATTTTTTTTCACAATTTTTCAAAATTCCTGTGTCAGTGATTAAAGCTGCTGAAATAAAATATATGATTAGAAAGCACCTTTTTTTTAAAGTATTCTTCAAAATGTATTGGGTCTCCTTCTTAGTGAGACAACTGGTCATTCAGGGAGCATAGAATTTTACCTCAAGTATCCCTTCATTGTACTTAAAGCACTGTATAAAATTTAGATTTGTGCGTCATTATACTTTATTAATATATCAAATAAGAAAGAAATTATTAAAATCAGTTGATTATGGATACATATATAAAGGAAATTTGATATTTCAATTCATTTTGGAGGAAGACTTAAAACATGCACATTACCCTCCTGATAGGTCTAGAAATCTTAGATTTAAACTCGACTTTTTCTTGTTATATAGATTACTACATGAAAACTAACATTGCTTATCATTTGAGCAGGTTTCCTATGTTCAATTCCCAAACACAAATTTTTATTATCTTCTAGTAGTCAGTAGTGACACACAGCCAACTTAGTTTGGGAGAAAAAGGAACTCCATTGGCTGAAAGAATCCAGAGTGATTGAAAGCCAACTGTAGGAAGTACGGTTATTCAACACAGCTTCAGGAATAATTGAAAGCAGGTACATACATCCAATAGAGTAGAAAGATCTGTTTTCTATCTCTCCTTTTCTCTCCAAATTGACTTTATCATTTTGTTCTTTTTATATGGACTGAGTTTCTCTACTAGGGAAAAAAGGTGGTTTCCTAAAGTTCAGAGCTTCTTCTCATGTTTATACATATATGAGAAACACTTTCTCCACTAAAAGGGGATAACCATTGGTATCAGTTTGCCAGTGCTGCAAGTCCTGGCAAAGAAACTCAGGCATAACATGAATTAGGTGCCCTGCCTGAAATTTCATTTGGGTTGAAGGAATAAATAATAACAGCAAAAATATATTTGATTCTCACAAAAAATTATTACTTATGAAGTATCAGACTCTAAATTTTACAGATATTTAATTGATTTAGAAATATTAAATAACTTCATCCAATCACAAACATCACCCTCAGTGGATTCGGGGTAACTCAAACAATAGTATTTGTGGAGGTACTTGAAGGGCAAGGAATGCGATGTCTATTGTCTCAGGAGAAGGGAAAGATTTTAGATAGATATTAATATAAATGTTCCTTAAGGTCCTTCCTAGAGCTCTGGAATATCTTGGAATTTTTACACACCTGGACAATGTATTAGGTGGGGCAAGAGAGGAGGCAAAAGGGGAAAACTCATTTTACACTTTAAAAAAAGAGGACACAAATTGAAATATTCAAATTGACCAACTATGCCATTTGCTTTATCATAGTAATTAAATACATATTTATCTATAATATAACACAGACCATAGAGAGATCACATTATTCAGTCTATGGATTAAAAAACTGAAATTTTCCTCTCAGGTGGAAAAAACAATCAAGGAAACTTAGAAGGCAATTTTCAGCCTGCACATGCGTGCACACACGCAAAATGAATTAAAAATGTACTCAGTTATATTAGCAAAGGCATGGGCATATGGGAGAAGGAAGGGGTCATTAAAAATTGTAAGTTCTTGGTGTTCTCAGTTGCTTAATTAAGAAATTCAGGTAGTCAGACGAGTTATATAAAGAAGCTTAACTCTTCCGTCATATGAGAATGTGCTCTGAGACAAAAGCCAGTGCAACGTGACTGTTAGGGAAATGGCTGTCTCACAAGTTCAACACAGAAAAAGCATGGTAGACATAGTTCAAATTCTATTTTGTGCTTGGATTTCAAGAGAGTGCATACAGTAGAGGAAGACTGCTTTAAGCCAAATACCATTTAATGACATTGAACAAAGGCAAAGAAAGGTAAAGGCACGGGTTTAACAGAAATATTTTATTACTATTTACTAAACATTAAAAAACTGATTGTAATGACAAAACAATTTTGTATTCTCATCTTTAGTGTTCATGACTTTCAACTTGTTCTAAAAAATTGGTCTTTAGTGTAATGTAAAAAAAGGCAACTTATTTATGAAGTTGAAATTTGGTAGATACCAGTAGTTATATTTTTCTCAATAATACAAGGTTTTTTATAATTTTATTATTTTTTAGTAAAATTTAAAATAAGTTGTCATCTTTGTCCATTTTGTGCTGCTATTGCAAAATACTTGAGACAGGGCAACATTTTTACTTTTATTTATTTTTATTTTTTGAGACTGAGTTTCACTCCTGTTGCCCAGGCTGGAGTGGTGTGGTGTGATCTCAGCTGGGTAATGTTTAAAAAGCACAAAATTTATTTATCAGAGCTCTGGAGGCTAGGGAGTGCAAGATCAAGGTGATGGCATCTCGTTTAGTGACAGCCTTCGTGCTGCATTCTAACATGGCAAAATGTGGAAGGGCAAGTTAGCCAAATGCTCGCCAAGGCTTCTTTCACAAGATCCTTAATCCCATGGGTAAGAGCCTGTCCCTCCTGGCCTAGGGACTCTTAAAGGCACCACCTTTTAATACCATCAGATTGGCAGTACCTGGAGTTTTGAGGGGATAAATTCAGACCTTAGCATCTGCCTTCAGTATGCATTTTGTAACAACATTTTTTTCAATGCTCTTTTCCATTTCATTATTATTATTACAGGGAAGGTCTGAAAATAACTGAAAGCAGAAGAGAGATTTTAATCTGTTCATAGATCAGTAACAGGCTAGACCAAGATTCCTATGTAATGAGCCATGTGTTCATGTCAGTTTCTTCTGTCTCCTTAAATAACGGAGAATCATTGAATTTAAAATGCACCATCTTACTGACATTTCTGTCTTTTGTCTGCATCTATCAGAAAATGTGTAATTGCACCTTGTGAGTTTGTGTGAAGGTTACAGTGGACCTCTGTATGAAGAGAAAAGAACTTTAACACTAAAGTGTCCTGTACTGTACACTGTATTCTCTGTCTCTCTCTCTCTCTCTCTCTCTCTCTATATATATATATATGTATATATAAAACTGTCAAAGTCAACTGCATTTCATCTTAACACAAGCATAGAGGTTTCAAATAAGGAATACATAATACGACTTCAAAGGAATTGCAGTAAGCCTAGCAGAATGTCAGATATATATGCATATAAGAAGCAGAAGATACAATTTTAAGAGCTCGAGAAGAATAAAATTAATTCTATTCCAAATTGTTGTCTACTGCTTCTTTGGCATTTCCTTTCTTGGTATTTGAGATTTTATATAAGAGTGTATTTTATGGTTATCAATACAAATGTCACTGTCTAATAATATCTTAGGAAAAAATGACACGTTTCATGTATATGGAACTTTATGTTTCACAAGACCTTTTTTCATGTATTACTTATGTAAATTACCAAACTAACTTTTAAATACACTCTATTAAATTTATTTATAGGAAAAGGAATTAAATCTTATAACATTTAGCCACAGTATTAAGTACTGTATTTTATAAGTTGCAGTGTCCCAGACAAATTTTTTTAGTCCTCGCAGTAAGAAGCCATGTGCTACGATCTAAGATGCAATACTCATTAATATTAATATTGAATGCATAAATAAAGGAATAAGTGAAAGAGTCTGGGACAAGAAACCATTTCTTTTGACTTTAAAGGCAATGTTAACATTCACAAGTTATTTTATTATATAATATTTTACTTTATCAGGCCACTTTTGGTATGATCACTGGACAAGATCATAGTTAATAGCTGATATTTGAATAATCACATTACTAATTTGAAGCTCCAGTCTTCTATACAGTTTATTTGAGGGACAAGTAGGGCTGAAAAGAGAGTTATTTTGCTTATATAGCCTCCACATTGATTTCAGTTTCCTGTGACTTTTTATTTCACAAATAATCCAGAAAAGAAGTAATTTAAGAAACAGATTTATTTATTTTTTATGGGGGGTGGAGGTATAATAGGTTTATTAGTTTTAAGGAGTGGCAAGCAAGAAAACTAATTTCTAGTTCTGTATATGATACTATAACTTTTGTGGGTACATAGTAGGTATAGATATTTATGGGCCATATTAAGCATGCAATGCATAATAATCACATCATGGAAAATGGGGTAAACCATCCTCTCAAGCATTTATCTTTTGTGTTACAAATAATTTAATTACACTCCTTAAGTTATTTTAAAATGTATAGTTAAATTATTATTGAATATAGTTACCCAGTTGTGCTATCAGATATCAGGCCTTATGTATTCATTTTAATTTTTTTTTCTTACCCATTAACCATTCACATCCCCCCCAACCCACCACCCACTACCTTTTCTAGCCTTTGGTAACCATCCTTCTACTCTTTATGTCCATGAGTTCAATTGTTTTGATTTGTAGATCCCACAAATAACTGATATGAAATGTTTTTCTTTCTGTGCCTGGTTTACTTGGCTTAACATAATGAATGACCTCCAGTTCAATCCATGCTTTTGCAAATGAGTGAATCTCATTTATTTAGTGACTGGATAGCACTGTGTTGTGTGCAAGTACCACATTTTCTTTATCCATTCATCTGTTGATGGGCACTTCAGTTGCTTCCAAATCTTGGCTATTGTGAACAGAGCTGCAACAAACATGGCAGTGCAGATATCTCTTAAATATACTGATTTCCTTTCTTTTGAGTATATACCCAGCAGTGAGATTGCTGGATCATATGGGAGCTCTATTTTTAGTTTCTTGAGAAACCTCCAAACTGTTATCCATAGTGGTTGTACTAAGTCACATTCCCAAGAAAAGCGTATGAGGTTTCTTTTGCTTCACATCCTTGCCAGCATTTGTTATTGCCTGTCATTTGGATAAAAGCCATTTTAACTGAGGTAAGATGATAACTCCCGGTATTTTGATCTGCATTTCTCTGATGATCAGTGATGTTGAGCACCCTTTCATATGCCTGTTTGCCATTTTATGTCTTATTTTGAGAAATGTGTATTCAGATTTTTTGCTCTTTTTTTTTTATTGGATTATGAGATTTTTTTTTTTTTTTCTGTAGAGTTCTTTCAGCTCCTTACACATTCTGGTTGTTAATCTCTTGTCTGATGGGTAGTTTGCAAATATTTTCTCCCATTCTATGGGTTCTCTCTTCACTTTGTTGATGGTATATTTTGCTGTGCAGAAGTTTGTTAACTTGATGACATCCCATTTGTCCATTATTGCTTTGGTTGCCTGTGCTTGTGAGGTGTTATTCAATAAATTTTTGCCAAGACCAATGTCCTGGAAAATGTTTCCAATGTCTTCTTGTAGTAGTTTCATAGTTTGATGTCTTAGATTAATGTCTTTAATCCATTTTAATTTGTATTTTATATCTGGTGAGAGATAGGGGTCTAGTTTAATTCTGCTGTACATGGATATACAGTTTTCCTATGGCTATTTATTGAAGAGAATGTCTACCCAGTGTCTTTTCTTGGCACCTTTGTTGAAAATGAGTTCATCACAGGTGTGTGGACTTGTTTTGGAGTTCTCTGTTCTATTCCATTGATCTATGTGTCTGTTTTTATGCCAGTACCTTGCTGTTTTGTGATTATAGCTCTGTAGTATAATTTGAAGTCAGGTAAAGTGATTCTTCCAGCTTTATTCTTTTTGCTCAGGACAGCTTTGGCTATTGTTGGTCTTTTGTGATTCCATATAAATTTTAGGGTTTTTTCTATTTATGTGAAAAATGTCATCGGTTTTTTATTAGGGATTGCATTGAATCTGTAGATTGCTTTGGGTAGTACAGACATTTAGCAATATTGATTTTTCCAACCCATGAACGTGGAATATTTTTTCCATTTTTACGGTGTCCTCTTCAATTGCTTTCATCAATTTTTTTTTAGTTTTAATTATAGAGTTTTTTTTCACTTCTTTGGTTAATTTGTAGGTATTTAATTCATTTGTGGCTATGATAAATGGACTTACATTTAAATTTCTGTTTCAGATTTTTCACTTTTAGTATATAAATGCTCCTTTTTTCCTCTATATATTTTGTACCCTGCAAAATATACTCAATTGGTTTATCAGTTCTGATAGTTTTTTGATGGAGTCTCTAGGTTTTTCCAAATATAAGATCATACAGTCTGGAACAAAAATGATAATTGTACTTTTTTCTTTCCAGTTTTAACAGGTTATAACATGTATGTCTTATAATCTATTATTTTATGCTGAGAACAACAACACTGTTTGCATAAACAAACAAGTAACAAGGAAAGTAATGAAGACTATGCCTTAAATTTATTCCCTTGCTTTTTACCTTTTTGTTCTTAATTTCTCTTGTCTAATTGCTCTAGCTAAGACTTCCAGTACTACACTGAATAACAGTGGTGAAAGCAGGCATCCTTGTCATGTTCCAGATCTTAGAGGAAAGGCATTCATGGTTTCCTCATTCAGTATGATACTGGTTGCAGGTCTGTTACATATGGCTTTCATTATTTTGAAGTATGTTCCTTCTACTCCCAGTTTTCAGGGCTTTTATCAAGAAGGGATGTTGAATTTTATCAAACGGTTTCTCAGCATCAATATAAATGATCATATGATTTTTATCCTTCATTCTTTTGATATGATGGATCACATTGATTAATCGCATATTTTGCACCATCCTAACATCCCTGGGATAAATCCCACTTGGTCATAATGAATGATCTTTTTAATGTATTGTTGTATTTGATTTGTAAGTATTTTGTTGAAGACTTTTGCATCTATGTTCATCAGAGATATTAGCCTATAGTTTTCTTTTTTTAATGTGTCTTTCTCTGGTTTTGGTATCAGGGTAAAACTGGCCTCATAGAATGAGTGTGGAAATATTCCCTCTCCCTCTATTTTTCAGAATAGTTTCAGAATAGTAGGATTGAGTAGGAAGAAATAAACCAAACATTTAGTTCTTCTTTAAATGTTTGGTAGAATTGAGCTGTGAAGCCATCAGGTCCTGGGCTTTTCTTTACTTTGAGACTTTTTATTAAGGCTTTGATCTCATCACTTGTTATTGGTCTGTTCAGGTTTTTGATTTTTTCATGGTTTCATCTTGGTAGGTTGTATGAATTTGTCCATTTCTCCTAAATTTTCTAATTTATTAACATACAGTTGCTCATAGTAGTCACTAATGACCCTTTGGTTTTCTGTGCTATCAGTTGTAACGTCTCGTTTTTCATCTCTGTGTTTATTTGGATTTTTTCTCTTTTTTTCTGATACAGTCTGGCTAAAGGTTTGTCAATTTTGTTTCACTTTTCAAAAAGCCAACTTTTTGTTTCAATGATCTTTTGTTTTCCTCATTTCAATTTCATTTTTATCTGCTGTGATATTTATTATTTCTTTTCTTCTGCTAATGTTGGGTTTGGTTTGCTCTTTCCTTTCAAATTTTTAAGATTCATTGTTAGGCTGTTTATTGAAATTTTTCTTCTTTTCAGATGTAGGTACTTATAACTGCTTATAGCTGTAAACATCCCTCTTAGTATTGCTTTTTCTGTGTAC
>NW_012105209.1:687581-692917 GCF_000951045.1 Mandrillus leucophaeus | reverse complement strand
ATTTTTAGTAGAGATGGGGTATCACCATGTTGGTCAGGCTGTTCTCGAACTCCTGACCTCTTAATCTGCCTGCCTCAGCCTCCCAAAGTGTTGGGATTACAGGCGTGAGCCACTGTGCTCGGCCTCTTTGTCTCTTTTCTAGTTTTTGTTTTAAAAATTATTTTGTCTGATACAAATATAACTACTCCTGCTCATTTTTGGTTTTCATTGGCATGGAATATCTTTTTCCATCCTTTATTTTCAGTCTATGTGTGTCTTTATAGGTGAAGTGTGTTTCTTGTAGTCAACAGACAAATGGGTCTTGCTTTGTTTGGTTTTGTTTTGTTTTGTTTTAGTTTATTCAGCCACTCTATCACTTTCAATTGGAAAGTTTATTCCATTGACATTCAAGGTTGTTTTGTGTTCTTCTCTTCCTTCTTTCTTTCCTTCCTGTCTTCCTTTAGCAAAGGTGAGTTTCTCTGTCAAAATTATTTAGTTTCTCAGTTTTTATTTTTGGTGTTTCTATTGCATGTTTCTTGATGAGAAGTTACCATGAGGCTTGCAAATACTTTCTTATAACCTAATAACACTGTTGGCATAAACAAACAAACAACCAAGAAGAAAACTAATAAACACCTTATACCTTAAATTCATTCACCTACTTTTTAACTCTTTGTTTTTACTATTTATATCTTATGTAGTATGTCTTGAAAACATGTTGTAATTATTATTTTTGATTGGATCATTTATCCTTTCTACTTACAATAAGTATAGTTTATACATCACTGTTACAGTGTTATAATATTCTGTGTTTTCCTGTGTACTTACTAATACCAGTGAGTTTGGTACCTTCTAATGATTTCTTATTGCTCATTAACATCTTTTTCTTTCTGATTGAAGCACTCCCTTTAGCATTTTTTGAAGGACAGGTCTGGTGTTGATGGAATCGGCTCTCATCTGGTAAACTTTAACTCTTTTTCATGTCTGAAGAATAATTTTACTACATACACTATTCTAGGGTAAACTTTTTTTTCCTTCAGCACATAAATATGTCATGTTACTCTCTCCTGGTCTGTAAAATATCCTGGAAAGTTTGCTACGAGAAGTAATGAAGCTCCATTTTATGTTATTTATTTCGTTTCTCTTACTTGCTTTTATGAAACTTTTTAAAAATCTTTGACCACTGGAAGTTTGATTATTAAATGCCTTAAGGTAGTCTTCTTTAGGTTAAATCTGCTTGGTGTTCTATAACCTTCTTGTACTTGAATATGCATATCCTTCTCTATGTTTGGAGTTCTCTGTTATTATCCCTTTGAATAAAGTTACTAATTCTATCCTTTTCTCAGTCTTCTCTTTGAGGCCAATATCTCTTATTTTCCCCCTTGAGACTTTTTTTTCTGGATCTTGTAGGCATGCTTCGTTGTTTTTTATTCTTTTTCCTTTTGTCTCCTCTAACAGGCTATTTTCAAATAGCCTGTCAAGCTCACTAATTTTTTCTTCTGCTTGATCAATTCTGCTATTAGAGGATTCTGATGCATTCTTTAGTATGTCAGCTGCATTTTTCAACTTCAAAATTTGTTATTGATTTTTCTAAATTTACTTTAACTTTTTATTTAATTTAACTGATAGGATTCTGAATTCCTTCTCTGTATTCTCTTGAATTTCTTTGAGTTTCCTCAAAACAGCTATTTTGATTTCTCTGTCTAACAGGTCCCATATCTCTGGTACCTGGTACCTTATTTTGTTCATTTGGTGAGGTCATGTTTTTGTAGATCATCTTCATACTTGTAGATGTTTGTCTGTGTCTAGGCACTGAAGTGCTAGGCATTTATTGTAGTCTCTGCAGTCTGGACTGTTTGTACTCATCCTTCTTGGGAAGGCTTTCTAGACATTTGAAAAGACTTGGGAATTGTGACCTAAGCATTATTTGCTTTTGAGAGGACCTGGAGCTTGGAGTGGTGTAACACCAGCACTCCTGTAGCCACCAACCCCAGGACTGTGCTGGGTCAGATCTGAAGCTAACACACTGCTGTGTCTTTCCCAAAGCCTGTTGTAACCACTCCTTGTCTACCACTCATGTTCACTTAAAGCCTTAGGCTCTACGGTCAGCAGGTGCAAAGCCAACCAGACCTATGTCCTTTCCTTCTCAGTAGGGTGTTTCTCCAGGTCACACGCAGGTCTAGAGGTACCATCTAAGAGCCAGGGAGTATAGTCAAAAAGCTTAGAAGTCTGCCTGTTTTTCTATTGGATTGTGGCTGAGCTGGCATTCAAACCACAAGAGGCACCCCTTCCCACTCCTCCCTCCTTCTAGTCAGAGGATCCTCATCCCATGACCACTGCCACCTCAGGCCTACAGGGAGTACTGCAGGCTACTGCTGATGTTCCCTTAAGGCCAAGGGTTCCTCACTCAGCTTGTGGTGAATACTTCATGGCTTGGGACTCACCCTTCAGGGAAATGGGCTCCCCTCTGGCCGAGAGCAGGTTCAGAAATGCCATCCAAGAGCCAAACCCTGGAATCAAATGCCCCAAAAGCCCACTTTGTTCTCCACACCCCTGTAGCTGAGCTGGTACCTAAGGCATAAGACAAAATCCCCTCTACTTGTCCCTTCACTGTTCTCAGGCAGAAAGAGTCTTGCCCAGTAGACACCACAGCTGATAATGTGCTGAGTCTCGCCTGAAGCCAGCAAGTCACAGAGTTTCACTCAAGACCCTCAACATATACCTGGGTTTTGCTGCTTGCTATTTAGGCCCTAAGGACTCTTCAGTTTGCAGGCAATAAATCCTGCCAGGACTGGTTCCTTCCCTTCAAGGCAGCTAATTTCTTGATGGTCAGGGAGTGTCTAGAAACGTTCAGGAACTAGCGGGGTGGAAAGGGGGTCTCATGACTCTGACCGGTTCCTTATACTGCTTTGGCTGTGCTAGTATCCAAGATGCAAGACAAGCATCTCATCTTCCTCAAGCAGAAAAAAGGGGTCTCTTTTAGAGCTGTGAGCTATGCAGCCTGGTGTTAATGGAGTGGTGATGCCAGTCTTCCCTTTGCCATCCTGGCTGTCTCAGTAGGTCACATGCCCTCCCAGTCCACTGTCTCTGGGCCTAGTTCAGCCCTAAGACTTGCCAAAGAGCTGCAGTCCTTATGGCCTAGACTGACTTTCAAGTTTATTTGGGGCCCCAGAGTACTTTAGCTCACAGTGGCAAGGTTAGCAGGAATTCAAATTTCAACCCCTATGATTGGCAATCTCCCTATGCCTAGGGCTGGTTTAAATTCTCCCTCCATGGGCAGGAATCAGCTAAATTTGATCTCATTTTGCTTTCTGCTATAACGAGGGTAGCACTGAGTTCAATGACTCACAATTCTGGCTCTCCCTCTTCCCATGGCACAGAAACACTCTCCATATTAGGCAGCTGCTGCTACTGAGGGATGAGACAGGGGTGGTATCAGCAATTCGTGGCTGTGTTTTAAAACTCCTTCAGTGCCTCGTTCAATGATAGGAAGTTAAAACTAAGTATTGTGAGCGATCACCTAATTCTTTTTTTAAACGTGCTTTTTTTGTGTAGATAATTCTTAAATTGTAGTTGTTGTTGTAGGAGGGTGATGATTGGTGATGCCTTCTATTCTGCCATATTGCTCCACCTCTTCCAGGAGACAGATTTAAAATTAAACTTTGGGACAGCATTCTAAATGTATTTATGGCTCATAATATGATAAGGTCTCACAACAAAACCAAAATCTGTAATGATGCTGAATGAGTAAATAAGGTTTCCCTTTTTGTGCATTCGTATGAGTTTGAGTTTAGATGGCAATGAATAAATACATTAATCAATGTAATATAATTTAATATATATGGTCACAGCATATATATCTATATATGCTGTTACTACATATTAAATCATTTCAGGCTTTAAATCCATAGTTTTATCTTTGTAAATACAATTTAGGCATGGTATCTGATATTTTTAATGAAATAATTCACTTTTTAATTAGTGAAGGCTTGAGATAGACAAATTACAAGAGGGCAAGAAAAAAAAATTGTTGTGGTCTTTCTGAGAATCAATACTCTGGGCTCCCAGATCATCTAGTCAATGTATATGCTTGGTAATCTTGGGCTATGCATTTATTTAATATATATTTAATAATACTAATGTTATTTTAAAAAGCCTACTATAGCATTCACAACAAAACGTTGTTTGTGCTTATTCAAATATATTTGAGGCACAGAATATGTTAAGTCTCACTGCTGGAGTTGGATATTTGTCCCTTCCAAAACTTATGTTGAAATTTGATCCCCAATGTTGCAATGTTGGGATGTGGGGGCTGGTAGGTCTTTGAATCATGAGGTGGTATCCTTCATGAATAGATTATTGCCCTCTCTTCAAAGTGAGCGTGCTTGCTATGAGTTACCACAAGAGTTAGTTGTTAAAAAGAGCCCAGCCCCTCCCTATTTCTTGCTTTCTCTCTCCCTGCTTGATAGCTTGCCCATGAAGGCTCCCTTTTTACTTTCTGTTGTGAGTTGAAGCAGCCTGAGGCCCTCAGCAGATGCACATGCCCAATCTTGAACTTTCCAGCCTCAAAAATGGTGAGCCAAATGAGCCTCTGTTCTTTATAAACTACTCAGTCTCAGGTATTCTGTTATAGCAACAGTAAACAAACTAAGACACTTATGAATAAATACATAGATACTTCCAAGTATCCGTGGTAATGGGAAGAGATGCAGATAACCAAGTAATATCTGTTTCGATTTTAAATTGATTACATGAAAATTTAATATTGTGTCTTTTATATCTTCCTGATATTTTGTTAGAATGCTATTTATTAAATAGATTACAAAACTGAATCATGTTCAAATTGTGACACAGAGAAATGAACTCTAAATTAGTAAAAGAAAGCAAATCTGGAGCAAAAAAAAATTGCTACAGAAAAATCCACAAAATTGAGAAGCTTATGGGTGTTATTATTAATGTACCACTACTAATATTATTAATAATTATCTGATACTGATTATTTGGTGAATGCTAAACACATTGTATGAATTATTTTATTTTTTAAAACATTATTTTTACAGCAACGCTACAAGATATGTATTATTATTCTTCTCCTTTTTCTCATAAGGAAAGCTTAGAAATGCTTTAGGCTACAGATAAAGTGGTTGTCAAAACCAGGATATAAATCCCAACTATAGCATCCATATTCAACCATGATATTTTTCTACCATACAGTCATTTATTCCCTGTATTTAAATAGAAATTATATCTTCGTAAAATGTAATGTTTTGGGTACATCTGCGGTTCAAGGTAATAAGTAATCAAGGTAACACAAATACATGTATTCTACTTTGAAGAACTGTATATATAAGCCCACA